>NC_068305.1:3570350-3884105 GCF_025860055.1 Xyrauchen texanus
GGTGGTTGATGGCGTGTCTCTGACCACCGGTGTGGGTGCTGTTACACTGGTGGTTGATGGTGAGTCTCTGAAAGCTGGCGTGGTCTCTGTAGCACTGGTGGTTAATTAAGTGTATCTGACAACTGGTGTGGGTACTGTTACAGTGGTGGTTGATGGTGTGTCTGACTGCTGGCGTGGGCACTGTAGCACTGGTGGTTAATTAAGTGTCTCTGACTGCCGGTGTGGGTACTGTTACACTGGTTGTTGATGGTGTGTCTGTGACTGCTGGCGTGGGCACTGTAGCTCTGGTGGTTGATGGTGTGTCTGACTGCTTGTGTGGGTACTGTTACACTGGTGGTTGATGGTGTGTCTCTGACTGCTGGTGTGGGTACTGTTACACTGGTGGTTGATGGTGTGTCTCTGACTTCTGGTGTGGCACTGTAGCACTGGTGGTTGATGGTGTGTCTCTGACTGCTGGCGTGGGCACTGTAGCATTGGTGGTTAATTAAGTGTATCTGACTGCTGGTGTGGGTACTGTTACAGTTGTGGTTGATGGTGTGTCTGACTGCTGGCGTGGGTACTGTAGCACTGGTGGTTAATTAAGTGTCTCTAACTGCTGGTGTGGGTACTGTTACACTGGTGGTTGATGGTGTGTCTCTGACTGCTGGCATGGGCACTGTAGCACTGGTGGTTAATTAAGTGTCTCTAACTGCTGGTGTGGGTACTGTTACACTGGTGGTTGATAGTGTGTCTCTCACTACTTGCGTGGGTACTGTTACACTGTTGGTTGATGGTGTGTCTCTGACTGCTGGCGTGGGCACTGTAGCACTGGTGCTTGATGGTGTATCTGACCGCTGGCATGGGCACTGTAACACTGCTGGTTTATGGTGTGTCTCTGACCACTGGTGTGGACATTGTTACACTGGTGGTTGATGGTGTGTCTCTGACAACTGGCATGGGCACTGTAGCACTGGTGGTTTATGGTGTGTCTCTGACCACTGTGGTGGACACTGTTACACTGGTGGTTGATCGTGTGTGTTTGACCGCTGGCGTGGGCACTGGTGGTTAATGGTGCGTTTCTGACTGCTGGCATGGGCACTGTAACACTGCTGGTTTATGGTGTGTCTCTGACCACTGGTGTGGACATTGTTACACTGGTGGTTGATGGTGTGTCTCTGACAACTGGCATGGGCACTGTAGCACTGGTGGTTTATGGTGTGTCTCTGACCACTGGGGTGGACACTGTTACACTGGTGGTTGATTGTGTGTCTCTGACCACTGGCGTGGGCACTGCTGCACTGGTGGTTAATTGTGTTTCTGACCACTGGTGTGGACATTGTTACTCTGGTGGTTGATGGTGTGTCTCTGACAACTGGCATGGGCACTGTAGCACTGGTGGTTTATGGTGTGTCTCTGACCACTGGGGTGGACACTGTTACACTGGTGGTTGATGGTGTGTCTCTGACCACTGGTGTGGACACCGGTACACTGGTGGTTGATGGTGTGTCTCTGACTGCTGGCGTGGGCACTGTAGCACTGGTGGTTGATGGTGTGTCTCTGACTGCTGGCGTGGGCACTGTAGCACTGGTGGTTGATGGCGTGTCTCTGACCACTGGTGTGGGTGCTGTTACACTGGTGGTTGATGGTGTGTCTCTGAAAGCTGGCGTGGTCAGTGTAGCACTGGTGGTTAATTAAGTGTATCTGACAACTGGTGTGGGTACTGTTACACTGGTGGTTGATGATGTGTCTCTGACTGTTGGCGTGGGCACTGTAGCACTGGTGGTTGATGGTGTGTCTCTCCACTGGCTTGGGCACTGTTGCACTGTTGGTTAATTAAGTGTCTCTGAATGCTGGTGTGGGTGCTGTTACACTGGTGGTTGAAGGTGTGTCTCTGACTGCTGGTGTGGGTACTGTTACAGTGGTGGTTGATGGTGTGTCTCTGACTGCTGGCGTGGGCACTGTAGCACTGGTGGTTGATGGTTTGTGTCTGACTTCTGGTGTGGGTACTGTTACACTGGTGGTTGATGGTGTGTCTCTGACCACTGGTGTGGACACTGTTACACTGGTTGTTGATGGTGTGTCTCTGACTGTTGGCGTAGGCACTGTAGCACTGGTGGTTGATGGTGTGTCTCTGACTGCTGGCGTGGGCACTGTAGCACTGGTGGTTGATGGTTTGTGTCTGACTGCTGGTGTGGGTACTGTTACACTGGTGGTTGATGGTGTGTCTCTGACCACTGGTGTGGACACCGGTACACTGGTGGTTGATGGTGTGTCTCTGACTGCTGGCGTGGGCACTGTAGCACTGGTGGTTTATGGTGTGTCTCTGACTGCTGGCGTGGGCAATGTAGCACTGGTGATTAATTAAGTGTATCTGACTGCTGGTGTGTGTACTGTTACAGTGGTGGTTGATGGTGTGTCTCTGACTGCTGGCGTGGGTACTGTAGCACTGGTGGTTAATTAAGTGTCTCTAACTGCTGGTGTGGGTACTGTTACACTGGTGGTTGATGGTGTGTCTCTGACTGCTGGCATGGGCACTGTAGCACTGGTGGTTAATTAAGTGTCTCTAACTGCTGGTGTGGGTACTGTTACACTGGTGGTTGATAGTGTGTCTCTCACTACTGCGTGGGTACTGTTACACTGTTGGTTGATGGTGTGTCTCTGACTGCTGGCGTGGGCACTGTAGCACTGGTGCTTGATGGTGTATCTGACTGCTGGTCATGGGCACTGTAACACTGCTGGTTTATGGTGTGTCTCTGACCACTGGTGTGGACATTGTTACACTGGTGGTTGATGGTGTGTCTCTGACAACTGGCATGGGCACTGTAGCACTGGTGGTTTATGGTGTGTCTCTGACCACTGTGGTGGACACTGTTACACTGGTGGTTGATCGGTGTGTTTGACGCTGGCGGGCACTGGTGGTTAATGTGCGTTCTGACTGCTGGCATGGCACTGTAACACTGCTGGTTTATGGTGTGTCTCTGACCACTGGTGTGGACATTGTTTCACTGGTGGTTGATGGTGTGTCTCTGACAACTGGCATGGGCACTGTAGCACTGGTGGTTTATGGTGTGTCTCTGACCACTGGGGTGGACACTGTTACACTGGTGGTTGATGGTGTGTCTCTGACCACTGGTGTGGACACCGGTACACTGGTGGTTGATGGTGTGTCTCTGACTGCTGGCGTGGGCACTGTAGCACTGGTGGTTGATGGTGTGTCTCTGACTGCTGTCGTGGGCACTGTAGCACTGGTGGTTGATGGCGTGTCTCTGACCACTGGTGTGGTTGCTGTTACACTGGTGGTTGATGGTGTGTCTCTGAAAGCTGGCGTGGTCAGTGTAGCACTGGTGGTTAATTAAGTGTATCTGACAACTGGTGTGGGTACTGTTACACTGGTGGTTGATGATGTGTCTCTGACTGTTGGCGTGGGCACTGTAGCACTGGTGGTTGATGGTGTGTCTGTCCACTGGCTTGGGCACTGTTGCACTGGTGGTTAATTAAGTGTCTCTGAATGCTGGTGTGGGTGCTGTTACACTGGTGGTTGAAGGTGTGTCTCTGACTGCTGGTGTGGGTACTGTTACAGTGGTGGTTGATGGTGTGTCTCTGACTGCTGGTGTGGGTACTGTTACACTGGTGGTTGATGGTGTGTCTCTGACTGCTGGCGTGGGCACTGTAGCACTGGTGGTTTATGGTGTGTCTCTGACCACTGGTGTGGGTACTGTTACACTAGTGGTTAATTGTGTTTCTGACCACTAGCGTGCGCACCGTTGCACTGGTGGTTAATTGTGTGTATCTGACCGCTGGCGTGCGTACTGTTGCACTGTTAGTTGATGGTGTGTCTCTGACCGCTGGCATGGGCACTGTAGCACTGCTGGTTTATGTTGTTTCTCTGACCACTGGTGTGGACAATGTTACACTGGTTGTTGATGGTGTGTGTCTGACTGCTGGTGTGGGTACTGTTACACTGGTGGTTGATGGTGTGTCTCTGACCACTGGTGTGGACACCGGTACACTGGTGGTTGATGGTGTGTCTCTGACTGCTGGCGTGGGCACTGTAGCACTGGTGGTTTATGGTGTGTCTCTGACTGCTGGCGTGGGCAATGTAGCACTGGTGGTTAAATAAGTGTATCTGACTGCTTGTGTGGGTACTGTTACAGTGGTGGTTGATGGTGTGTCTCTGACTGCTGGCATGGGCACTGTAGCACTGGTGGTTAATTAAGTGTCTCTAACTGCTGATGTGGGTACTGTTACACTGGTGGTTGATGGTGTGTCTCTAACTGCTGATGTGGGTACTGTTACACTGGTGGTTGATGGTGTGTCTCTGACTGCTGGTGTGGGTACTGTTACACAGGTGGTTGATGATGTGTCTGACTGTTGGCCTGGGCACTGTAGCACTGGTGGTTGATGGTGTGTCTCTGACTGCTGGCATGGGCACTGTAGCACTGGTGGTTGATGGCGTGTCTCTGACCACTGGTGTGGGTGCTGTTACACTGGTGGTTGATGGTGTGTCTCTGAAAGCTGGCGTGGTCACTGTAGCACTGGTGGTTGATGGTGTGTCTGTCCACTGGCTTGGGCACTGTTGCACTGGTGGTTAATTAAGTGTCTCTGAATGCTGGTGTGGGTGCTGTTACACTGGTGGTTGAAGGTGTGTCTCTGACTGCTGGTGTGGGTACTGTTACAGTGGTGGTTGATGGTGTGTCTCTGACTGCTGGTGTGGGTGCTGTTACACTGGTAGTTGATGGTGTGTCTCTGACTGCTGGTGTGGGTACTGTTACACTGGTGGTTGATGGTGTGTCTCTGACTGCTGGCGTGGGCACTGTAGCACTGGTGGTTTATGGTGTGTCTCTGACCACTGGTGTGGGTACTGTTACACTAGTGGTTAATTGTGTTTCTGACCACTAGCGTGCGCAACGTTGCACTGGTGGTTAATTGTGTGTATCTGACCGCTGGCGTGCGTACTGTTGCACTGTTAGTTGATGGTGTGTCTCTGACCGCTGGCATGGGCACTGTAGCACTGCTGGTTTATGTTGTGTCTCTGACCACTGGTGTGGACACTGTTACACTGGTTGTTGATGGTGTGTCTCTGACTGTTGGCGTGGGCACTGTAGCACTGGCGGTTGATGGTGTGTCTCTGACTGCTGGCGTGGGCACTGTAGCACTGGTGGTTGATGGTGTGTGTCTGACTGCTGGTGTGGGTACTGTTACACTGGTGGTTGATGGTGTGTCTCTGACCACTGGTGTGGACACCGGTACACTGGTGGTTGATGGTGTGTCTCTGACTGCTGGCGTGGCACTATAGCACTGGTGGTTTATGGTGTGTCTCTGACTGCTGGCGTGGGCAATGTAGCACTGGTGGTTAAATAAGTGTATCTGACTGCTGGTGTGGGTACTGTTACAGTGGTGGTTGATGGTGTGTCTCTGACTGCTGGCATGGGCACTGTTGCACTGGTGGTTAATTAAGTGTCTCTAACTGCTGATGTGGGTACTGTTACACTGGTGGTTGATGGTGTGTCTCTGACTGCTGATGTGGGTACTGTTACACAGGTGGTTGATGGTGTGTCTCTGACTGCTGGTGTGGGTACTGTTACACAGGTGGTTGATGATGTGTCTCTGACTGTTGGCCTGGGCACTGTAGCACTGGTGGTTGATGGTGTGTCTCTGACTGCTGGCGTGGGCATTGTTACACTGCTGGTTTATGGTGTGTCTCTGACTGCTGATGTGGGTGCTGTTACACTGGTGGTTGATGGAGTGTCTCTGACTGCTGGTGTGGGTACTGTTACAGTGGTGGTTGATGGTGTGTCTCTGACTGCAGGTGTGGGTACTGTTACACTGGTGGTTGATGGTGTGTCTGACTGCTGGTGTGAGTACTGTAGCACTTGTGGTTGATGGTGTGTTTCTGACCACTGGCGTGCATACCGTTGCACTACTGGTTTATGGTGTGTCTCTGACCACTGGTGTGGACACTGTTACACTGGTGGTTGATCGTGTGTGTGACCGCTGGCGTGGGCACTGGTGGTTAATGGTGTGTTTCTGACCGCTGGCATGGGCACTGTAACACTGGTGGTTTATGGTGTGTCTCTGACCACTGGTGTGGACATTGTTACACTGGTGGTTGATGGTTTTTCTCTGACCAATGGCATGGGCACTGCTGCACTGGTGGTTGATGGTCTATCTTTGACCGCTGGTGTGGACACTGTAGCACTGCTGGTTTATGGTGTGTCTTTGACCACTGGCGTGGACACTGTAGCACTGCTAGTTTATGGTGTGTCTCTGACCACTGGGGTGGAAACTGTTACACTGGTCTTTGATGGTGTGTCTCTGACCACTGGCGTGGGCACTGCTGCACGGGTAGTTGATGGTGTGTCTCTGACTGCTGGTGTGGGTGCTGTTACACTGGTGGTTGATGGTGTGTCTCTGACTGCTGATGTGGGTACTGTTACAGTGGTGGTTGATGGTGTGTCTCTCACTGCTGGCGTGGGCACTGTAGCACTGGTGCTTGATGGTGTGTCTGACTGTTGGTGTGAGTACTGTAGCACTAGTGGTTGATGGTGTGTTTCTGACCACTGGCGTGCGTACCGTTGCACTGGTGGATAATGGTGTGTTTCTGACCGCTGGCATGGGCACTGTAACACTGCTGGTTTATGGTGTGTCTCTGACCACTGGTGTGGACACTATTACACTGGTGGTTGATGATGTGTCTCTGACTGCTTGTGTGGGTACTGTTACACTGGTGGTTGATGGTGTGTCTCTGACCACTGTTGTGGACACTGTTACACTGGTGGTTGATGGAGTGTCTCTGACAGCTGGCGTGATCACTGTAGCACTGGTGGTTAATTAAGTGTCTCTGACTGCTTGTGTGGGTACTGTTACATTGGTGGTTGATGGTGTGTCTCTGTCTGCTGACGTGGGCACTGTAGCACTGGTGGTTGATGGTGTGTCTCCGACCGCCGGTGTGGAGATTGTAACACTGGTGGTTGAAGGAGTGTCTCTGACCGCTGGTGTGGACACTGTTACACTTATGGTTGATGGTGTGTCTCTGTCCACTTGCGTGGGCACTTTTGCACTAGTGGTTAATTGTGTGTTTCTGACCGCTGGCGTGCGCACTGTTGCACTGGTAGTTAATTAAGTGTCTCTGACTGCTGGTGTGGATACTGTTACACTGGTGGTTGATGGTGTGTCTCTGACTGCTGGCGTGGGCACTGTAGCACTGGTGCTTGATGGTTTATCTGACTGCTGGTGTGAGTACTGTAGCACTTGTGGTTGATGGTGTGTTTCTGACCACTGGCGTGTGCACTGTTGCACGGGTGGTTAATGGTGTGTTTCTGACCGCTGGCATGGGCACTATAACACTGCTGGTTTATGGTGTGTCTCTGACCACTGGTGTGGGTACTGTAGCTCTGTTGGTTGATGGTGTGTCTCTGTCCACTGGCGTGTGTACTGTTGCACTAGTGGTTAATTGTGTTTCTGACCACTAGCGTACGCACCGTTGCACTGGTAGTTAATTGTGTGTATCTGACCGCTGGCGTGCGTACTGTTGCACTGTTAGTTGATGGTGTCTCTCTGACCGCTGACATGGGCACTGTAGCACTGCTGGTATATGGTGTGTGTCTGACCACTGGTGTGGACACTATTACACTGGTGGTTGATGGTGTGTCTCTGACTGTTGGCGTGGGCACTGTACCACTGGTGGTTGATGGTGTGTGTCTGACTGCTGGTGTGGGTACTGTTACACTGGTGGTTGATGGTGTGTCTCTGACCACTGTTGTGGACACTGTTACACTGGTGGTTGATGGTGTGTCTCTGACTGCTGGCGTGGGCACTATAGCACTGGTGGTTAATTAAGTGTCTCAGACTGCTTGTGTGGATACTGTTATACTGGTGGTTGATGGTGTGTCTGACTGCTTGCGGTGGCACTGCAGCACTGGTGGTTAATTAAGTTTCTGTGACTGCTGGTGTTGATACTTTTACACTGTTGGTTGATGGTGTGACTCTGACTGCTGGTGTGGGTACTGATACACTGGTGGTTGATGGTGTGTCTCTGACCACTGTTGTGGGTTCTGTAGCACTGGTGGTTAAATAAGTGTCTCTGACTGCTGGTGGTGGTACTTTTACACTGGTGGTTGATGGTGTGTCTCTGACTGCTGGCGTGGGCACTGTAGCTCTGGTGGTTGATGGTGTGTCTGACTGCTTGTGTGGGTACTGTAGCACTGGTGGTTGATGGTGTGTCTTTGACCTCTGGTGTGGGTACTGTACCACTGGTGGTTGATTGTGTGTCTCTGACCGCTGGTGTGGACACTGTTACACTGGTGGTTGATGGTGTGTCTCTATCCACTGGCGTGGGTACTGTTGCACTAGTGGTTAATTGTGTTTCTGACCACTAGCATGCGCACCATTGCACTGGTGGTTAATTGTGTGTATCTGACCGCTGGCATGCGTTCTGTTGCACTGTTAGTTGATGGTGTGTCTCTGACCGCTGGCATGGGCACTGTAGCACTGCTAGTTTATGGTGTGTCTCTGACCACTGGTGTGGACACTGTTACACTGGTGGTTGATGGTGTGTGTCTGACTGCTTGTGTGGGTACTGTTACACTGGTGTTTGATGGTGTGTCTCTGACCACTGGTGTGGACACTGTTACACTGGTGGTTGATGGTGTGTCTCTGACTGCTTGTTTGGGTACTGTTACACTGGTGGTTGATGGTGTGTCTGACTGCTGGTGTGAGTACTGTAGCACTTGTGGTTGATGGTGTGTTTCTGACCACTGGCGTGCATACCGTTGCACTACTGGTTTATGGTGTGTCTCTGACCACTGGTGTGGACACTGTTACACTGGTGGTTGATCGTGTGTGTGACCGCTGGCGTGGGCACTGGTGGTTAATGGTGTGTTTCTGACCGCTGGCATGGGCACTGTAACACTGGTGGTTTATGGTGTGTCTCTGACCACTGGTGTGGACATTGTTACACTGGTGGTTGATGGTTTTTCTCTGACCAATGGCATGGGCACTGCTGCACTGGTGGTTGATGGTCTATCTTTGACCGCTGGTGTGGACACTGTAGCACTGCTGGTTTATGGTGTGTCTTTGACCACTGGCGTGGGCACTGTAGCACTGCTAGTTTATGGTGTGTCTCTGACCACTGGGGTGGAAACTGTTACACTGGTCTTTGATGGTGTGTCTCTGACCACTGGCGTGGGCACTGCTGCACGGGTAGTTGATGGTGTGTCTCTGACTGCTGGTGTGGGTGCTGTTACACTGGTGGTTGATGGTGTGTCTCTGACTGCTGGTGTGGGTACTGTTACAGTGGTGGTTGATGGTGTGTCTCTCACTGCTGGCGTGGGCACTGTAGCACTGGTGCTTGATGGTGTGTCTGACTGTTGGTGTGAGTACTGTAGCACTTGTGGTTGATGGTGTGTTTCTGACCACTGGCGCGTGCATCGTTGCACTGGTGGATAATGGTGTGTTTCTGACCGCTGGCATGGGCACTGTAACACTGCTGGTTTATGGTGTGTCTCTGACCACTGGTGTGGACACTATTACACTGGTGGTTGATGATGTGTCTCTGACTGCTTGTGTGGGTACTGTTACACTGGTGGTTGATGGTGTGTCTCTGACCACTGTTGTGGACACTGTTACACTGGTGGTTGATGGAGTGTCTCTGACAGCTGGCGTGATCACTGTAGCACTGGTGGTTAATTAAGTGTCTCTGACTGCTTGTGTGGGTACTGTTACATTGGTGGTTGATGGTGTGTCTCTGTCTGCTGACGTGGGCACTGTAGCACTGGTGGTTGATGGTGTGTCTCCGACCGCGGTGTGGAGATTGTAACACTGGTGGTTGAAGGAGTGTCTCTGACCGCTGGTGTGGACACTGTTACACTTATGGTTGATGGTGTGTCTCTGTCCACTTGCGTGGGCACTTTTGCACTAGTGGTTAATTGTGTGTTTCTGACCGCTGGCGTGCGCACTGTTGCACTGGTAGTTAATTAAGTGTCTCTGACTTCTGGTGTGGGTACTGTTACACTGGTGGTTGATGGTGTGTCTCTGACTGCTGGCGTGGGCACTGTAGCACTGGTGCTTGATGGTTTATCTGACTGCTGGTGTGAGTACTGTAGCACTTGTGGTTGATGGTGTGTTTCTGACCACTGGCGTGTGCACTGTTGCACGGGTGGTTAATGGTGTGTTTCTGACCGCTGGCATGGGCACTATAACACTGCTGGTTTATGGTGTGTCTCTGACCACTGGTGTGGGTACTGTAGCTCTGTTGGTTGATGGTGTGTCTCTGTCCACTGGCGTGTGTACTGTTGCACTAGTGGTTAATTGTGTTTCTGACCACTAGCGTACGCACCGCTGCACTGGTAGTTAATTGTGTGTATCTGACCGCTGGCGTGCGTACTGTTGCACTGTTAGTTGATGGTGTCTCTCTGACCGCTGACATGGGCACTGTAGCACTGCTGGTATATGGTGTGTGTCTGACCACTGGTGTGGACACTATTACACTGGTGGTTGATGGTGTGTCTCTGACTGTTGGCGTGGGCACTGTACCACTGGTGGTTGATGGTGTGTGTCTGACTGCTGGTGTGGGTACTGTTACACTGGTGGTTGATGGTGTGTCTCTGACCACTGTTGTGGACACTGTTACACTGGTGGTTGATGGTGTGTCTCTGACTGCTGGCGTGGGCACTATAGCACTGGTGGTTAATTAAGTGTCTCAGACTGCTTGTGTGGATACTGTTATACTGGTGGTTGATGGTGTGTCTGACTGCTTGCGGTGGCACTGCAGCACTGGTGGTTAATTAAGTTTCTGTGACTGCTGGTGTTGATACTTTTACACTGTTGGTTGATGGTGTGACTCTGACTGCTGGTGTGGGTACTGATACACTGGTGGTTGATGGTGTGTCTCTGACCACTGTTGTGGGTTCTGTAGCACTGGTGGTTAAATAAGTGTCTCTGACTGCTGGTGGTGGTACTTTTACACTGGTGGTTGATGGTGTGTCTCTGACTGCTGGCGTGGGCACTGTAGCTCTGGTGGTTGATGGTGTGTCTGACTGCTTGTGTGGGTACTGTAGCACTGGTGGTTGATGGTGTGTCTTTGACCTCTGGTGTGGGTACTGTACCACTGGTGGTTGATTGTGTGTCTCTGACCGCTGGTGTGGACACTGTTACACTGGTGGTTGATGGTGTGTCTCTATCCACTGGCGTGGGTACTGTTGCACTAGTGGTTAATTGTGTTTCTGACCACTAGCATGCGCACCATTGCACTGGTGGTTAATTGTGTGTATCTGACCGCTGGCATGCGTTCTGTTGCACTGTTAGTTGATGGTGTGTCTCTGACCGCTGGCATGGGCACTGTAGCACTGCTAGTTTATGGTGTGTCTCTGACCACTGGTGTGGACACTGTTACACTGGTGGTTGATGGTGTGTGTCTGACTGCTTGTGTGGGTACTGTTACACTGGTGTTTGATGGTGTGTCTCTGACCACTGGTGTGGACACTGTTACACTGGTGGTTGATGGTGTGTCTCTGACTGCTTGTTTGGGTACTGTTACACTGGTGGTTGATGGTGTGTCTCTGACTGCTGGCGTGGGCACTGTAGCACTGGTGGTTGATGGTGTGTCTCTGACTGCTTGCGTGGGCACTGTAGCACTGGTGGTTAATTAAGTGTATCTGACTGCTTGTGTGGGTACTGTTACACTGGTGGTTGATGGTGTGTCTCTGACTGCTGGTGTGGGCACTGTAGCACTGGTGGTTGATGGTGTGTCTCTGACCACTGGCATGGGCACTGTTGAACCGGAGGTTAATTGTGTTTCTAACCGCTGAGTTGCGCTCTTTTGGACTGGTGGTTGATGGTGTGTCTCTGACTGGTGGCGTGGGCACTGTAGAACTGGTGGTTAATTAAGTGTCTCTGACTGCTGGTGTGGGTACTGTTACACTGGTTGTTGATGGTGTGTCTCTGTCTGCTGGTGTGGGTACTGTTACACTGGTTGTTGATGGTGTGTCTCTGACTGCTGGTGTGGGTACTGTTACACTGGTGGTTGATTGTGTGTCTCTGACCGCTGGTGTGGACACTGTTACACTGGTGGTTGATGGTGTGTATCTGACCGCTGGTGTGCGCACTGTTGCACTGTTAGTTTATGGTGTGTCTCTGACCACTGGTGTGCACACTGTTACACTGGTGGTTGATGGTGTGTCCCTGACTGTTGGCGTGGGCACTGTAGCACTCGTGGTTGATGGTGTGTCTCTGACTGCTGGCGTGGGCACTGTAGCACTGGTTGTTGATGTTATGTATCTGACTGCTGGTGTGGGTACTGTTACAGTGGTTGTTGATGGTGTGTCTCTGACCGCTGGCATGGGCACTGTAGCACTGCTAGTTTATGGTGTGTCTCTGACCACTGGTGTGCACACTGTTACACTGGTGGTTGATGGTGTGTCCCTGACTGTTGGCGTGGGCACTGTAGCACTCGTGGTTGATGGTGTGTCTCTGACTGCTGGCGTGGGCACTGTAGCACTGGTTGTTGATGGTATGTATCTGACTGCTGGTGTGGGTACTTTTACACTGGTTGTTGATGGTGTGTCTCTGACTGCTGGTGGTGGTACTTTTACACTGGTGGTTGATGGTGTGTCTCTGACTGCTGGCGTGGGCACTGTAGCTCTGGTGGTTGATGGTGTGTCTGACTGCTTGTGTGGGTACTGTAGCACTGGTGGTAGATGGTGTGTCTTTGACCTCTGGTGTGGGTACTGTACCACTGGTGGTTGATTGTGTGTCTCTGACCGCTGGTGGGGACACTGTTACACTGGTGGTTGATGGTGTGTCTCTATCCACTGGCGTGGGTACTGTTGCACTAGTGGTTAATTGTGTTTCTGACCACTAGCATGCGCACCGTTGCACTGGTGGTTAATTGTGTGTATCTGACCGCTGGCATGCGTTCTGTTGCACTGTTAGTTGATTGTGTGTCTCTGACCGCTGGCATGGGCACTGTAGCACTGCTAGTTTATGGTGTGTCTCTGACCACTGGTGTGGACACTGTTACACTGGTGGTTGATGGTGTGTGTCTGACTGCTGGTGTGGGTACTGTTACACTGGTGTTTGATGGTGTGTCTCTGACCACTGGTGTGGACACTGTTACACTGGTGGTTGATGGTGTGTATCTGACTGCTGGTTTGGGTACTGTTACACTGGTGGTTGATGGTGTGTCTCTGACTGCTGGCGTGGGCACTGTAGCACTGGTGGTTGATGGTGTGTCTCTGACTGCTGGCGTGGGCACTGTAGCACTGGTGGTTAATTAAGTGTCTCTGACTGCTGGTGTGGGTACTGTTACACTGGTTGTTGATGGTGTGTCTCTGACTGCTGGTGTGGGTACTGTTACACTGGTTGTTGATGGTGTGTCTCTGACTGCTGGTGTGGGTACTGTTACACTGGTGGTTGATTGTGTGTCTCTGACCGCTGGTGTGGACACTGTTACACTGGTGGTTGATGGTGTGTCTCTGTCCTCTGGCGTGCGCACTGTTGCACTGGTGGTTAATTGTGTGTATCTGACCGCTGGTGTGCGTACTGTTGCACTGTTAGTTTATGGTGTGTCTCTGACCACTGGTGTGCACACTGTTACACTGTTGGTTGATGGTGTGTCCCTGACTGTTGGCGTGGGCACTGTGGCACTCGTGGTTGATGGTGTGTCTCTGACTGCTGGCGTGGGCACTGTAGCACTGGTTGTTGATGGTGTGTCTCTGACTGCTGGTGTGGGTACTGTTACACTGGTTGTTGATGGTGTGTCTCTGACTGCTGGTGTGGGCACTGTAGCACTGGTTGTTGATGGTGTGTCTCTGACTACTGGTGTGGGTACTGTTAGCACTGGTGGTTGATGGTGTGTCTCTGACCGCTGGTGTGGGTACTGTTACCACTGGTGGTTGATGGTGTGTCTCTGACCGCTGGTGTGGACACTGTTACACTGGTGGTTGATGGTGTGTCTCTGATCCACTGGCGTGGGTTCTGTTGCACTAGTGGTTAATGTGTGTTTCTGACCACTGGCGTGCGCACTGTTGCACTGGTGGTTAATGGTGTGTATCTGACCGCTGGCGTGCGTTCTGTTGCACTGTTAGTTGATGGTGTGTCTCTGACCGCTGGCATGGGCACTGTAGCACTGCTAGTTTATGGTGTGTCTCTGACCACTGGTGTGGACACTGTTACACTGGTGGTTGATGGTGTGTCTCTGACTGCTGGTGTGGGTACTGTTACACTGGTGGTTGATGGTGTGTCTCTGACCACTGGTGTGGACACTGTTACACTGGTGGTTGATGGTGTGTCTCTGACTGCTGGTGTGGGTACTGTTACACTGGTGGTTGATGGTGTGTCTCTGACTGCTGGCGTGGGCACTGTAGCACTGGTGGTTAATTAAGTGTATCTGACTGCTTGTGTGGGTACTGTTACACTGGTGGTTGATGGTGTGTCTCTGACTGCTGGCGTGGGCACTGTAGCACTGGTGGTTAATTAAGTGTCTCTGACTGCTGGTGTGGGTACTGTTACACTGGTGGTTGATGGTGTGTCTCTGACTGCTGGTGTGGGCACTGTAGCACTGGTGGTTGATGGTGTGTCTCTGACCACTGGCATGGGCACTGTTGAACCGGAGGTTAATTGTGTTTCTAACCGCTGAGTTGCGCTCTTTTGGACTGGTGGTTGATGGTGTGTCTCTGACTGCTGGCGTGGGCACTGTAGCACTGGTGGTTAATTAAGTGTCTCTGACTGCTGGTGTGGGTACTGTTACACTGGTTGTTGATGGTGTGTCTCTGACTGCTGGTGTGGGTACTGTTACACTGGTGGTTGATGGTGTGTCTCTGACTGCTGGTGTGGGCACTGTAGCTCTGGTGGTTGATGGTGTGTCTGACTGCTTGTGTGGGTACTGTAGCACTGGTTGTTGATTGTGTGTCTCTGACCGCTGGTGTGGACACTGTTACACTGGTGGTTGATGGTGTGTCTCTGTCCACTGGCGTGCGCACTGTTGCACTGGTGGTTAATTGTGTGTATCTGACCGCTGGTGTGCGTACTGTTGCACTGTTAGTTGATGGTGTGTCTCTGACCGCTGGCATGGGCACTGTAGCACTGCTAGTTTATGGTGTGTCTCTGACCACTGGTGTGCACACTGTTACACTGGTGGTTGATGGTGTGTCCCTGACTGTTGGCGTGGGCACTGTAGCACTGGTGGTTGATGGTGTGTCTCTGACTGCTGGCGTGGGCACTGTAGCACTGGTTGTTGATGGTATGTATCTGACTGCTGGTGTGGGTACTGTTACAGTGGTGGTTGATGGTGTGTCTCTGACTGCTGGCGTGGGCACTGTAGCACTGGTGGTTAATTAAGTGTCTCTAACTGCTGGTGTGGGTACTGCTACACTGGTGGTTTATGGTGTGTCTCTGACTGCTGGTGTTGTCACTGTAGCACTGGTGGTTAAATAAGTGTGTCTGACTGCTGGTGTGGGTACTGTTACACTGGTTGTTGATGGTGTGTCTCTGACTGCTGGTGGTGGTACTTTTACACTGGTTGTTGATGGTGTGTCTCTGACTGCTGGCGTGGGCACTGTAGCTCTGGTGGTTGATGGTGTGTCTGACTGCTTGTGTGGGTACTGTAGCACTGGTGGTTGACTGCTGGTGTGGGTACTGTTACAGTGGTGGTTGATGGTGTGTCTCTGACTGCTGGCGTGGGCACTGTAGCACTGGTGGTTAATTAAGTGTCTCTAACTGCTGGTGTGGGTACTGCTACACTGGTGGTTGATGGTGTGTTTCTGACCACTGGCGTATGCACCGTTGCACTGGTGGTTAATGGTGTGTTTCTGACCGCTGGCATGGGCACTGTAACACTGCTGGTTTATGGTGTGTCTCTGACCACTGGTGTGGACACTGTTACACTGGTGGTTTATGGTGTGTCTCTGACTGCTGGTGTTGTCACTGTAGCACTGGTGGTTAAATAAGTGTCTCTGACTGCTGGTGTGGGTACTGTTACACTGGTTGTTGATGGTGTGTCTCTGACTGCTGGTGGTGGTACTTTTACACTGGTTGTTGATGGTGTGTCTCTGACTGCTGGTGTGGGTACTGTAGCACTGGTGTTTGATGGTGTGTCTTTGACCTCTGGTGTGGGTACTGTACCACTGGTGGTTGATTGTGTGTCTCTGACCGCTGGTGTGGACACTGTTACACTGGTGGTTGATGGTGTGTCTCTATTCACTGGCGTGGGTACTGTTGCACTAGTGGTTAATTGTGTTTCTGACCACTTGCGTGCGCACCGTTGCACTGGTCGTTAATTGTGTGTATCTGACCGCTGGCGTGCGTTCTGTTGCACTGTTAGTTGATGGTGTGTGTCTGACCGCTGGCATGGGCACTGTAGCACTGCTAGTTTATGGTGTGTCTCTGACTGCTTGTGTGGGTACTGTAGCACTGGTGGTTGATGGTGTGTCTTTGACCTCTGGTGTGGGTACTGTACCACTGATGGTTGATTGTGTGTCTCTGACCGCTGGTGTGGACACTGTTACACTGGTGGTTGATGGTGTGTCTCTATCCACTGGCGTGGGTACTGTTGCACTAGTGGTTAATTGTGTTTCTGACCACTAGCGTGCGCACCGTTGCACTGGTCGTTAATTGTGTGTATCTGACCGCTGGCGTGCGTTCTGTTGCACTGTTAGTTGATGGTGTGTCTCTGACCGCTGGCATGGGCACTGTAGCACTGCTAGTTTATGGTGTGTCTCTGACCACTGGTGTGGACACTGTTAAACTGGTGGTTGATGGTGTGTCTCTGTCTGCTGGTGTGGGTACTGTTACACTGGTGGTTGATGGTGTGTCTCTGACTGCTTGCGTGGGCACTGTAGCACTGGTGGTTAATTAAGTGTATCTGACTGCTGGTGTGGGTACTGTTACACTGGTGGTTGATGGTGTGTCTCTGACTGCTGGCGTGGGCACTGTAGCACTGGTGGTTAATTAAGTGTCTCTAACTGCTGGTGTGGGTACTGTTACACTGGTGGTTGATGGTGTGTCTCTGACTGCTGGTGTGGGCACTGTAGCACTGGTGGTTGATGGTGTGTCTCTGACCACTGGCATGGGCACTGTTGAACCGGAGGTTAATTGTGTTTCTAACCGCTGAGTTGCGCTGTTTTGGACTGGTGGTTTATGGTGTTTCTCTGACTGCTGGCGTGGGCACTGTAGCACTGGTGGTTAATTAAGTGTCTCTGACTGCTGGTGTGGGTACTGTTACACTGGTTGTTGATGGTGTGTCTCTGACTGCTGGTGTGGGTACTGTTACACTGGTGGTTGATGGTGTGTCTCTGACTGCTGGTGTGGGCACTGTAGCACTGGTGGTTGATGGTGTGTCTCTGACTGCTGGTGTGGGTACTGTAGCTCTGGTGGTTGATGGTGTGTCTCTGACCGCTGGTGTGGACACTGTTACACTGGTGGTTGATGGTGTGTCTCTGACCACTGGTTTGGACACTGTTGCACTGGTGGTTGATTGTGTGTATCTGACCGCTGGTGTGCGCACTGTTGCACTGGTGGTTGATGGTGTGTCTGACCGCTGGCATGGGCACTGTAGCACTGCTGGTTTATGGTGTGTCTCTGACCACTGGTGTTGATACTGTTACACTGGTGGTTGATCGTGTGTCTCTGATCGCTGGCGTGGGCACTGTTGCACTGGTGGTTGATGGTGTGTCTCTGACTGCTGGCGTGGGCACTGTAGCACTGGTGGTTGATGGTGTGTCTCTGACTGCTGGTGTGGGTACTGTTACACTGGTGGTTGATGGTGTGTCTCTGACTGCTGGGGTGGACACTGTAGCACTGGTGGTTAATTAAGTGTCTCTAACTGCTGGTGGGTACTGCTACACTGGTGGTTGATGGTGTGTTTCTGACCACTGGCGCATGCACCGTTGCACTGGTGGTTAATGGTGTGTTTCTGACCGCTGGCATGGGCACTGTAACACTGCTGGTTTATGGTGTGTCTCTGACCACTGGTGTGGACACTGTTACACTGGTGGTTGATCGTGAGTGTCTGATCACTGGCTTGCGTCCTGTTGCACTGGTGGAAAATTGTATTTGACCACTGGCCTGCGCACTATTGCACTCGTGGTTGATGGTGTGTCTGTGACCACTGGCATGGGCACTGTAGCACTGTTGGTTTGTGGTGTGTCTCTGACCACTGGTGTGGACATTGTTACACTGGTGGTTGATGGTGTGTCTCTGACCACTGGCATGGGCACTGTAGCACTGGTGGTTTGTGGTGTGTCTCTGACCACTGGTGTGGACATTGTTACACTGGTGGTTTATGGTGTGTCTCTGACCACTGGCGTGGGCACTGTTGCACCGGAGATTAATTGTGTTTCTGACCGCTGAGTTGCGCTCTTTTGCACTGGTGGTTGATGGTGTGTCTCTGACCACTGGTGTGGATACTGTAGCACTGGTGGTTGATTGTGTGTCTCTGACTGCCGGTGTGGACACTGTTACACTGGTGGTTGATGGTGTGTCTCTGTCCACTGGCGTGGGTACTGTTGCACTAGTGGTTAATTGTGTTTCTGACCACTAGCGTGCGCACCATTGCACTGCTGGTTAATTGTGTGTATCTGAACACTGGCGTGCTTACTGTTGCACTGTTAGTTGATGGTGTGTGTCTGACTGCTGGTGTGGGTACTGTTATATTGGTGGTTGATGGTGTGTCTCTGACTGTTGGCGTGGGCACTGTAGCACTGGTGGTTAATTAAGTTTCTCTGACTGCTGGTGTGGATACTGTTACACTGGTGGTTGATGGTGTGTCTCTGACTGCTGGCGTGGGCACTGTAGCACTGGTGGTTAATTAAGTGTCTCTGACTGCTGGTGTGGGTACTGTTACACTGGTTGTTGATGGTGTGTCTCTGACTGCTGTCGTGGGCACTGTAGCACTGGTGGTTAATTAAGTGTCTCTGACTGCTGGCATGGGTACTGTTACACTGGTGGTTGATGGTGTGTCTCTGACTACTGGCGTGGGCACTGTAGCACTGGTGGTTGATGGTGTGTCTCTGACTGCTGGCGTGGGCACTGTAGCACTGGTGGTTGATTGGTGTGTCTCTGACCACTGGTGTGGGTACTGGTGCACTGGTGGTTGATGGTGTGTCTCTGACTGCTGGTGTGGTCACTGTAGCACTGGTGGTTAATTGTGTTTCTGACCATTGGTGTGGACATTGTTACACTGGTGGTTGATGGTGTGTCTCTGACCGCTGGTGTGGGCACTGTAGCACTGGTGGTTGATGGTGTGTCTCAGACTACTGCTGTGGGTATTGTAGCACTGGTGGTTAATTAAGTGTCTCAGACTGCTGGTGTGGATACTGTTATACTGGTGGTTGATGGTGTGTCTGACTGCTGGCAGTGACACTGTTGCACTGGTGGTTAATTGTGTTTCTGACCATTGGTGTGGACATTGTTACACTGGTGGTTGATGGTGTGTCTCTGAAAGCTGGTGTGGGCACTGTAGCACTGGTGGTTAATTAAGTGTATCTAACAACTGGTGTGGGTACTGTTACAGTGGTGGTTGATGGTGTGTCTATGACCTCTGGCATGGGCACTGTAGCACTGGTGGTTTGTGGTGTGTGTCTGACCACTGGTGTGGACATTGTTACTTTGGTGGTTGATGGTGTGTCTCTGACCACTGGCGTGGGCACTGTTGCACCGGAGGTTAATTGTGTTTCTGTCCGCTGAGTTGCGCTCTTTTGCACTGGTGTTTGATGGTGTGTCTCTGACCACTGGTGTGGGTACTGTAGCTCTGTTGGTTGATGGTGTGTCTCTGACCACTGGTGTGGACACTGTTACACTGGTGGTTGATGGTGTGTCTCTGACCACTGGCGTTGGCACTGTTGCACTAGTGGTTAATTGTGTTTCTGACCACTGGCTTGCGCTCTTTTGCACTGGTGGTTGATGGTTTGTCTCTGACCACTGATGTGGGTACTGTAGCTCTGTTGGTTGATGGTGTGTCTCTGACCGCTGGCGTGGGCGCTGTTGCACTGGTGGTTAATTGTGTTTCTGACCACTGGTGTGGACATTGTTACACTGGTGGTTGATGGTGTGTCTCTGACCACTGGCGTGGGCACTGTAGCACTTCTGGTTTGTTGTGTGTCTCTGACCACTGGTGTGGACATTGTTACACTGGTGGTAGATGGTGTGTATCTGACCACTGGTGTGGGCATTGTTGCACTGGAGGTTAATTGTGTTTCTGATTACTGGTGTGGATACTGTTACAGTGGTGGTTAATTAAGTGCCTCTGACTGCTTGTTTGGGTACTGGTGCACTGGTGGTTGATGGTGTGTCTCTGACAGCTGGCTTGGTCACTGTAGCACTGGTGGTTAATTAAGTGTATCTAACAACTGGTGTGGGTACTGTTACAGTGGTGGTTGATGGTGTGTCTCTGACTGCTGCCGTGGGTACTGTAGCACTGGTGGTTAATTAAGTGTCTCAGACTGCTGGTGTGGATACTGTTATACTGGTGGTTGATGGTGTGTCTGACTGCTGGCGGTGACACTGTTGCACTGGAGGTTAATTGTGTTTCTGACTGCTGGTGTGGATACTGTTACACTGGTGGTTAATTAAGTGTCTCTGACTGCTTGTTTGGGTACTGTTACAGTGGTGGTTGATGGTGTGTGTCTGACTGCTGGCGTGGGTACTGTAGCACTGGTGGTTAATTAAGTGTCTCAGACTGCTGGTGTGGATACTGTTATACAAGTGACTGATGGTGTGTCTGACTGCTGGCGGTGGCACTGCAGCACTGGTGGTTAATTAAGTTTCTCTGACTGCTGGCGTGCGTACTGTTGCACTGTTAGTTGATGGTGTGTCTCTGACTGCTGGCAATGGCACTGTAGCACTGCTGTTTTATGGCGTGTCTCTGACAACTGGTGTGGACACTGTTACACTGGTGGTTGGTGATGTGTATCTGACTGTTGGCGTGGGCACTGTAGCTCTGGTGGTTGATGGTGTGTCTCTGACCACTGGTGTGGACACTGTTACACTGGTGGTTGATGGTGTGTCTCTGACTGCTGGCGAGGCCACTGTAGCACTGGTGGTAGAAGGTGTGTCTCTGACTGCTGGTGTGGGTGCTGTTACACAGGTGGTTGATGGTGTGTCTCTGACCACTTGTGTGGGTACTGTAGCACTGGTGGTTAAGCGTCTCTGACTGCTGGTGTGGGTACTTTTACACTTGTTGTTGATTGTATGTCTCTGACCACTGGTGTGGACACTGTAGCACTGGTGGTTGATGGTGTGTCTCTGACTGCTGGTGTGGGTACTGTTACACTGGTGGTTGATGGTGTGTCTGACTGCTTGTGTGAGTACAGTAGCACTGGTGGTTGATGGTGTGTCTCTGACCACTGGTGTTGGCACTGTAGCACTGGTGGTTAATTAAGCGTCTCTGACTGCTGGTGTGGGTACTGTTACACTGGTTGTTGATGGTGTGTCTCTGACCACTGGTGTGGACACTGTTACACTGGTGGTTGATGGTGTGTCTCTGACTGCTGGTGTGGGTACTGTTACACTGGTGGTTGACTGTGTGTCTATGACTGCTGGCGTGGGCACTGTAGCACTGGTGGTTGATGGTGTGTCTGACTGCTTGTGTGGGTACTGTAGTACTGGTGTTTGATGGTGTGTCTCTGACCACTGGTGTGGGTACTGTAGCACTGGTGGTTGATGGTGTGTCTCTGACTGCTGGTGTGGGCACTGTAGCTCTGGTGGTTGATGGTGTGTCTGACTGCTTATGTGGGTACTGTAGCACTGGTGGTTGATGGTGTGTGTCTGACCACTGCTGCGGGTACTGTAGCACTGGTGGTTGATTGTGTGTTTCTGACCACTAGCATGCGCACCGTTGCAATGATGGTTAATTGTGTGTATCTGACCGCTGGCGTGCGTACTGGTACACTGGTGGTTGATGGTGTGTCTCTGACCACTGGTGTGGACACTGTTACACTGGTGGTTGATGGTTTGTCTCTGATTGCTGGTGTGGGTACTGTTACACAGTGGTGGTTGATGGTGTGTCTCTGACCACTGGTGTGGACACTGTTACACTTGTGGTTGATGGTGTGTCTCTGACTACTAGTGTGGGTACTGTAGTACTGGTGGTTGATGGTGTGTCTCTGACTGCTGGCGTGGGCACTGTAGCTCTGGTGGTTGATGGTGTGTCTGACTGCTTGTGTGGGTACTGTAGCACTGGTGGTTGATTGTGTGTCTCTGACCACTGGTGCGGGTACTGTAGGACTGGTGGTTGATTGTGTGTTTCTGACCACTAGCATGCGCACCGTTGCACTGGTGGTTATTTGTGTGTATCTGACCGCTGGCGTGCGTACTGTTACACTGGTGGTTGATGGTGTGTCTCTGACCACTGGTATGGACACTGTTACACTGGTGGTTGATGGTGTCTCTGACTACTATTGTGGGTACTGTTACACTGGTGGTTTATGGTGTGTCTCTGACTGCTGGTGTGGGTACTGTTACACTGTTTGTTGATGGTGTGTCTCTGACTGCTGGTGTGGGTACTGTTACACTGGTTGTTGATGGTGTGTGTGACTGCTGGCGTGGGCACTGTAGCAGTGGTGCTTGATGGTGTGTGTGACTGCTGGTGTGAGGACTGTTACACTGCTGGTTTATGGTGTGTCTCTGACCACTGGTTTGGGTACTGTAGCTCTGGTAGATGATCGTGTGTGTCTGACCGCAGGCGTGAGCACTGGTGGTTAATTGTGTTTCTGACCGCTGGCTTGCGCACTGTTGCACTCGTGGTTGATGGTGTGTCTATGACCTCTGGCATGGGCAATGTTGCACCGGAGGTTAATTGTGTTTCTGATCGCTGAGTTGCGCTCTTTTGCACTGGTGGTTTGTGGTGTGTGTCTGACCACAGGTGTGGACATTGTTACTTTGGTGGTTGATGGTGTGTCTCTGACCACTGGCGTGGGCACTGTTGCACCGGAGGTTAATTGTGTTTCTGACCGCTGAGTTGCGCTCTTTTGCACTGGTGGTTTGTGGTGTGTGTCTGACCACAGGTGTGGACATTGTTACTTTGGTGGTTGATGGTGTGTCTCTGACCGCTGGCGTGGGCACTGTAGCACAGCTGGTTTATGGTGTGTCTCTGACCGCTAGCTTGGGCACTGAAGCACTGCTGGTTTATGGTGTGTCTCTGACCACTGGTGTGGACACTGTTACACTGGTGGTTGATGGTGTGTCTCCGACCACTGGCGTGGGCACTGTTGCACTGGTGGTTAATTGTGTTTCTGACCACTGGTGTGGACATTATTACACTGGTGGTTGATGGTGTGTCTCTGACCACTGGCGTGGGCACTGTAGCACTGGTGGTTAATTGTGTTTCTGACCACTGGTGTGGACATTATTACACTGGTGGTCGATGGTGTGTCTCTGACTGCTGGCGTGGGCACTGTAGCACTGGTGGTTAATTAAGTGTCTCTGACTGCTGGTGTGGATACTGTTACACTGGTGGTTGATGGTGTGTCTGACTGCTGGCGGTGGCACTGCAGCACTGGTGGTTAATTAAGTGTCTCTGACTGCTGGTGTGGATACTGTTACACTGGTGGTCGATGGTGTGTCTCTGACTGCTGGCGTGGGCACTGTAGCACTGGTGGTTAATTAAGTGTCTCTGACTGCTGGTGTGGATACTGTTACACTGGTGGTTGATGGTGTGTCTGACTGCTGGCGGTGGCACTGCAGCACTGGTGGTTAATTAAGTGTCTCTGACTGCTGGTGTGGATACTGTTACACTGGTGGTTGATGGTGTGTCTCTGACTGCTGGCGTGGAAACTGTAGCACTGGTGGTTGATTGTGTGTCTCTGACTGCTGGTGTGGGAACTGTTACACTGGTGGTTGATGGTGTGTCTCTGAACACTGGTGTGGGAACTGTAGCACTGGTGGTTAATTAAGTGTCTCTGACTGCTTGTTTGGGTACTATTACACTGGTGGTCGATGGTGTGTCTCTGACTGCTGGCATGGGCACTGTAGCACTGGTGGTTAATTAAATGTATCTGACTGCTGGTGTGGGCACTGTAGCACTGGTGGTTGTTGGTGTGTCTATGACCGCTGGCACTGTATCACTGGTGGTTGATGGTGTGTCTTTGACTGCTGGCATGGGCACTGTAGCACTGGTGGTTTGTGGTGTGTCTCTGACCACTGGTGTGGACATTGTTACACTGGTGGTTGATGGTGTGTCTCTGTCCACTGGCGTGGGCACTTTTGCACTAATGGTTAATTGTGTTTCTGACCGCTGGCTTGCGAACTGTTGCACTGGTGGTAAATTGTGTGTTTCTTACCGCTGGCGTGCGCACTGTTATACTTTTGGTTGATGTTGTGTCTCTGACCACTGGTGTGGGTACTGTAGCTCTGTTGGTTGATGGTGTGTCTCTGACCGCTGGTGTGGGCACTGGTGGTTAATTGTGTTTCTGACTGCTGGCTTGCACACTGTTAACACTGTTGGTTAATTGTGTGTTTTTAACCACTGACGTGGGCACTGTAGCACTGGTGGTTAACTAAGTGTATCTGACTGCTGGTGTGGGCACTGTAGCACTGGTGGTTTGTGGTGTGTCTCTGACCACTGGTGTGGACATTGTTACACTGGTGGTTGATGGTGTGTCTCTGACCGCTGGCGTGGGCACTGTTGCACTGGAGGTTAATTGTGTTTCTGACCGCTGGCTTGCGCTCTTTTGCACAGGTGGTTAATGGTGTGTCTCTGACCACTGGTGTTGGTACTGTAACTCTTTTGGTTGATGGTGTGTCTCTGACCACTGGTGTGGGCACTGTAGCACTGCTGGTTTATGGTGTGTCTCTGACCGCTGGCGTGGACACTGTTACACTGGAGGTTAATTGTGTTTCTGACCGCTGGTATGCGCACTGTTGCACTGGTGGTTGATGTTGTGTCTCTGACTGCTGGCATGTGCACTGTAGCACTGGTGGTTTATGGTGTGTTTCTGACCGCTGGCGTGGGTACTGTTACACTGGTGGTTTATGGTGTTTCTGACCACTGGCATTTGCACTGTTGCACTGGTGGTTGATGTTGTGTCTCTGACCGCTGGCATGTGCATTGTAGCACTGGTGGTTGATGGTGTGTCTCTGACCGCTGGTTGATGGTGTGGAATTTGGGAATTGCTTTAAAGGATGAACCAGGCTTGTGGAGGTCCACAATTATTTCTCTGAGGTCTTGGCTGATTTCTTTTGATTTTCCCATGATGTCAAGCAAAGAGGCACTGAGATTGAAGATACATCCACAGGTTAGACCTCCAATTCAGCATACCTCCTATAAGAAGCTAACTGGCTAATTGTCTAAAGGCTTGACATAATTTTGTGGAATGTTTTAACAGCTAACGTGTGCGTGTGTGTGCGTGTGTGTGCGTGCGTGCGTGCGTGCGTGCGTGTCAACTTCTGACCAACTGGAATTGTGATAAAGTCAGTTAAAAGTGAAACAATCTGTCTGTAAACAATTGTTGGAAAAATTACTCATGTCATGTTCAAAGTAGATGTTCTAAACGACTTGCCAAAAATATTGTTTGCTAATATGAAATCTGTGGTGTGGTTAAAAATGTTTTAATGACATCAACATAAGTATATGTTAACTTATGTAACTTAAACATAAGTAACTTCTGACTTCAACTGTATTTGTAAGTTGATATTAACACAATTTATTAAATCAAGTCAAACCAAAGACTCATCAAGTGTATGCATTGTTTTATAGTTATTTATTAATTGTCTCAAAACAATACCAACAAGAATACAGCAAAAAGCATATTTCATGAATATTTAATCTTTAATGAATATTTTTATAGTCAGTTATATTGCAATGAGCTGAAGGGAAGCTTGAGAGATGCAGCCTCCCACTGAATCTTTATCCACTTGGTGTCGCTGTTTGAGAGAGTGACTGCAGAAAGATGACTGCTAAACACGTTGAGTTCACATTTTGTAATATTTTATTTGTTTTATATATGGACAGACATATATTTTGCTCAACCAGATTTTTGAGGAGACATTTCCTCCCTTGCCTACTCTGAGAAATCGCTGCTGCTACAAGGGCTCTGGCCACTGTCTCCAGATCTCGCTAGAAAAACAAACAACCTGGCCTGAAAAAACAAGCCCAAAATAAGCGACTTATATCACCAAATTAAACCCAAATAAGCGACCCAAAAAAATGTTTTAGAAAAAAGAGAATTGTGTTTTTTTTTTCTCTTTTTTTCTTATAACATAAAATTACCAAACATGTCATCCAAATACATTTGTACATTTGTACATGTACATTTATCCATATCTATATGTGTGGTTGTTTAAATGTTGGAGCCTCTCCTGACTTGGGACTAAGTTCTTGCAGAATAAGCCTTGTCTTCTCAGTCCATACTTAATAAGGAGTATGCTACTGAGTGTTTCCCATTCTGTTCCTTAGATTGCACTTGACAAGACTCATGAGAACACTCATTCAACATCAGCATTGCTCATAGGCATTGCTAGCAATGACAGAGTAAAGAGGGCAAGTTCTTTAAAGACCTGGTCACTGTTGTTGTTTTGGTAATTGAGCACTTCAACCCAAAGCTCTTCTGCCTTGCTGTCCTCTTTGTTCGTCCATGGGTGGTATATAAGAGCTTGATACTGATTTTCAAGTGGTGTAAGGTCACCACTCTACAGCTTCAGCACAGAGATTGATAAGAGCAGTAGATTTGCTTGGGACAAAATGACACTGGGACTGAATGCTTTCAAAGACCTCCTTATGTGTATGTTGGTAGGAAGTCAGTGTTGCACTTGTCTGCAGGCATCCACCAAGAAGTCAAGGAACCTGGTCTTCATGTTTGTTTCTACTATGCTGTCCAGTTTTGCTTCTTCCATTGCCAACATAAAAGAGATACCATAGTTAAAGGCATTCACAGGCTACAAAAGATTTTGATCAGGTAAGTTGATTTCCAGCTGCTGCTCATCTTATATGGGGATTTTCTCAGGTCTCAGCACTCTGGAAATCAGCGAAAGCTGCATGTGCAGTGGGAAAGGAGGATGCAAACTCATCAGAGGAGTTAATAATAAAAATATAGACTTGAACAGTAGGTGGGTGTATTTGACAACTGACAAGAGGTTGGTTTATTGTTCCATGGAGACTCAGCATCAGCAAGCCCAAAAATGCAACTGGAAAAAAGCCCAAACACCCTCCCCGGCAACACACGACTGCTAATATTTATGAACGAACAGGCCAACGTTCGCTTATAATAAGGGGACATAGCAACACTGGCTCTGGCTCTTTCTAAGAGTTCCTCTACTTTTGTTCTTTGTGCATATCACCCCTACTGGGCAGGAAGGAGAATTTATAGGAAAAAAGGACTTGTTTCTCAATCACACCTATCATATCACTTCAGAAGCCATGGATTAAACCACATGGATTAAACCACACAATATGGATTACTTTTACATTGCCTTAATGTGCTTTTTGGGTCCTCAATGTTCTGGTCACCATTCACTTGCATTGTATGGACCTACAGAGCTGAAATATTCTTCTAAAAATCTTCATTTATGTTCTGCAGAAGAAAGCAAGTCATACACATATGGGATGGTATAAGGCTAAGTAAATGATGAGAGAATTTTCCTTTTTGGGTGAACTATTCCTTTAACATTCAATAAATACATTTTTAAAACTATCGGTCGATTAATTGTTTAACAGCCTTTTCCAACAGCTTAGTTATTGGTATCTGCAAAATCCACTATTGGTCGACCTCTGTATTTAAGGATCAGATAAGGTGGAAATAGCTTCTTTAAGTTACACATTTTCATTTATTACAGTGCAGTATTTAATTCTATCTCAAGATATGCATGAAGTAAGCCCCCTCTTTATGTTATTAGTGTGTGGACATCTGAGCAGCTTTAATCCTTCTTACTGACATGTGTTACAGGCCAAAGGTGAACATTAGCTAGATGGAGTGGCTGTTTCTAAGCTCTTAATGAGCTGCAGTGACCTAATTTGTGATGCTGAGTCAGTGCTCTCCTTTCACAGCCTCCATCAAAGAGACAGTTCACACTCTCATCATATACTCATCCTTGTATTGTTTCAAACCTGCATGATTTTATTTTCTTCAGTAGGACACAACAGGAGATGTTTGGCAAAAAAGTCTCCTTCAGTTCGGTAGTGAAGACATTATTTTTAAATGATGGTTACTGGTTAATAACTGATTAATTTAGTTCAATTTATTTTCTTCATGAAACCAAAGACCACATGGATTATTATAGTACTATTTTTGGAATTACACCACTTCCTGTTGCCCTCAAAAGGAGGATTTTCCCCTTTCTGTAGAACATACGCATGTGCTTTGATCCTGAAGGAAACTGCTGTTGCATATTTCTATCCATACAGTTATTTTTTATATTTGTGCCTTATACTTTGTGACAGTGTTGATTTCATATGACCTGCAGCTTAATAGACAAGAGCACTGAGTGTGTGCTCCCTTCTATTTTACCTCGATGTTGATTATTAAATCAGTATAAAGTTGATTTAGGATGAAGACCCTGCCCTCTGCTCCCTATGTTGTGAATCCTGATATTGCAAACACGAATTCGGACACAGGTAAGAATACTAATCCAATGAACATTGCGACACTTATGACTTAATCACCTGGGACATGATAACGAGCTTGTGCATTCAAGCGCAGCTGTTATTAATCAGCACCGTTGCTGTATAAATGACACTATGGTTAATTTTCTTTGAAGATATTCAAACATACAGTGTTATTATAACAGATAAATAAATACATAAAAGATATAGGAGTGTATTTTAAACATTTTTAACAACTCAAAATGTAAAAGATTGTTTCACTTTCATGGTAATTATGAATGAAAGACATTACAAATAACATCTTTTTTTAAAAGAAATTAAGGCTTGTACTTTATTGTTTACACTTGTGCTCATTGTCAAAGGACTTGACCGCAGGGACCCTATGTAGTTTTCACTGTTCCCAACTCACTGAGCACGGGATATATGTTGAAGTTCACTTCACTTTACAAAATTTGTTCATTTGGAATACCTTGAAACATCATCAAACACAGACAATGCTTGAGTTGCACTGATCGTGGGTCGTGTCTTGAAGGGATCCCTCTAGTCAATCTCATGAGATTCTTACACAGCAACGAGAAGTGCTCAGAAAAGATTATTTCAAAATGTTTCAACAAGTTTTGATGAACAGTCGATTTTGATTATTATTTTAAGCTCTAAAATAAATATTTCACATAATAAATTCGACAATTTAGCTCTACGTCTACTACTAATACTCAGGTTAAGGAGAAGAGTACAATGATTTGTAGTCTGGCTACAACATTGGAATGCAATGTAGCGGAACTCAAAGAATGCAAAAGTAAAGTGACCGTATAGGAAGAGAAAGTGGCAGCTTTGGAAAAAGTAAACACCGGCCTTAAAGAAAGAGCAGGTGAACTTGAAAGGTACAGCAGGCGGTTGAATCTGAGCATAAAAGGTATGAAAGAAACAGTAAATGAAAACACAAGAGAGGAGGTGATTAACTTACTCAAGACGGTTGCACCGCAATGGGCACAGAAGATGGACAAGATAGTAGACACTGTTCTTCGGGTCGGGAGAAAGGTGGAGAAGAGAAAATGGCGGGTTATTATCCAATTCGTCAGACGTCAACACAGAGATGGGATCTGGTTAATAACTAAATGACAAATGAACTAATGAATCGGAAATATGTAAGGATGCAGGAGTTCGCTTTACTGAAGATTTAACCACAGCAGATAAACAGGCTAGAGAAGCTCAATGGCCTCAGATACAAGAAGCAAGAAAGGCCGGGAAGAAGGCATTCTTTCATGGACCCTTTGAATACATTAATGGACAACGTATCTAGTTGAAATAGTGAACACTGACATGTAACCCTACCGGTAAAAATCTTTAAAAAAGTTGTAGGAGGGGAATTAAGTATTTGATTTAAAAAAAAAAAACTGTACACTTTTTTTATCTTTAAATGCAACAGGTCTTAAGGATAATATAAAGTGCAAGGCTACTTTTTTTTTTTTTTTAAGGACTTAAAGCACACTGCATATTTTTGCACAAGACTCATTCATTCATTTTGGATGAACCAGTGGGGAGACAGGATTCTTTTTTCTCATGGCAGCAATCAATCTGGGGGTGTGACCATATGTTTTTATAGATACCCTGGTGAGTAGTTGTAATGTTGATGGGAGAGATGAGATGGGAGAGTGTGGATCAAATGTAGATTCATTTATTAGTAAACTCAGAAGATGAAGACATAAAGATGAAACTAATACACTTGAGAAAAAGGAAAAATCAAACGTCACAGCAGTTTGCTGGTAAATATGAACACCCAAAGAGTTAACATGTTAACAAACAAAGAGATAAACTAACCAGAACCAACCATGAGGGAAGGAAACCAGAGGGTATAAATAGAAGGATGATGATGGAACAGGGAACAGCTGTGGAAGATTGAGGGCAGGTGAGGGTTATCAACAAAGGTGCATCCTGGAAAATGAATTCCACGAATAAGGGGAAAACAAAGGGCAATTCATGAGAGAACCACCTCCCAAAGGGGTGACACATGCCCCCCAAAGATGGATGGGAAGGCAGGCATGGACAAGCAGACGGAAAGGATGCAGAGGATGATTAAGAGGCCAAGAAGGAGTTGATCAATCAGGAAACCAGGGAGGAGCCTGCGGATGGTCAGGAGGACTGGGAGGTGGCTACAGGGATGGGACTGGGTCAGGGCCTGGGAGGCGGCCACAGGGAAGGGACTGGGTCAGGGCCTGGGAGGAGGCCACAAGGCAGAGACTGGGTCAGGAGGTGAAGCCGCATTTGGTACGGGCAGTTGAGTCTCCAGAGGTGGAGCCAAAGGTAGAGTGGGCAGGGCCGCATGGGAATCAGGGAATTGAGAATCCAATGGAGTGGGAGGAGTTCCTTGAGGAGTCTCAGAAGAAGCAGGCGATGCGGCTGGAGGGGGAGTCCCAAAAGGAGTGGGAAGAACTGCTGGAAGAGGAGTCACAGGAGAGTGGATGTGACTGCTGAGGGTGGAACTGTGGAAGACTCTGAGAGCGGAGTCACCTTGGTCAAGAGCACTGGCAGTGACTAAGGAAATGGCTTCCATGGCCAGGAGGAGTGCTGGCAGTGCCTGGGACGTAATGGGCACAAATCATTAATTGCCAATATTATTTTGGTCTGAAATAATTGTTTTATGTGATATTTATTCCATTTCTTTTACCAGTTTTGGCAAACATATACTGTGTCACCTATTCCTTACAATAGCTTTCTAAAGTGCTAATTTGGTACTTAAAAACATTTTCTTATTATTAGATCAATTGAAAATTGTTGCTAGTCTTCAACTAGCAGCTTCCAAATGCCAAAGACCTGCATTGCTGCAACAGGATTCTTGGACAAACAGAACATTTTAAGAATACTTAAATTGTATTTATTTATTAAAGTTTATTTAAAGAGAAATAGCCATTTATTACATTCTAAATGTCTCTAAATCATCTCTAAACTACATAATGTGCATTGTGACGGAAACAAATTCCAATTTCAGGTTTATTCTCATTCATGTATGTCCAAGTATTTCGGCTATTAAGTTAACATACTGTACAAAACAACTATAATCCAATATCGCAGAGGAGGAAATTTATCCTCTATGATATTGCAGCAATTATACAGACATGAAATGAGATTATTAAGCAAACTGTTATCAACTCATGCATGCCAACTGACTAAAATAAGGCAAAAATAAACATTTCACACAGTGTTTAGTGAGAGATATGATTGATTCAAACACCAAAAGGGTTGTTCTGTATATGTATTATTGTATTACAGATGTAATAAAGTCTTAATTAACATTATGATTATTTAACATATTGAGATATTATTAAGTAAATTGTAGCATTTGGTTACATTATGTTCTGTGATTTCTCATATTTTCATTACATAACATCCATCCCTTGCGCACTTTTGGCCTCTAGTGTGTGAGGCTTTTCAGACATAAAGAGCAGCATAGGAATGCAAGAAAGTTTTACATCAACGGAAGGTTGCTTTTGCACTGATATTCCTGGCCAAACTGAGAATAGATGCTAAGGAAGGCCGTAATACATTCACATGCACAAGTGATGTCCTTCATAAAGTCAATGGAGTCAGTTTGTAGTACTCACATTGCAGCCGAGTGGACAGGCTCACTGAACATATGCTTGACTATTTGAGGAAACTGCCTTTTTTGTGCTGGTTCCTCTTAGCGGCTGGAGTTTATTGTGTAGAGTAACACACATTCAGGACAGTTTTATGGATGAATCTACACACTCTCTGTGCTTATTCCTCCTATTGGCTGGAGTTTGTTTTGTGGAGTATTTCTTGCAAAGACATTGGAGTGATTAAGTCATTTGTTTGCTCTCATGTTGCTTTTTGTGTTTATTCTGCCTATAGGCTGGATTTTGTTTTATAGATTATCTTTTGCCATGTAATTCTGTCTTAAAACATTTTGTATAGACACACCAGACTTGAGTAATCCGAAGGCAAAGTTGTTGTGGGGGCTCTCGTAGGTGTACATGGACTGTTTGTTTTTAGAGGGTTGACGCCAGTTGGCCCTGTTGTGCATGGTGCTAATGTGCATATTTATGCACCTAACATTGATTATTGGGGCTTTTTTTATAGATCTTGAAGGAATGTTGCAAGCCGCTGGCACCCCTCATGATATAATATTTGGAGGAGACTTTAATCTTTGGATGGACTCCGTCCTTGACCATAGTGAAGCAAAAGTTTGCAAGCCCCCAAGGGTGCCCCCAAGCCCCCAAAAAAAGTTTGCAAGCACCCCTGCAAGCGGCTCCTGACGTGGTAAGTTTGGTGACTCCGGGGTCTTCCTTGAAATTGAGGGGCCAGTCTAAGTCCTATGAATCTCTGTAATGAGTGTGGGGTCGAGAATATCCTATGAATTCACCCAGGACCGTTCCTCTGCACCGTGCCCTTCCCAGTCAACAAGGTATTGCAGTGGAGCCGGCATCTGGAATCCAAGAGATCCCGAACCTGATATGCTTCCTCGCTGTCCACGATGATGGGTGGAGGAACCTGGACACTGACCTCCTCCCCTCTTGGATGAACAGCAGACTTTTTACATTTACATTTATGCATTTGGCAGACGCTTTTATCCAAAGCAACTTACAGTGCAATTATTACAGGGACAATCCCCCTGGAACAACCTGGAGTTAAGCGCCTTGCTCAAGGACACAACAGAACCTGTGACCTTCTGATTAACAGCCCTGTGATTTAGCCACTACGCCACCACCACTCCACTTGAGCAAAGAGACATGGAAAGTTGGAGAGATGCACTAATTGGGGAGGCAATGCAAGGCGATATGAGACAGGAGTAAATTGTATTTTGAAAGGACCCATGTACATGAGACTGAGCTTAATGCAGAGAAGTCTGAGATCAGATTAGATAGCCAGACCGACTGACTGGGGTTTTAATGTGGATTGGGATGACGACTGCCCGTTGAAGATGGACGAGAGCTAGATCCCAGATGGCCTTGCTTCTGAGGAGCCAGTCGTTAATAGCAGGAACGTCTGTGGGCTCCCCGGACAAAGGAAACAAGGGAGTCTCGAATCCACGAACACAGTGGAAGGCAGACATGGCAGTAGATGCTTTATAGAGGGAATTTGGGCATATTCGGTCCAGAGAAGGTAGCAACTCCAATCAGATTGTTTCTGATTGAATTAAGTTCTGAGGAAGCGGGTCAACTATTGATTCATGCATTCTGTTTGGCCATTGGATTGTGGGTGGTAACCATGAGTACCCACGTGATAGGAGACCAAGGCCAGTGAAGTATGGGTAATTAATGACTTGTTGATATTGAATATGGGACAGTTTTGGACCTCCCGGATGGTGTCTGCCTTTGTGGACCAATGTGGTCCATCAGAACCAGTTGCGTACTAGCTGGCGAGTGGCAGTGATACCTGGATACCTGACCAGAGCCAAGCAAGAGTGAACTCTCTGAATAACCCTCTCGCGAAGCTGAAGTGAAACATAGGTTTTGTGCGGCGGACAGTCTGTAGATCGTTGGTGTGAGCGTTGGTGATCTCTGTCATGATGTCTCATGGGACCGGAGTGACAATCAGTGTGTGTGACAAGATGGGTTCTTCAGTAGGGGTTTGCTGTGAGTATTCAAACTAGTGTGAGAGACCATCGGCCTCGATGTTCTTTGAGACTGGAAGATATGTGACAGTGAAGTTGAACCGAGTAAAGATCTATGCCCATGCAGCCTGTCTTGTGTTAAGTCTCTTGGCTGTATGCAAGTAGACTATGTTCCGATGATCCGTTATAACTAGGAAAGGATGTTTAGCCCCCTCAAAGCAATGGCGCCACTCTTCTAATGCTGACTTCATGGCAAGTAGCTCTTGGTTCCCAATATCATAGTTCTCTTCAGTGGTGTTTGTGTGAATAAAAGGCACAGGGGAATAGTTTAGGAGGTGTTCCGTACCGTTGAGAGAGTATGGCTCCGATTCTAGTGTTAGATGCATCGAACTCAACAATGAATGGATGATCAGGATCTGGATGGAGAAGAATGGGAGCATTGGTGAAACGGGTTTTGAGATCTTTGAAGGACTGGAGAGCAACTGGAGACCACATGAGTTGTGAACTATTCTATTTCATTGCGCACTCATTTTTTCTCCTCTGCGGTACACAGAATATTGCATTGATCTCTAAGCACCGCTTATCAAGAACAACCAACAACAACAAACAATTGCGTGAGGGATTCACATCAATCTCAAACCCTCTCCGCTTTAGGAACAACCAACAACAACAACAAACAATTTGCGGTATGTCATGGCTTCCGCTCATGTTATTTCTTCCTGCATTGCATGTCACATGTTTACAATAGCCTCCTCCGTCAGCAATGAGGGATTCACATGTGGTAAATGTAAGGAATTAGTCAGGCTGATGGAGAAGGTTAATGAGTTAGAGACTCTCATCCGAATGCTAGTAGGGGTCAGTGAGAAAGAGAAGCCGGTAGATACAGTTTCGGGTGCGAGTAGTACAGTGAGCAACATACACACTTTGGTTCCGGCTGTAGAGCCCCTGCAGCAAGGCATTTGGGTGACGTCTCGGTGGCATACTCGCTCAGCAAAGAGACACCACTCTCCCATTCCTGTTAGGGTTTCCAATCGATTCTCCCCACTCAGTAATACACCCACTGAGAATCATGTTGAAAGAGTCCTTGTTATTGGCGATTCTATTGTAAGGAACGTGGAAATAGAGACTCCAGCCACTATTTTTAATTGCATTTCGGGGGCCAGAGCGTCTGACATCAAATTTACAAGTGCTGGCTAATGCTAAATATAGATTTTCAAAAAATTGTTATCCATGTCGGCACTAAAGATAAGATAATTTTAAAGAGGTGTGCGAATTTGTAAAAACGATGTCAGACACTGTAATATGCTCTGGTCCCCTCCCTGCTCGTCATGGTGACGAGGTTTACAGTAGATTAGTGTCACTGAATAACTGGAAGTCTGAGTGGTGTCTGAAGAATAAAATAGGATTTATAGACAATTGGAAGAGTTTTTAGGGTAGAGCTGACCTGCTAAAGAGAGACGGACTCCATACCTCCAGGGAAGGTGCCGCTCTCCTCTCTAGTAAATTGGTTGGTAAATAATGATAGCATTTGACTAACTGGGGCCCAGGTCAGGAAGCAGACAAACTGGTTAATCCGAACGTCTGCTAGCTGCCTTGAGACATCACACATGTCACATAAACTATAACACATAGAGACAGTATCTCCTAGATATCTCATAGAGACTGTGTTGTTCCCCGAAATACCAAACACAATACCCTCACTAAATAGTTTTGAATTTTTTTTTATTGAGGTCAAACTTGACCAAAACAAACAAATTTAAAATCATATAAAAATAGGGCTACTAAACATTAGATCTCTTTCTACCAAAGCACTAATTGTTAATTAATGATTAACAATTAATGTTAATCATTAACAATCATTAATCATTAACAATGATTAATGATTACAGATTGGATTGGATGCGCTCTGTTTGACTGAAACCTGGCTTAAACCAGATGAATATATTAGTTTAAATTAATCAACTCCCCCAGGTTATTGTTATAAACATGAGCCTTGTCTGAAGGGTCGAGGAGGAGGTGTTGCTACAATTTACAGTGAAGTTTTTGGTGTTACTCAGAGGACAGGATATAAATGTAAGTCTTTTGAACTAATAATGCTTAATGTGACACCGTCAGATATAAATAAAAAATCTCTTGCTACAATGTATAAATCACCCGGGCCTTATTCGGATTTCCTTGGTGAATTAGCAAATTTTTTAGCAGATCTTGTAGTTACTGTAGATGGAGCTTTAATTGTTGGTGACTTCAACATTCACATAGATAATGAAAATTATATATTGGTATATATACAGTGATATATTGATATTCTCAACTCTCTTGGAGTCAGACAAAATGTAACAGGACCAACTCATTGCCATAATCATACGCTAGATTTAATTCTGTCCTATGGAGTTGATGTTGATAATATAGAAATTCTGCAGCAGAGCGATGACATCTTGGATCATTACCTTGTCTCTTGTATGCTGTAGTCAGCTAATGTTCCTCAATATACACCATGCTATCGTTCAGGTAGAGCTATTATTTTGACCACTAAAGATAGCTTCACTAATAATCTTCCAGATCTATCTCATACACTCAATAAACCCCAAAGCCCAGATGAAATAACAAAAAATATAAATGCAGTCTTCTCTAGCTCTCTTGATATTGTCACCCCACTTCAATTAAAGAAAATAAAAGAAATAAGCCCTGCACCATGGTAAAATGATCACTCTCATGCTCTCAAAAGAGCAGCTCGGAAAATGGAGCGCATGTGGAAAAATACAAAATTAGAAGTATTTCGTGGTGCATGGAAGGATTGTGTCTGTAGCTACAGACAGGCACTAAAAGCTGCCAGGTCAGCATATTTTAGTAAACTCATAGAAAATAACCACAACAATCCTAGATGTTTATTCAGTACTGTGGCTAGATCGGTTAGGAATAAGCCTCAACAGAACCAGATATTAAGTTGCAGCAAGAGAGTAATGACTTCATGAATTTCTTTACAGATAACATTGAAATAATCAGAAAAAAAATTGGAATTATGCAATCATCTGTCATAGCACCTCAGAAAACAGTGTCTAATAATTTTCCTCACATGCAACTTCAATCCTTCTCTGTCATAGGTCATGAAGAGCTAACAAATCTTATCGAAACATCAAAAGCCACAACATGTTTGTTAGATCCTATACCAACTAAGCTCTTAAAAGTGGTATCTCCTGTAATTTCAGAACCTCTTCTTAACCCTCTGGGGTCGACAGACACGCCAGCACGTCCTGCTGGATTTTTTCATCATTACAGCGGAAACAACATTAAATTCACTGTAATTTTTGGGTATACAGATAAGTGTAAGACATCATTAGAGAATATAAAGGGTCTACTTTTATTTGTGTACACTCACAATAACAACAAAACCTTGTGCTTTTGTAAAATAAAGAAAATAAAAAGGGTGAGCTATACCAGACGTCTCTGTCTCCACAAGCTTATTTCTGAAACACGTCACAAAAATAAAGCTCTGCAAATACTTATCACATAAACATGAAACATATGTCAAAAGAAAGCTTAAAAATTCTACTTTTAAATAAAACAATTCAAATTTAATACAAATATTCTCCTGCAATGTAATCTGTATGAAACAACATGATGTACAGTTTTCCTGGCTCAGCTCATTATAGTTAATGTGATCACACCAATTTACAGAGCGCGCCATTCATACGCTAATGTGCTGAAGCGATCAAGGCAAATAATAAACGTCCCCGACAGTGAGGTTTAATGTAAACACAATTCATTCACCTTTCTGCGCGTTTGTAACGATACACAGGCAAGGAAACTCCTGGTTAGTGATGAAGAGTTAACATTTTCCTTAGAAGAAGAGCAGGACTCCGATGAACATTTGTATTTTGAAGAGAGACTTGATCCAGCCAAGTAAGTTCGTTTTCATTAGTTGACATGCTATTTTATATAAACATGTACATATTTTACTAATGGGACTGTTTCCAGACTTGCCAGCCAGGATTCAGAGTATTAAATTTGAAATATGTCCTAATAAGCAAGTTTTAATTACATTTAAATACTGTTTCGGCTAAAGAAGGTATTTAAATTGTATGCTGTATGATTTAAATATGATATATAATATGATATAAAATTATATAAATGTCCATCCATCCATCCATCGTCAACCGCTTATCCTGTGTACAGGGTCGCGGGGGGCTGGAGCCTATCCCAGCTAACATTGGGCGAAAGGCAGGGGACACCCTGGACAGGTTGCCAGTCCATCGCAGGGCCACACATAGACAGACATACAATTATATAAATGTTTAGAATATATTTTATCTAGTGTTTATGCTGCCTCATTATCATCAATGCTTGTGTTTGCAAATATATGTTCAGGTGAAATGAGTAAAATGCACTTTACATATGCCCATATTACAAAATCACCATCTTATAATGATTTCTGAAGGATCATGTGACACTGAAGACTGCAGTAATGATGCTGAAAATTCAGCTTTGATCACAAATTGCATTTTACAATATATTAAAATAGAAAACTGTTCTTTTAAATTGTAAAAAGAGTTCACAATGTTTTTACTGTATTTTGGATCAAATAAATGCATTCTTGGTAAGCAGAAGAGACTTATTCTAAAACGTTTAAACGGTAGTATAGGTCTAAAATTAAGTAAAGTCTTTATCTAAAGAAAATGTATAGTCAGATTAATTATTTTAACTTAAAACTTGATTTTGATCATTAAGTCTCCTCACATTCATTCTCTTTCTGTCACATTCCTCATTGATAGGCCCAGGGGAGGGGTCTTTTGTCTCCTCAGGTGTGAATCACCTCAATATTCATTATAGTTCAAGCCTCCTCGCATATGACCTTTCTAACACTAAAATTGTCTTACAAAAGTTAAATTAGTATATTGTTTTGTATGAATGAGTGATCAGGATGGTTTTCATCAGCAAAAACTCTAGGCTACTAGATGCAGTTCTCAAAAGGCTTGAGGACAAATGTTTAGTATGTGTTATATGGCCTTATTTCAATGACTTAAAAGTTTCGTTTTTTCAAAACATTTTATCAAAAATACAAACCTGTACATACATGTTGCTCACATATTATTGTAGCCCGGTTGGTGCTGAATACAGTGTTATCAGACTTTAGCCATTAATATGTTTTTAAAGCAACTGAAAAAAGCACAAATGTCAAGGCATGTCAAAACTTCTCGAGGGCCCAAAATACCCTCAGATCCCAGAGGGTTAATATTATTAACTCCTCGCTATGCTTAGGACATGTACCAAGAAACTTTAAAATGGCAGTTATCAAACCGCTTATTAAGAAGACACAACTTGATAATGGAGAACTGGCTAATTATAGACCGATTTCAATGTCAAAAATACTTGAAAAGGCAGTATCCTCCCAAATATGTTCATTTCTACAAAGAAATAGTATATACATGATGAATTTCAGTCAGGATTTTGGCCTCATCACAGTACAGAGACTGCACTTATCAGAGTTACAAATGACTTACTCTTATTATCTGATCGTGGCTGCATTTCTCTTCTAGTGCTTTTAGATCTTAGTGCTGCAATCGACACGTTAGATCACAACATTCTCTTGAATAGGCTAGAGAATTATGTTGGCATTTTTGGAGTTGCATTCGCATGGTTTAGGTCATATTTAGCAGACCGCTACCATTTTTTCTACGTAAATAAGGAATTGTCAAACCAAACAAAAGTAAAATATGGAGTGCCACAGGGATCAGTTTTAGGGCCTCTGCTTTTCTCCTTGTATATGCTTCCCCTGGGAGATATTATCAGGAATATGTTTCCACTGCTATGCCGATGATACACAACTTTATATTTCTTCAAAACCTGATGAGATTTCACAATTCTCCAAATTAGCAGAGTGTATCAATGAAATAAAAGATTGGATGGCCAGAAATTAAATGAAGACTCATCTATTTAGCCAGGCATACACCTAATTTATCCCCCAACCCACAATTAGGCTGCTTTAGTTTAGTCTGCCGGAACCAGAAACCAGAAACCTTGATCATGATTTATAACTCTGAAATAAATGTAATGGCATCTATGCTTATATTATTTTATTTGTTTCACTGTCTCAACCTCGGGACTCCTATTCTGAGGTCACCAGAACCGGCTGGATCCAGCACCATTCCTGCTTCGTGTTGGACTCCACTGCTACGTGTCGCTGAATGATGATGACGAAATGCAGCCGGTGCCAGCTAAACATCACTTCAGTCTATTATGATGGACTTCAGAGGATGAACTGATGCCAACTCCAACCATAAGACATGGTATACTTCATATGTCATTGTCTGAACCTTGGATTTAGGATGGACCACACCGAAATTACTGGCCAGGTTGACCTGCATTTCACATCCCTGATCTCTGCCTGCATCACCTTGGTCTATTGATGGACTACGATCTTGAAATGGAATGCATAGACTAACAATTGCCAACAAAAGCCTTCATCAGCCAATTAACAAGGACAATTGCATCTATGTGAACTTCTGCATTTAATCCAGAATGGACTTCAAAGACATTGGTCATTAATCTTACAGTTCAAACAAAATCGATGTTTAAACACTGACCCTTAACACTTACTTAGTTTAATCATTTTAAACCATGACTATAGTTATGTAACTATACATAAGTAATATTTACATTATATTCATGATGTTAGCCAGAGGGGAACTGGCCCCCACAGTGAGTCTGGTTTCTCCCAAGGTTATTTTTTTTCCATTAACCAATATCTTATGGAGTTTTATGTTCCTTGCCACAGTCGCCTTCAGCTTGCTCACTGGGGTTACTAATGCAATTATTAATTACTTATTTTTAAACATGATTAACAATCGTATTTTATCTAATTACACAATGATGATTAATCGACATTATAGACATTACAGTTTTATCTTCTGTTAATTCCTGATCTTCTGTAAAGCTGCTTTGAAACGATGTGTGTTGTGAAAGGCACTATACAAATACAATTGACTTGACTTGACTTTTAATGTGGTGGGTTGTGGCCAATCCAGTACTGCTCTCACCTTGTTCTCGTCCATAGCTACATCCTCTAGGCTGATGACATATCCAAGAAACGAAACAGAGGTTTAGTGGAACTCACATTTTTCATCCTTGGCATAGAGTTTGTGAGGCATTGTAGAACAGCTCGGACATGTGTGATATGCTCTTTGTAAGAGTAGATGAGTCTATCGATGTATAAGATTACCCCCTGATTCAGAGGATCTCAGAAGACATCATTTATGAAGGCCTGGAAGTCCTTCTGTCTTCCAGGCCTTCATAAATGATGTCTTCCGAAAATCATCACCCGGAATTCATAGTGGCCAGTGCTGGTTGAGAAAGCTGTTTTCCACTCGTCCCCCTCTCAAATGCAAATGAGGTTGTAAGCACTGCAAAGACAGAGTTTAGTGAAGAACTTGGCAGTGCGAAGTTGTTCAAGGGCAGCTGGAACCAATGGCAGGAGATAACAAAACTTAATAGTGATATCATTAAGACTTCGATAATCAATGCATGGGCAAAGCCCTACATTCTTACACAAAAAGAAGAAACCAGATGAAGTAGGGGAAGTTGAGGGTTGGATAAATCCCTTGGCTAGATCTTCCTCAATGTAAGACTTCATGGCCTCAGACTCAGGTTTTGACAAGTGAAGATACTTCCTCGTGTGGGTGAGGAACCGGGTAAAAGTTCAATGGCACAATCACAAGAGCAATAAGGAGGTAGTTTTGAAGCTTTGGTTTTGCTGAAGGCTTCAATTAAATCAGCATACTCCGGAGGTAGATTCGGAATAGAAGCGGATTCCACTTAAACAGCCACAGCTCTGAAAGTTTTGGAAGGAAAGGGCTTAAAGCAGGTTGAGATGCAGGTAATGGACCACTGGGTGAGTTGCCGATCGCTCCATGAGATTTGAGGGTTGTGTTCCTGTAACAAAGGTAACTCTAAAATTGAGTTCTGGGGTGAAGGGATGATATAAAGGCAAATGGTTTCAATATGTAGTGCTCCAACTTGCAATGTTATATCCACGGTAGTGTGATGCACATGACCGTCACCTAGCGGCCGTCCGTCTAACTCTGCCACTGCCAAAAGAGAATCACAGGGGTTAAGTGGAATATTATGAGCCCTGACGAAATCCTCATCAATGAAGTTGCCTGCTGCCACAGAGCCCAGCATGGATGAGGTGAAAACAGATTTCCTCACAAAAGTTAATATCACTGGTAATTCTACACACGATTTAGAGGGATTTAACAAACTACAGGCACTCACCATAGTTGAGTGATTATGAAGAGGTCGAACTGGGCAGGAAACTCGTTGATGGCCAACTTGACCACAGTACAAACACGGATGCTGTTGAATTCAATGATCTCTCTCAGATAAAGTAAGGTGGGTGTGTCCAATGTGCATGGATTCAGAGTCACTTGGATAGTTGTATGAGCTGCAGGAGACTTGGATTTACATGCTTGGATGTTATCGATGCGTATAGTCAATTCAGTGAACTGATCCAAGGTTTTACCCTCGTTGCGACATGCTAGTTCGGGGCACTCTCGAAGTTCAGTCCTCTCCAAAACAGTAGCTTCAAAGTGTCCTCCACCCACATAGTTTGGGAAGTGAGAGTTCGGAAGTTGAGAGCGAATTCAGAGGCGGAAGCATTACACTGATGCAGAGATAGCAGCTGATCTCCGGCACTGGGAATATGGTGAAAGGCATGTTGCCTTGTGATTTGTTAAGACCATGGATACCTTCACTTTGTATAAATTAATTAGCCTTTAAGGAGAAAAAAAATCCACAAATAAAATTATAAGGGGCACCCTCACCTCTAAACTCTTCCATTTACCATTAAAAAGGAAAAATCTATTACATTTTACCTATCATCTCTAAGAGATAATAATCAGAACAACTGCTTTGTAATTCAACTGGTTTGTAATTCTGCAATTGAAACTTTAGAACATCTGTTCCCCTTCTGTCGCTCTCTCCACGTTGTGTCAGAGAAGCGACACTAGGGGTCTCTCTTGAGTGCCGATATTCACCTCTGAACTATGAAAAAAGGCCAATGAGAGTTGGCAACCAGTATTTGCATGTCCCGCCCCCGGACATACGGGTATTTAAGCGGCGCAAATACGGGAGTTCATTCAGAAAATTTCTTCGGAGCCGATGGTCGTGTCTGCAACTGCTGCGTGTTCACACCGAGTTCCTGCTATCCTTCTGCTGCATGCAACAGCGGCTTTCTCCTGTTGCACGGCTGTGCACTTCCTGCCCCTGGGCGCTTCGACAGCGCAGATTAAAGAACTCTCACGCGTCTTTATAAAGATGCCTTTCCGCCCCTGTGTTGTTTCTGGATGCGGTAGAGTGCTCTCTGCTTCAGACGGCCACAGGCGTTGTCTCGTGTGTCTGGGTAGTGATCACACCGAGGTTGCGTTTGTGGATGGTTCATGTTCTCACTGCTTACAACCGTGAGCAAGCCACTCCAGCCGCCCCCCCCGTGTTGCTCCTTCTTCCCACGGGATTGAGGACGATGCGGCTGGCGATGGAGGCGATTTGGGGATGGCAGCGGGTGCAGCTCCGCCGGGTACGCCCCCTCGGACCACCCGCACCCCAGCACGCTCGTTGATTCCCGTCCGTGCTCGAGGCGGCGGCGACTCGCCTCGCAGCCAGTCTGCCGACCCTCTTGCGATGGAAGCAGATGAGCTCGCCAGGTAGTGCCTTGGCAGGTCCACCAAGCCAAGGCACTACGCAACATGCACGGGGGTGGCCCTGATCACGACACGCTGCAGGAACTGCGCTCAGCAACCGACCTTGCCCTGAGAGTGACGAAGGTCACAGCGCAAGCGCTCGGGCAGGCGATGGCCACGCTAGTGGTCCAGGAACGTCAACTGTGGCTGAACATGGTCGAGATGCGTGAAGCCGACAAGACTCGCTTCCTCAATGCCCCAGTCTCCCAGTTTGGCCTCTTCGGTGACACCGTCGAGGACTTTGCCCAGCATTTCTCCACGGTAAAGAAGTAGACGGAGGCCATCTCTCACATCACGCCTCGCCACAAGCCTGCCGCCACGGCCCATGCCCTGTCTGCTCGCCGAGGGCGTCCTCCCGCGGCCAGAAGACAAGCTCCTGCTCCGCCTCAACCCGGGCCCAGCTCTCAGCCCCAGTGTCGAGCAAACCGTGAGACAGGGGTCCGTGAGCCCCCTGTCTCACGGACCCCCTCCAGGCGCTCCTGAGACAACGCACCCAGAGCCCAAGACGTTAGCTCCGGAGGTGGTAAGACCGCTCCATCCCCCGGTGGAGTACCGGGAGGAGAATCCTTTGTTTTTTCATTTGCCGCACCCCTTAACAGGGGCTGCGGTACCCAAATTCTCAATAGAAGAGCTATTTCCTTTGTCTCTGGGGCACATGGCCTGCAAATGCCGTTCTCACGGCACTCTGCTTTCAGGCCTCAACAGTCCCGGCTCCATGGACGCGGTGTCCCTGCCTTCAGCCTCACGACTGTTCCCCGGCTGGCCGGTTCAGACGAGTCCAGAGGACGCCAGCATCAGACCTCCTCCTCAGTCACGAACCCGTCCCCTGCCGGGTGCGCGGAGCAAGGTAAGTGCTTTGAGTTTATTCTCAGCACCAGAGCCTCGGGACGCCACGTTGCCTGTTCCGCACCGCTGCGAAGCCCCGCCGGGTACGTCCAAAAAACTCGTCCCCTTGGTGCCCTTAGCATGGAGCTTAGAGGCGTGGCTTTCACTGCCCAACCCGTCATGCTGGCTGCAACGGACCATTCGACTCAGTTACGCAATTCAGTTTGCCAGGTCTCCGCCCCCCTTCGTGGGCGTACATTTTTCCGCAGTAAACGGCCAACATGCCCATTCCCTGCGCGAAGAAATCGCCTCCCTTCCATTAAAGGACGCGATAGAGCCTGCCCCTCCAACCGAAATGAAGAAGGGTTTCTACAGCCCTTTGTTGTACCCAAGAAAGGCGGCGGCTTACGACCGATCTTGGACCTGCGAGTTTTCAATCGGACCTTGTCCAAACTCCCGTTCAAAACGCTCACCCAGAAACAAATTCTATCTGGCGTCCGGCATCTAGATTGGTTCACAGCGGTAGACCTGAAGGATGCGTACTTCCACGTCTCAATTCAAGGTCCAGAGCATCTCTTTTCTCGGTCTGGAGTTAGACTCAGTCTCAATGACAGCACGTCTCTCCAACGAGCGTGCTCAGTCAGTGCTGAAATGCCTCGCTTCCTTCAAGCCAGGCGCCGTGGTTCCGCTAAAACGTTTCCAACAGCTCCTGGGGCATATGGCATCCTCCGTGGCGGCCGCGCCACTGGGGTTGATGCATATGAGACCACTTCAGCACTGGCTCCGGACTTGAGTCCCGAGAGGAGCATGGTGCCGCGGCACGCACAACGTAAAAGTTACTTCTGCCTGCCACCAAACCTTCAAACCCTGGACAGACCTCTGCTTTCTAAGGGCAGGAGTACCCTTGCAGCAGGTGTCCTGACGCATTCTGGTCACAACCGACGCCTCCAAATTGGGTTGGGGCGCCATGTGCAATGGGTGCGCAGCCGCAGGCCGGTGGAACCGAGGCCCGCTGCGCTGGCACATCAACTGCCTAGAGCTGCTGGCTGTTTTTCTGGCCCTGCAGAAGTTTCTCCCGTTAATTCGGAACAAACACGTCCTAGTCAGGACAGACAGCACCACGGTCATAGCCTACATAAACCGCCAAGGCAGAGTACGCTCCCTCCACATGTCACAGCTTGCCCGTCGTCTCCTCCTTTGGAGTCAGCAGCGACTCAAGTCACTGCGCGCCACTCACATCCCCGGCAACCTCAATGTGATAGCGGACGCGCTGTCAAGACAAAGCTTGCCTGGCGGAGAGTGGAGGCTCCACCCCCAGTCGGTCCAGCTGATTTGGGACCGGTTCAGCAAGGCTCAGGTAGATCTGTTTGCCTCCCAAGAAACCTCCCACTGCCCGCTCTGGTATGCCCGGACAGAGGCTCCCCTCGGGGCAGACGCGTTGGCACATAGCTGGCCTGCGGGGCTGCACAAGTACGCATTTCCCCCAGTGAGCCTTCTTGCACAGGTGCTGTGCAAGGTCAGGGAGGACGAGGAGCAATTCATTCTGGTAGCCCCTTACTGGCCAAACCGGACTTGGTTTTTGGACCTCATGCTCCTCACGACAGCCCCTCCCTGGCGAATTCCTCTGAGGAAGGACTTTCTTTCTCAGGGACGGGGCACACTCTGGCACCCGCACCCAGACCTCTGGAACCTCCACGTCTGGCCCTTGGACAGGATGCGGAAGATCTAGCCGGCCTACCATCGACCGTCATAGATACAATCAATAAAGCCAGAGCCCCCTCTACCAGGCATCTTTACGCTCTAAAGTGGCGTCTGTTCGCGGACTGGTGTTCTTCCTGAGCCGAAGACCCGCAGAAGTGTGCAGTTAGGTCAGTGCTTGTGTTTCTTCAGGAGAGGCTGAAGAGGAGGCTGTCCCCCTCCACCCTCAAGGTGTATGTCGCCGCTATCGCGCCCACCACCTACTACGGTAGATGGCAAGTCTCTTGGTAAGCACTACTTAATCGTCAGGTTCCTAAAAGGTGCCCGGAGGATAACTCCTCCCGGCCTAACCTGTTCCCCTCCGGGATCTCTCGGTCGTCCTCACGGGACTCCAGAGACCCCCTTCGAGCCGCTTGACTCAGTTGGACTCAGGGCCCTCTCTCTCGAGACCGCCCTGCTGATCGCGCTCGCTTCCATCAAGAGGGTCGGGGACCTGCATGCGTTCTCTGTTAGCGACGCTTGCCTGGAGTTCGGTCCGGCAGACACTTTCGTGATCCTAAGACCGCGACCGGGCTATGTGCCCAGGGTTCCTACCACACCCTTCAGGGATCAGGTGGTGAACCTGCAAGCGCTGCCCCGGGAGGAGGCAGATCCTGCCCTTTCTCTGCTGTGTCTAGTACGTGCTTTACGGATTTATCTGGACCGCACACAGAGCACCAGACGCTCTGAGCAGCTCTTCGTCTGTTTTGGGGGACAGCAGAAAGGGAACGCTGTCTCCAAGCAGAGACTCGCCCACTGGGTTGTCGACGCAATTTCCCTGGCTTATCACACCCGGGCCGTTGCCCCCCCCTTGCGGGTCCGAGCCCACTCCACCAGGAGTGTTGCGCCCTCATGGGCACTGGCTAGGGGCACTGCCCTAGCAGACATTTGTAGAGCAGCAGGCTGGGCAACACCTAACACTTTTGCGAGATTCTACAATCTCCGAGTTGAGTCAGTATCGTCCCGTGTTTTCTCAGGTACCGAGCCAGTAGAACTCGGTAGCACGCCCACGATCTGACCGGGATATAATGGAGGATAAAAAAGGGAAAAGATGTACAATAGCCTGATTATTATGGCTAAACATTTCATCCACAGACGTTGCAGGGAAAACTTACTTCCGGAATCAACAACGGCCATTGAAATCTGCAAGATCTGCTGAAATTAAAGTCTTCATACAAAATAAATAGCATGTAAATGTTTGATCTAACTGTTGTCAACTCTACAAAGATCTAATTAAGATTCTGACAACTTTAAGGAAGGCATAATGTGAATGAATCCAGCATATTCACTGAGATATTCAAGCTGCTACTGGTCATAGACTACACTGGTAATAAATAACTATAATAATAAGATAAATAAGATAATAAATTCTCATCGTTGTTCTCTGTGTTTGTTTGGGTCGGCATTATAGCGTGTGTGCAGAGAAAATCATTGGCAGCCAGCTCTGCTCTCTCACACATGCTCGCTCGTGCCATGGACACTTTTATGAACAGCGGCACTTTTGTCATCTCTCTATCTGATACTTCATCTCATTTACATGCTCCTGACATCATCATAAAACTGAGTGTAGTAAAGTTAATGTTTGTCATTTGGGATAATATTCATTAAACTCTGTGTATTTTACTTAATGAAGCCAAACCAACTCAGATATACATCTGACTTTTACATAGCAAATGGTTCAAATTTTAAAATAAGATTTTAATCTTATTATCTAATTTTATTATCCCTATAAATAAAAGACAGGATCCATGGCTGTGAAGTTCAGAAAAATATATCTTTTGTGAGACAAGGCTGTTTTTGTGAGACTGTTTTGAATAATTTTTGAGAAGTGTATGTAGCTAATGTTCTTATCTGCATTGTAATATCCGATTTAGTGCTTACTCCACTTTGCACACGTTAATATTGTTATAATCAGTATAAAATGTATTGTTTATTGCACAGTTCCTTATTGCTCTCTAATGCTCTGTTACTGGGATGGTGGAATTAATGTACATTGTGTCTATATAATATATATTATGAAAATAGGTAAATACATTTGACAGGATGACTTGATTTGATTAGTATGATTATTTATACTTTTATACAGCATTATCATTTTTGGGAATTTAATATGAGGTTCAATAAGATAAAATTCATTTTATTTGGATTTTTGCATCTGTGCTGGGAGTATATCAAGCTTTTTAAAAATTAATTTCTTGTGATATGGTGAGGCAAGGATTGTCATTTATGCTAATGATATGAGAGCTAGTGAAGAAACCACACCAGCGCTGTATTTAAGCATAGAGGCTCAAAAGACATTGCAGCCTGAGTAGCCGAATCAGTTGGAAAAAGATGAAAAATAATTTCTGTGTTCATTATTGTATATTGTGACTCACTGGAAAACAGACCAAACAGAAGAGGTAAGAAGCAATATTCATGGAAAATGTAAACTAAATTAAGAGTCATAGTGAAAGTAGCTTTACCTTGTACCCTGTGGTTACAGTAACCACAATATACTTTGAGGGGGCAAGTCCCCCCAATAATCAGATATGGCCAGATATCTTTGTTGCTGTTCTGCTGCAGTTCATTATGCACTGCTGTCTGATTGTCATTATGTTGTTGCATGAATAACATAATGGTTTAAAAAAGTTTATTTTTACCATGCTCAGTAGTCTAACAATGCTCGTCAGAGCCAATCAAATCGATGAAGGTGGGACTCAAGTTTAAGATGCTAAGAACCTCGTGGATTATTCCAGCGCAGCGCATCAGCAAGCAGTTAAGGTTAAGAGTGTTTGTGTCATGTGAGATGTCAGTATAGAACTAAACATGCAATATTAGACCAATGTTTTATGACTGAAATGTTGTACTGACCAACATTAATTTCCAAGGGTGCAAATTATTCACCATTTGGCGAAATTTGACATTTTAAATGTAAAATATGTCATATACAGTATGTGATTTGTATGTTATGTTGTGAAATGTGAAAATGTTAGCAGAGTTTTCAGCAAATCAGGCTTAAGACAAAAAGGGAATGTTTGTATATTGTAAAGGAATTGAATGAATGTGGTAATCTGGCATGCTTTTGAAGAAGCTTTTTTGAAAATTCTCTTGACATTGTCTAAGAAAATTATCTATAAAGAAAAAACACTGTGAGTGTTATCATCACCCACAGATCATATCTAGAACATGGTAAGACCTGTGACTTGTGACTTATATTGTGCTTTTAGGTTTTGGCAGAGACAGTGTCATATTCTTAATGCAAATATTATTAGGTAATAATTTAAAATCTATTTATAAATAAATTCTTTATGTCTTTAATACATTTTTGTACAGCATCTCCTAAAGTCTACTTTTAAAAGAGACCATTGTATTTTGAGTATGTCTTGGGGTTTGTGCTTAAAAAATGAGCCACCAGTTAAAGGAGTAATTCACCTAAAAATGGAAAATTTACTTTTACTCACTCATTTACTCACTCTTATTTTGTTCAAACCCCATGGGCTGGAACACAAAAATAGATATTTTAAGCTGATCTATTCCATAGAATAACAATTTATAGTGAGCAGGAGCAAATAGTATATAGGACAAATACTATAAAGCACAATTAAAGGTTCAGTATAAATTAGGGCTGTCAATCGATTAAAATATTTAATCAAATTAATTACATGGTGTCCCAATTAATTTATCGCGATTAATCGCATATACAAATATTTGCTGAGAAAGCCCCTCATATAACAATAATTCAATACATAATTGTCACGATCCCTTGTTGTCCGCCCTGTGTTTTCTGTTTCACTCAGCACGTCACACTCCATGTCACGTTTCCTTGTTGTCCGGCCCGTGTTTTCACCAGTCCTTGTTTAAGTAAACTACACTTCCCATCTTTCCTTGCCCTCACCACCTGCCAGCACTCACTCATTGTTTTCACCTGTTTATCATTTAGTTCCATCACCTCGTGTATTTAAACCCTGTTTGTTTTCCTTTCCCTCGTCGATCGTTGTATGGTTAAGTTCAATGTTCCCTGCTCATGTTTCCTGCAGTCTGTTCATTTATTTGAGGTTCCATTGCCCTTCGTTAGTCGTTGCATGTATCTCGTGTTTAGTTTATGTTTTCCCCTTGTGGTTCTTTACTTTGTTCCAGTGTTTGTGTCTTTTCCTATTTGTTTATGAATAAAGTACTGTAATTGGATCCCCAATTCCTGTCTGCCTTCTCCTGCTGCACACATTCGTAACAGAACGATCGACCACACAATGGATCCAGCGGTCCAACAGGCCAACTACCAGCTGCTTTGCTTGAAGCGAGGGGACCGACCGGTTGAAGACCACATCCAGGACTTCCTTGAGCTGGCGCACGTCTCGGACTTCCCAGACTCAGCCCTGGTGGTCTTTTTCAGGGGCAATTTGAACGCGTCGCTGAGAGAGCGGTTGCCACCGGCGACGCGCGGCTGGACTCTACAGGAAATCCTGGAGGAGACCTTACTGGTGTGCGGCTCACCACTCACGGTGGGTGTTGCTGAGGAGGACCCAACCACACAAGCCCCACCTGTCAGCGAGCAAACCCCCGCGTCAGTCGCTTCCCAAGAACCCACACGGTCGACTTCGTCTGCCCGGAGGAGGAAGAGAAGACGGGATTCTGCCTCCCGGCCCACGCCTGCCCCGGTCTGCGAGCCAGAGCCCACGCCTGCCCCGGTCTGCGAGCCTGAGCCGACGCCAGCCACGGTCAGCGAGCCTGAGCCCACGGTCAGCGAGCCTGAGCCCACGTCAACCACGGTCAACGAACCTGGATCCACATCAGCTACGGTCAGCGAGCCTGACGCCACGCCAACCATGCACAGCGTTCCAGCATCGCCAGTCTCACCCGCCCGGAGGAAGAGGAGAAGGGGAAAATCCTCTGCTCTCCGACCTCTGCCTCCCACAACTCCGTCCCCGGAACCCCCCGTGGCTCTGCCCCCAGTGTCCTGTGGACCCAAGCTCATACATACCACGGCTAACGAGCCAGTGCCTGTAGCCTCAACTGTCCCTGAGCCAGCGCCTGTAGCCTCGACCGTCCCTGAGCCAGCGCCAGTAGCCATGACCGTCCAAGAGCCAGCGCCAGTAGCCATGACCGTCCCAGAGCCAGCGCCTGTAGCCTCGACCGTCCCAGAGCCAGCGCCTGTAGCCTCAACCGTCCAAGAGCCAGCGCCTGTAGCCTCGACCGTCCAAGAGCCAGCGCCTGTTGCCATGACCGTCCAAAAGACAGTGCCCCTCGAGCCTTCCAGGGCTCCGCCTCTCAAGTCTCTCGAGTCTCCCAGGGCTCCTCCTCTTGAGCCTCCCAGGGTTCCGTCTCTCGAGTCTTCCAGGGCTCCTCCTCCCGAGCCTTCCAGGGCTCCACCTCCCAAGTCTCTCGAGTCTTCCAGGGCTCATCCTCTCGAGCCTCCCAGGGCTCCTCCTCTCGAGCCTCCCAGGGCTCCTCCTCCCGAGCCTTCCAGGGCTCCGCCTTTCAAGTCTCTCGAGTCTTCCAGGGCTCCTCCTTTCGAGCCTCCCGAGCCTTCCAGGGCTCCGCCTCTCGAGCCTCCTAGGGCTCCGCCTCTCAAGTCTCTCGAGTCTTCCAGGGCTCCTCCTCTCGAGCCTCCCAGGGCTCCACCTCTCAAGCCTCTCGAACCTCCCAGGGCTCCGCCTCTCAAGCCTCTCGAGCCTCCCAGGGCTGCTCCTCTCGAGCCTCCCGAGCTTTCCAGGGCTCCTCCTCCCGAGCCTCCCAGGGCTCCGCCTCTCAAATCTCTCGAGCCACCCAGGGATCCACCTCCTGAGCTTTCCAGGGCTCCGCCCCCCGAGCCTCCTATGGCTCCGCCTCCTGAGCTTCCCTCTGCTCTGCCTCCTGAACCTCCTATGGCGCCACCACCTCCCTCGGCTCTGCCTCCTGAGCCTCCCTTGGCTCTGCCTCCTGAGCCTTCCTCAGCCCCGCCTCCTGAGCGTTCCTCGGCCCAGCCTCCAGAGCCTCCCACGGCTCCGCCTCCTGAGCCCCCAGGGCTTTCCATGGTTCCGCCTCCCTTGGCTCCGCCTCCTGGGCCTCCCGAGCCATCCTCGGCTCCGCCTTCCTCAACTCCGTCTCCTAGGCCTTCCTAAGCTCCGCCTCCTGAGGTCCCCTTGGCTGAGCCTCCTTAACCCCCCTCAGCTCCGCCTCCTGAGGGCCCCTCGGCTGAGCCTCCTGAGCCTCCCTCGGCTCCGCCTCTTGAACCCCCCTCGCTCCGCCTCCTGAGGCCCTCTCGGCTATGCCTCCTGAGCCTCCCTCGGCTCCGCCTTCAGAGCCTTCTACGCCATCGCCTCCCTCGGCTGAGCCTCCTGAGCCTCCCTCTGCTCCGCTTCCTGAGCCTCCCTCGGCTCCGCCTCCTGAACCCCCCTCGGCTCCGCCTCCTGAGGCCCTCTCGGCTGTGCCCCCTGAGCCTCCTGAGGCTCCGCCTTCAGAGCCTTTTACGCCATCCCTCCCTCGGCTCCGCCTCCTGATCCTCCCTCGGCTCCGCCTCCTGAACCCCCCTTGGCTCCACCTCCTGAGGCCCTCTCGGCTGTGCCTCCTGAGCCTCCCACGGCCCCTGCCCCGAGGCCAGCTCCCAGGCCACCCAGGCCTGCCTCTGCTGTGCCCCCAGGGTCTCCTGCGGCCCTACCTGCGCCTCCTTCGGCACCGCCACCCAAGTCTCTGACTGCTCCACCTCAGAAGTCTTCCTTCGCTCCGCCTCACGTGGCTCCGCCAGCTCCCCCAGTGGCCACTCCTCCTCCCAGGCCCCCTGAACCGGCCCTTGCTTTGTGGCCAGCCCCCGGGCCACCCAAACCTGTCCCCAGATTGTGGCCGCCTCCCAGACCACCTAAACCTGTCCCTACCCGGTCGATGCCTCCCTGGCCTCCTAAACCTGTCCCTACCCGGTGGACGCCCCCCAGGCCACCTGAACCGGTTCCCGTCTCATATCCCCATGGACTGCCTGTCGGCCCTCTCGGTCTCCCTGGTCTGCCTGTCCGTCCCTTGTGCCTCCGTGGACTGCCTGATTGCCCCTTGTGCCTCCTTGGTCTGTCTCTGTGTCCCTTGTGCCCCCTTTGGTCTGTCTGTTTTCCCCCTTTTCTAGCCCCTCTCTCCTTGAACATTTGTTTATTTTTGCTATTTTTTTGTTTCTTAGGACCGTCTGGAATCCGGTCCTTTTGAGGGGGGGCTATGTCACGATCCCTTGTAGTCCGCCCGGTGTTTTCTGTTTCACTCAGCACGTCACACTCCATGTCACGTTTCCTTGTTGTCCGGCCCGTGTTTTCACCAGTCCTTGTCTAAGTAAACTACACTTCCCATCTTTCCTTGCCCTCACCACCTGCCAGCACTCACTCATTGTTTTCACCTGTTTATCGTTTAGTTCCATCACCTCATGTATTTAAACCCTGTTTGTTTTCCTTTCCCTCATCGATCGTTGTATGGTTAAGTTCAATGTTCCCTGCTCATGTTTCCTGCTGTCTGTTCATTTGTTTGAGGTTCCATTGCCCTTCGTTAGTCGTTGCATGTATCTCGTGTTTAGTAAATTTTTTCCCCTCGTGGTTCTTTACTTTGTTCCAGTGTTTGTGTCTTTTCCTATTTGTTTATGAATAAAGTACCGCTATTGGATCCGCACTTCCCATCTGCCTTCTCCTGCTGCACTCATTCGTAACAATAATGATGAAATAATTATACATAGTTATCTTTAAATATTCAAAGATTATATATATATATATATATATATATAAAATAAAAAAATATTCAGATAATTAAAATGCATTACATTCTTGTAGCAGAAGAGTTAATCATTAATAAAATAATATAAAAGCAGCTTTAGAATACAATGTATTGTTTATTACCATATTATTGATCATAAGACAATCATTGGCATACAGTTCACAGCAATCCATTTCACAAGTGAATTTGTCAATAAGTTGGAGATTTATTATGAGGGCTTGTTTAAGAACCGTCGATGTACACCTGCGTCAGACATTTTTTATTTATTTTTTAGAAACAAGCCAGGGGTATACATAGGGTGACCACCTGGCTATTGCTCTGTTGCAGGTCAGCAGACCTGATTTTGCGGGACAATGCGGGACACGAGGGAGAGATAACTTACTATTATTGTACTAGGTGAATAAATATTGATTTTAAATTAGATGTATTTTTGCAGTGATGTTAAATGTTAATGACAGAGCTGTGAACGTCACTCAGTTTGGCATAAGGTCTACGATACAAACTCATTTTAACAGCTCAGACCTACTCAATGTAAATATAATGAGGTGAAAATAATAATCTAATCGTTAAAAACCACATTTCCAAACAAGCACATCAATTCCATTATTAAAGACTAGAAAGATTAAATGCGTTCTTACCAGATTTATTGCATCTTGATTTACATTTTTTTGTCTGATCTGGCTGCTTCGAGTAGGGCCTTCTTATTCATTATGACTATAGAACTCCTGGCAGGTGTAGGTGTTCACTTTCACCAGGAGTTCACTTTTGATGAGGTCCACAGATGCTCAGTTCCTTGTCTCGGTCATCAGTGAAAACACCCTCTCCACGACCGCGTTGGTGACAGGAATGCTCAAAGCCAAAGATATCAGAGCTGTCATGTTTGGGGCACTGAACTGCTTCTGCAGAGCTGTCCATGAAACTTCGGTGGCATACCCTGCACTCTCCTCTTTTAGGGTCACCTGTAACTGGTTTTAACCATGTATATATTGTCTCCAATTCTTTATTAAACGAACAAAGAAATGTTTTCTTCTAGGGAGCTCTGGATAGACCCTTTTTTCTGTTGCAGTTATTTTTCCAGTGTTTTCCCGCTCTGGCAAGAAAAAAAGGCTGCGCTGCGCATGTTCAGTGTTTTCTTATTAACTTTTTTTTTTATAGTGATTTTGTAATTAAAGGACGATTAAATAAAATGATGCCGAAATAATAATAAAGATAAAAAATTATACATACAAAATTAAAATGTGGGGACACTGCTTATGACTTGCAGAACGCGGGACAAAGCAAAATGCGGGGACAGGTGGTCACCCTACAATACGACCTGCGTCAGACATGCTTGTGTCACATCTCGTGTGTGTTGCATCATAAAAATAAAATGTTTAGGTCACTGTGTCAAGTTAAATATAGTTTAATACTCAATCTTTAAACACATATTGAGATCCCTTAGTTCACATTTGAACCCTTAGTAACGCATATCTGTGTTGTTGCTCACACAGCTGACATTTCACGTACTGCCCTCTGGAGTATACATGTGGTACTGCGATTAAATACGTTAATTATTTTAACACGTTATTTTTTGTATAATTAATCGCGCGTTTTTAACGCATTAACGCGACAGCCCTAGTATAAAGACATCATAACAGTAGTCCATATGACTTGTGCACTATATTCAAAAATTTTGGGGAATATACAACAGCTTTGTGTTGTATGGACTACTTTTATGGTTGTGGGGATGGGGGCGTGGTCGTGTGTCTGTCTGTGCGTGTGGTGTGGCTTATCAAGCTGGTTGACATGATTTCAAACAGCTGTTTCTCATTACAGTGATAGTGGAGAGACCCCTTAAAACATCTGAGACCGCCAGAGAAGGGGGTAAGACAACGATTCGAGTGTACAGTGTTGGCGTCTCTTAATATTGAGTGTTTATTCTTCTGAGTGTTGTGAAAAAGTTTATGTTTATTTTGAGAGTGTTACTAAACTGATTGAAAGCACAGAAAGGGTGCATACACTGTGCATGGAGGCAAAGAAAATAAAAGCCTACCTGAAGTGTGTCACTGCTCCTCGTCTCCTCATTTCCACACACAAACTCTGACGTGGTGTCACACTGGTGCTGAAATCTGGGATTTGGGGAGATAAGTCGTCATGGTGTCCTAATCACTGGGAAAGATGATCAAGACCCTCGTAGGCATCCAGCAGAGCCAGCATCAGGACCTCATCGAGCTGCGGCTGGAGCAGGAGCAGCGTTTTCAACACCACCGGCCACCCCAAAAGCGCCATTACATTTATGTCACAAACACAATGCAAACTATACAAATTATTAGGTATTAAATCGGTTTGCAAAAGTGTTTACCAACCACAAGCAGATGGGTTGGAGGAACGGTTTAATAAAACCCTGAAAAATATGATTCATAAGTTTGTACACAAGGATGGTAGAAACTGGGATAAATGGCTCAACCCCCTGTAATATGCAGTTCGAGAAGTCTCGCAAGCCTCCACAGGGCTTTCCCCATTCGAGCTGCTGTATGGGCCGTGTGGTGTGCCCAATGTCATACGGGAAGTTTGGGAGGAGGGTCCTTCAAACAGTAAAAACAAAATTCAGTACGTTCTTGATCCTAGAGCAAAACTCCACACTTTGGGGCAACTAACACAGGGGAATTTGCTCCAAGCTCAGGAACGTCAAAGCCGACTTTATGACGGGCAATTCGTGCCGGGACATAAAGTGCTGTATTACTGCCCACCTCAAGCTCTAAATTACTCGCCAAGTGGCGAGGGCCCTTTGAGCCCACACAGCGAGTTGGAGATCATGATTATGAGGTTAAGCGAATGATGGGGTGGAGCACGTCAAGTTTACCATCTCAATCTCCTAAAATCGTGGAGGGAGGCAGTCCCTGTGGCCTTAGCAATGGTAGTTCCCGAGAGGGCGGAGCTCGGGCCAGAGGTGACTCTTAAACCAAATTCATTCACCCCGGTCCTGTGCGGAGACCATCTCTCAACATCGCAGCTCACAGATGTGGTCAAGTTGCAAGTGGAATTGACAGATGTGTTCTCACCTCTCCCCGGTCACATAAGCCTCATAGAGCACCACATCGAGACCACCCCGGGGGTTGTGGTTTGTAGCCACCCTTATTGCCTACCGAAAACACACAAAAAAGGTTGTTAACGAAGAATTAGAGATGATGCTTGATAATGGTGTAATAGAAGAGTTACACAGCGATTGGGACAGCCTGGTGGTTCTGGTACCTAAGAGTGATGGGATGGTCTGGTTCTGTGTAGACTATAGAAAAGTGAACGCAGTGTCCAAATTTGATGCATAACTAATTCTTCAACCGGATTTACAAATTGCTCGATTGGTTGGGTGCGGCTAATTTTATTCAACACTGCATTTGACTAAGGATTACTGGCAGAACTCCAATATCCAGAGAAAAAAAACACACTGTTTGGCTTACACACATTTGTGTCTCTTCCGTTCGGTTTGTCGGTTTGGCCCCACCACGTTCCGGCGTCACATGGATAAAGTTCTCAAGCCACATATGGCATATGCCGCCGACTTTTTGGATGATATCATTACTTATAGTAATGATTGGCGGCGATACATGTAGCATCTGAGAGCTGTCCTGAGATCACTGCGATGTGCGGGGCTCACGGCCAACCTGAAGAAGTGCACAATTGGACAGATGGAAGTTTGGTATCTGGGGTTCCACTTGGGTCATGGGCAGGTGCATCTCCAAGTTAACAAAATCGCACTGATCGTGACCTGCCCAAGGCCCAAAACCAAAAAGGAAGTGAGACGGTTTCTGGGGCTGGCTACCTTATGCCGAAGGTTTGTGCCTTGTTACTCTGATGTCACCAGCCCACTGACTGATCTTACTAGAAAGGTGGCTGCCGATCCAGTCCAGTGGACCGAGCCATACCGACAGGCTTTTCTGAAAATAAAATGTGCACTTTGTGGGGGACCACTCTTACATGCTCCTAATTTCTCTCCCCCCTTTATTTTGCGGATGTATGCATCTGACAGGGGGGGGGGTGCTGTACATTAGTCATAAATTCTCGCTGAGGGAATCTAAGTGCAGCACCATGGAGAAGGAGTGTCTATTCAAGTGGGCCATCTATATCTAGAAGGAGTGCTATCAAGTGGGCCATCCTCACTCTCCACTACTACCTGCTGGGGCATGCCTTCACCCTCTGTTTAGATCACGCCCCACTCCAATGGCTCCACCACATGGAGCATACCAACGTGTGGATAACCTGTTGGCACCTGGCACTTCAGCCATTTAAATTTGAGGTGACCCAAAGACCAGGGGCGCAGTTGGCTGTTGCTAACTTTCTCTAAAGAAATGTGGGTTGGAGAGTTGGCAGGCCGGATGTTGCCCGGCCTGAGGTGGGTGGTGGAGGTATGTGTTGATGGGGGCATGGTCATGTGTCTGTCTGTGGGAGAGAGGGCATGGTGTGGCTCTTCAAGCTGGTTGACATGATTTCTAACAGCTGTTTCTCATTACAGTGATGGAAGAGAGACTCCTTAAAACACCTGAGACCACCAGAGAAGGGAGAGAGAGATTGAGTTGAGTGTACAGCGTTGGCGTCTGTTGATATTGAGTGTTTATTCTACTGAGTGTTGTGAAGAGGTTTATGTTTATTTTGAGTGTGTTACTGAACTGAGTAAAAGCACAGAAAGAGCGCATAGGCTGTGCACAGAGGCAAAGGAAATAAAAGCCTACCTGAAGCGTGTCACTGCTTCTCATCTCTCATTTCCACACACAAACTCTGACGTGGTGTCATAATGGTATTTTTATAATGATTTCTTTTTCTTTTTGGACCTTGACAGCAGTGGTCAATATGAACTGTTTTTGTATGGAAAAGAGCATCATTAGGATTCTTGAAGAAAAGATTGTATTCAGATTCTACTGGGAGGAAAAAAATCATTGAGGGACAACTTGCGGGCAGTAAACAATTTTATGTATTTTTATTTTGCTAGCCAGCTGACAGTCATGTCATTTTACAGATACATCAGTGATGAAAAGAAATTCAAATTATATTCATTATTTCTTTGAGACAGCACAAAAAAGAAAGAAAAGTTGACTGCAACAGGCAAATTACTAGCAATGCAGACACAGTGTTTGTCTTGTACTGTGTGAACTTTAAAAATACATGCATCTTTTAAAACCAAAAATGATCCAATTTTGGGCCTTTCACATTTCAAGCCTTGATTGCATTCAGTGCCTTTACTATATTAAAGGAGCAAAGAGGACCATTATATTTGTGACCTCAACACCTGTGACCCCCCACCCACAAAATGGTTTGGTCCCCCCCAATGTTCAAGAGATGGTTACGGCTTTGCACTGCGGTGACGTAGTTTCCGATTCATGTGAAAAAAGGCTAACTGAACATAAACGTTCCCTTTTTTATGGAGCAAACATTTCAGTGCATTGAATGATTTTGCGATTGAGACAGCCCTATAAATGTCTGACTCCCTGATCAGTGCCCTGACTACAGCACTAGGGAGCTGATTGAGATGCACTGTTGGTCTCTGCATTTGCTTTTGGTGGGTACAACACGATTTAAATATATTTTAATAATTCAGCCTGAAAAAGTCTGTGTGTGTGTGTGTCAAGTCAAGTCATTTTCATTTGTATAGCTCTTTTCACAACACACATCGTTTCAAAGCAGCTGAACAAAAGAGTATGCTGTAACAGAAAATAAAGCTGTAATGTCTATAATGTGATAAAATCTTCATTGTGCAGTTTGATAAATAAAACATGACAGTAGATTATGCCTATAAAAAATATGTACTGTGTGTATATATATATATATATATATATATATATATATATATATATATATATATATATATATATATATATATATATGTATTAGGGCTGTTGACGTAACGCGTTAATAACGCAAAAAATAACGTGTTAAAATAATTAACGCGTTTAATCGCAGTACGACCTGTATACTCCAGAGGGCAGTAAGTGAAATGTCAGCTGTGTGAGCAACACACAGTTTATACAGTGAAGAAACAACACAGATATGCGTTACTAAGGATTCAAATGCGATCTAAGGGATCTCAATATGTGTTTAAAGATTGAGTATTAAACTATATTTAACTTGACACAGTGACCTAAACATTTAATTTTTATAATGCAACACACACGAGACATGACACAAGCATGTCTGACGCAGGTCGTATTGTAGGGTGACCACCTGTCACCGCATTTTGCTTTGTCCCGCGTCCTGCAAGTCATAAGCAGTGTCCCGCATTTTAATTTTGTATGTATATTTTTTTATCTTTATTATTATTTCGGCATCATTTTATTTAATCGTCCTTTAATTACAAAATCACTATAAAAAAAAAGTTAATAAGAAAACACTGAACATGCGCAGCACAGCCTTTTTTTATTGCCAGAGCGGGATGGGTCCAGAGCTCCCGAGAAGAAAAAGTGGAAAAGATGGATGGATGGATGGATGGATATACATGGTTAAAACCAGTTACAGGTGACCCTAAAAGAGGAGAGTGCAGGGTTGTAATGAGGACTCAGGTTGGTTGGGATCCATATGCGGCTTTATTTAAACAGCAAACTCAGATCGTACAGGCAAGGTCGTGGGCCGGCAAACAGTGTGAAGCAGAGAGGCAGAGGCATAACAAGAACAGGATAGAGGTCGGGGCAGGCAGAAAACAGTTGTAGTAGGTAATCAGGCTAGAGTAACTGGGCAGGAAGCTAACAAACAGGGTCAGGGAAACGCTAGGTCGGTACACGGATAAACTAGAGAGGTTTTCTAAAGTTGCTTGAAAATGTCGCCGGGGCTAAACAAGACTTCGCACGGAAGGAACAAACAGACACGGTTAAATAGGGTGAGGTAACGAGAAACAGCTGGGCGAGTAATCAGACCTAGGTGTTTGGGCTAGAGGGAAATGTAGACTACGAGATCAGTACTCGGGTGAATGCGATCTCCGGAGGCTCGAGGAGGAGGCGCCTTCACCGGTGTTCATGACAGAGCCCCCCTCCTGTGAGCGGCTCCTGACACGAAGATGCGACCCGCGCCGAGGTCGAGGGGCCGGTCTCTCCGGGTTGGTCCGATGGAACTCAGTGATGAGGTTAGGGTCGAGGATGTCGTTGGTGCTGACCCAGGACCTCTCTTCCGGGCCGTACCTCTCCCAGTCAACAAGGTACTGCATCTGACCTCGGTGGCACCTGGAGTCGAGCAGCCTTCACACCAGGAAGGCTTCCTTGCTGCCCACGATCAGGGGAGGGGGTCTGAGAGTTGCCTCCTCTTCGGCCCCCGGGTCATCGGCCGGTTTCAGCAGGGAGACATGAAAAGAGGGAGAGATACGGTAATTAGTGGGGAGCTCGATACGGAAAGTAACGGGGTTAATCTTTCTAAGGATTTTAAAGGGGCCCACATACCTAGGGATGAGCTTTCTGCAAGGCTGGCGGAGACGGCGGTCTCGGGTGGAGAGCCAAACCCATTGGCCCGGGGCGTAGTCGGGGCCGGGACGGCGGCGACGGTCTGCTTGCGATTTGGTGCGGTCCACGGCCCGCTGTAAGTGGACGTGGGCCTGGTCCCACACTGCCTCACTGCGCTGCAGCCAGTCGTTCACGGCGGGGACCTCCGAGGTTTCACCGGACCAAGGGAAAAGAGGGGGCTGGTACCCCAGGATGCATTGGAAGGGAGTCAGTTTAGTGGATGGCTTGTGTAAAGAGTTCTGGGCGTATTCGGCCCATGGGAGGAATCTACTCCAATCCGACTGGTTGTGGTGGCAGTACGTGCGCAAGAACCTGATAATTTCTTGGTTCAGTCTCTCCGTCTGCCCGTTGGACTGGGGGTGGTACCCTGAGGTGAGGCTGAGGTTGATGTTGAGGAGACGGCAGAAGGCCTTCCAGATCCTGGAGGTGAACTGGATCCCCCGGTCCGAGACGATCTCTTCTGGCAGTCCGTAGAAGCGGAACATGTACTGGAACAAGTGCTTGGCGGTTTCGAGGGCTGTGGGTAGCTTGGGTAGGGGTATCAGGTGGCAAGCCTTGGAGAACCGGTCTTTGACAGTGAGAATGGTGGTGTGCTCCTGGGATTTGGGTAGGTCGGTCACGAAGACCACGGCGATATGTGACCAGAGACGCTGTGGTATAGGGAGAGGCTGGAGCAGTCCGGCCGGTGGTTATTTTGGGGACTTCGCTAGGTTGCAGGCAGGGCATTTTTTAACGAAGTCAGCAGTGTCCTCGGGTAGGGTCCCCCACCAGAAGAGTTTACTCAGGAGACGGGTGGTAGCTGAGATTCCAGGGTGGCCAGAGCTTGAGGAGTCATGCACCCAGCGGAGCACCATCTCCCGGAGGCTGGGGGGTACAAAGGTCCGATCGGTAGGGCACTCAGGAGGAGGTGGGACTGAGACTTGGGCCTGGGAGATGTCTGACATGAGGTCCCACTGGACAGGGGCTAGGAAGAGCGCGGGCGAGACGATGGGTTCGGCAGTAGGGCTTTGGACGGTGGTCTCGTGTTGACGTGAGAGGGAGTCGGCCTTGGTGTTCTTGGACCCTGGGAGGTAGGAGATGTTGAAATCAAAGCGGGTGAAGAACAGGGCCCATCGGGCCTGTCTGGGGTTGAGCCTCTTGGCAGAGCGGAGGTATTCAAGGTTGCGGTGGTCCGTCAAGACCTGGAACGGGTGCCTGGCCCCCTCCAGCCAGTGACGCCACTCCTCCAGGGCAGCCTTCATGGCCAGGAGCTCCCGGTTGCCGACGTCATAATTTTGCTCAGCGGGGGAGAGTTTGCGGGAGTAGTAGGCACAGGGAAACAGCTTGGGTGGGTTACCTTGGCACTGGGAGAGTATGGCTCCAATTCCGGTGTTCGATGCGTCCAGCTCTACCACGAAGGGGAGGTCTGGATTGGGGTGATGCAAGATGGGTGCAGAGGTGAAATGCTCCTTGAGTTGGGCAAAGGCCTGGAGGGCGTCGGCCGGCCAGTGGAGTTTGGTTCTACCCTTCTTCAGCATGGCGGTGAGAGGAGAGGCAACTGTGCTGAAGTTACGGATGAACCGGCGGTAGCAATTTGCGAACCCCAGGAAGCATTGGAGCTCCTTCACCGTGGCGGGCTGAGGCCATTCCAGGATGGCTCGCACCTTGCGATCATCCATGGCAACCCCTTCTGGGCTGATGACGTACCCCAGGAAGGCTACCGACTTCAGGTGGAACTCACACTTCTCGGACTTGGCGTATAACTGGTGCTGGATCAAGCGCTTGAGGACGGTTCGGACATGAGCGATGTGTTCCTCTAGAGAGTTAGAGTAAATCAAAATGTCGTCGATGTAAACAATCAGACAACGGTTGAGCAGGTCTCTGAACACATCATTGACGAAGGACTGGAACACCGAGGGGCTGTTGGATAATCCGAACGGCATCACCAGATATTCGTAATGACCGCAGGTGGTGGAAAAGGCGGTCTTCCACTCGTCCCCCTCCCGAATGCGCACCAGGTTATAGGCGGACGTATCGCCACACACGCTGTACATCTGAGCCCCTGAGTGGGGATACTACAGGCTACCAGTGGCGGAAGCGCAGATACCGAGGGAAGCGAGGGGGGTTGCTTGTGAAGCTGCGCAGCCGCCAGTCGAGGATCCCGCTGCCGTCCATCTACCTGGCGAATGTTCAGTCATTGCCGAACAAGACGGACGACCTGCTGAGCCGCATTAAGACTCAGCGCGAGGCCTGGGACTGCTCCGTGTTTTGTCTGACAGAGACGTGGCTACACAGCGGCGTGCCAGACTCTTCTTTCCAGCCGCCGGGTTTCTCTGTCCACCGCTCGGACAGGGTGAAGGAGCGCACCGGGAAATCGAAGGGTGGAGGTGTGTGTTTTTTAATTAACAAACTTTGGTGCACGGATTGTGTTATCGTGAACAAAACTTGCAACGCTAACTTGGAATGTCTTATTTTGAAATGCCACCCCTTTTATCTCCCACGGGAGTTTTCGGTAATGTTCCTGTGTGGTGTTTACATACATCCGCGGGCAGACATTTCTGTTGCCTTGCGGGAATTAAGTGACATTGTACACAAATTTGAGAACTCCCATGTTAATGCTGTGGTTATAGTAGCTGGTGATTTTAATAAGAGCAATTTTAAAACTGCTTTTCCCAACTACTATCAGCATGTTAAACATCCAACTAGGGGAGCACATATCCTGGATCACTGTTACAGTAATGTAAAATCTGCTTATCAATCTAGTCTCAGACCAGCCTTTGGAAAATCAGATCACTCCTCTGTGTTACTTCTTCCTACATATATACAGAGGAGTAAACAATTAAAACCTTCGTCATGTATTGTTCAGTGCTGGACGAAGGAGAGTGAAGTGAAACTACAAGGATGCTTTGATGCTACTGATTGGTCTGTGTTCCGTTCAGAAAATTTGGATGAGTATTGTGATGAAGTGACTGGGTACATTGATTTCTGCATTGATTTCTGTGTTCCAAAAAAGGTAACAAAACAGTATGCTAGTCAGAACCTGTGGTACAATGGTGATGTGAATAAGAAAATGCAACAGCGGGCCGTGGCTTTTAAATCTGGTAACGCTGCTGCTTATAAGTTGTCCAGATATTCTTTGGAGCGGTCAATTAAAGCTGCTAAACGAGCCTATGGAGCTAAGATAGAGGGACATTTCATGGAGGCGGACCCACGACGTATGTGGCGAGGGTTAAATTCTATCACCGCTTGGAAACCTAGAGGAGGATCCAGTCCCAATGTTGATCCATCCTTGTCAAACAAACTAAATAAGTTTTATTGTCATTTTGAGATTGGAAATTTTGAACCTGTTGTTTTTCCTGCTTGTAAGACGGAGCCAGGGGAGGCCGAGGATTACCGGATGGTGAGGGGAGGTGACGACGTGCAGACGGATGGTCTCGGTGTGCAGCACTCCCACCTGCAGGCGGATGTCGGTAGTGGTGTTACACACTTGACCGGTACCCAGGGGACGTCCGTCTAGGGCCGCCACTGCCAAGGGAGGTTCACATACCGTCAGGGGAATGCTATGTTGCTTGCAAAAGCTCTCATCAATGAAGTTACCAGCCGCACCAGAGTCGATCATAGCGTGGGTATTTAAACTAGACGATCGGTAACTGAGTGAAACGGGCAGTTTCAGGCTGGAACTAGTTAGGGTGGAAGAAATTAATAAACTCACCCCAGGTTGTTGCCGCTCAGGCGGGCGCGTCGGGCAGTTAGAGCGGATGTGCCCGGCCTGGCCACAGTAGAGGCAGAGGCGGTTGGTGAGGCGGCGTTCTCTCTCCTCCGGAGTGAGGTGGGTGCGGTCTAACTGCATGGGTTCCGGGGCCGCTTGGCGATTAGGGGATTAGATCCCCTAATCGCGACACGCCAGCTCAGATTGCAGATCCGCGCTCAGCCCCTGACGGAAGAGGAGTTTGAGGGTGCATTCAAGCCACCCGGTTTGCGTGGCGAGGGTGCGGAAGGTGAGAGTGTAGTCTGCCGCTGTGCGATTTCCCTGGCGGAGTGCCAGGAGCTGCTCACCAGCGCTCTTGCCGCATTCGGGGTGATCAAAGACGTCGATCAGGCTCTGCATAAAAGAGTCAAAGGAACATTGAGTGAAGCCCTGGTTGGTCCAGACCGCGGTAGCCCAGTTGAGAGCGTGGCCCGTCAGCACGGAGCTGACGAAGAGAATCTTGCTCTCATCAGTCGGGTACAGCGCCGGTTGCTGCGCGAGGAAGATGGAGCACTGCATTATGAAGCCTCTGCACTTCGAGGGCGTGCCGTAAAATTTTTCCGGAAGCGCGAGTCGCGGGCTGGCAGCGGCGTGGAGGAGAGGGTCGGCTGCTGACGCTTGGCTAGCTTGAGGAGCCGCGGGTGCCGGTGCGGGTGCCGGTGCGGGTGCCGGCGCAGGCGCTGGTTGGAGTGTTGCCTGGACAGTGCGCATTATCTCCTCAATGGCTGAAGTGAGGCGCCCGAGCTGGAGCTGTTGCGCGGACAGCAGGCTCGCCTGCGTAGAGAGTTCCTCCGACATGCGGGTGATCACCGCTGGATCGATGGGCGGCGAATTCTTCTGTAATGAGGACTCAGGATGGTTGGGATCCATATGCGGCTTTATTTAAACAGCAAACTCAGATCGTTCTGGCAAGGTCGTGGGCCAGCAAACATTGTGAAGCAGAGAGGCAGAGGCGTAACAAGAACAGGCTAGAGGTCGGGGCAGGCAGCAAACAGTCGTAGTAGGTAATCAGGCTAGAGTAACTGGGCAGGAAGCTAACAAACAGGGTCAGGGAAACGCTAGGTCGGTACACAGATAAACTAGAGAGGTTTTCTAAAGTTGCTTGGAAATGTCGCCGGGGCTAAACAAGACTTCGCACGGAAGGAACAAACAGACACGGTTAAATAGGGTGAGGTAACGAGAAACAGCTGGGCGAGTAATCAGACCTAGGTGTTTGGGCTAGAGGGAAATGTAGACTACGAGATCAGTAATCGGGTGAATGCGATCTCCGGAGGCTCGAGGAGGCGGTGCCTTCACCGGTGTTCATGACAAGGGTATGCCACCGAAGTTTCACGGACAGCTCTGCTGAAGCATTTCAGTGCCCCAAACATGACAGCTCTGATATCTTTGGCTTTGAGCAATGCTGTCACCAATGTGTTCGTGGAGAGGGTGTTTTCACTGATGGCCGAAACAAGGAACTGAGCATCTGTGGACCTCATCATAAACTCCTTATGAAAGTGAACACCTACACCTGCCAGGAGTTCTACAGTCATAATGAATAAGAAGGCCCTACTCGAAGCAGCCAGATCAGACAAAACATTACATTCAAGATGCACTAAATCTGGTAAGATCGCATTTAATCGTTCAAGTCTTTAATAATGGAATTGATGTGCTTATTTGGAAATGTGCTTTTTAATGATTAGATTATTATTTTCACTTCATTATATTTACATTGAGTAGGTCTGAGCTGTTAAAATGAGTTTGTATCGTAGACCTTATGCCAAACTGAGTGACGTTCACAGCTCTGTCATTAACATTTAACATCACTGCAAAAATACATCTAATATAAAATCAATATTTATTCACCTAGTACAATAATAGTAAGTTATCTCTCCCACTTGTCCTGCAAAATCAGGTCTGCTGACCTGCAACAGAGCAATAGCCAGGTGGTCACCCTATGTGTACCCCTGGCTTGTTTCTAAAAATTTTAAAAATGTCTGACGCAGGTGTACATCGACGGTTCTTAAACAAACCCTCATAATAAATCTCCAACTGATTGACAAATTCACTTGTGAAATGGATTGCTGTGAACTGTATGCCAGTGATTAACTTATGATCAATAATATGGTAGTAAACAATACATTGTATTCTAAAGCTGCTTTTTGTATTGACTTATTAATGATTAACTCTTCTGCTACAAGAATGTAATGCATTTTAATTATCTGAATATTTTTTTATTTTATATATATATATATTTTTTGATATTTAAAAAAAACTATGTATAATTATTTCATCATTATGTATTGAATTATTGATATATGAGGGGCTTTCTCAGCAAATATTTGTATATGCGATTAATTAATCGGGACACCATGTAATTAATTCGATTACAAAGTTATCAAAGTTAAACAAAGTTAAAGTTCGATTACAGCCCTAATATATAAATATATACATACACACACACACACACAATTTATATACGGTATATATCTAAATAAATATATATTATATATATTAATATACTGTATAGAGTTCTGTTTGTATATATAAGGCCAGTTCCTCTCTGACTAAACGACATGAATATAATGCCAATATTAGTTATTTATATGTAGAAGTCAAGGTTTTAATCAGTAAACTAAGTGTTAAGGGTCAGTGTTTAAGCAAAGATTTTGTATGAACTGTATGAACACGCTTTGTGTGTGTGTGTGTGTGTGTGTGTGTGTGTGTGTGAGCGTGTATTTATCACTTTGTGGGGACCAAATGTCCCCATAAGTATAGTAAAACCCGATATTTTTGACCTTGTGGGGACATTTTGTCGGTCCCCATGAGGAAAACAGCTTATAAATCATACTAAATTATGTTTTTTGAAAATGTAAAAATGCAGAAAGTTTTCTGTGAGGGTTAGGTTTAGGGGTAGGGTTAGGTTTAGGGGATAGAATATAAAGTTTGTACAGTATAAAAAACATTATTTCTATGGAAAGTCCCCATAAAACATGGAAACACAACATGTGTGTGTGTGTGTGTGTGTGTGTGTGTGTGTGTGTGTGTGTGTGTGTGTGTGTGTGTGTGTGTGTGTGTGTGTTTGCATGCGCGTGCAGGGGAGCGATTGTTTTTAAGTGATTTTATTTGGCAAGATGTATTTAAATATTTTTATATTATGAATACATTTATTGATCAAATAAATGCATTGTATACAATAGGCATCTGTATGTTTTGCTTGTTATGATTCAATGCTGATTTCTGCACATGCGAAAATATTTAATCGCTTATTTTCTCTTATTTTGGGCTTGTTTTTCTGACCAGGTCGCTTGTTTGTTTTCCAAGACCTGGCAACACTACAACTGGTACATATCCCACCCTTAGCACAGAGTACTGTCATTTTAAAAAGAAATTTATATTAACCAATCTTTAATTTCGCTCTAACTGGTTACCATTTGGAAAAGAGACAGAGGAACTCTATACAGTATATACAGAAATGAAAAGCATTTTGTTTTTAGCTCCTGTCATATTCATTAATTTTAGTCAATAAGGTTTCTTTAATTAACTTAAACTAACATTGAGCAGTACTTTAAAGAGATAGTTGACCCACAAATGAAAATTCTCTCATCATTTACTCAAGCCCATGCCATCCCAGTGACTTTCTTTTTTCTGAACACAAATTAAGATTTAAGAAGAATTTGGTTGCCAAAATTTTGAAGCTCCATCATAAAAATAATACATAAGACTCAAGTGGTTTCATTAATGTCTTCAGAAGCTATATGGTTGGTGTGGATGAGAAACAGATCAATATTTATGTCCAGTTTTTCTATTCACAATACTCCTGAGTTCCATGATGCTTTGTGGTCGATGTGGGCAGAACTTCCGGTTAAGCGTAAACAATCATTATGTTATGCAGCAATTAATCTGCTTATCCATCGATGGTTGAACCTGAGCAGACAAACCTGAAAGGCTGTAGCCTATTAGTGCCTTCACAGCTGTAAAGTTGAACATGTTTTGAGAACTGTAGATAATTATGTTTATTTAAAGGATATATTGAGTTTGTTGTACTGAGATTATGTATTTACTGTAGATACAGGGGAGGTCCTGACAGCAGGATGCTCGTGTATTACAGGACTCAGGCAATGAGACTGTCATGCTGCCATTTTTCAGATAGAATACAATTATTTTGTGGAAGATGAATGTGTAGGAAACTCAATCTAGCTTTATAAGTGTTAGTTTACGTACATAATATCCATATCTAAATGCAATAACCTACGTGAAATGTTTTAGTGTTGACTGAACAACTGATCCTGATTGACAGATTTAATTTATTGTTCTTGTGTAGGAAATAATGATGTATTAGCAGTCACACAATAAACTGGACTGTACAAAAGAACTACATGCAATACAAATAAACATATTTATCTGGACATTCATTATAAACATTGTACACAAAAGTTCAATGTTCTCTGTAAAGCAACTATAAAACAGTAAGTATTATTAAAAGCAGTAGCTGTACAACTACATTTAATTGGTACTGAATTAATGTCCACACTTCAAATCACCTTTTCCCATGAAGAGAAGATAAGCACATTCTGCAAAGACTCTCAAAAGAAAGTGAATTGCAGGCAGGAAAAATGCAGGAAAGAGGAAAATTTAAATACAATTAATTTCAAATGTAATAAAATTCTCACTAATGTACAGTGCATGTATCATCTAATAATTATGGTCTTTCCCTGTAGAATTATTAATTTAGCATCACACTGTTGAAAACATTGTCACTACTCACAGAGTGAGTAGAAAAATAATTTCAGAGGCTGGGGCATATGACGTCCTCAGCCGTGGTCACACCACTCTGTTTGATGCATATGAGACTGCTTCAGCACTGGCTTCAGACTCGAGTCCCGATATGGGCATGGCGCCATGGCAAATACCGTGTGTTAATTACCCCTTCCAGATTTTCAACACTTGGACAGACGTGTCGTGGTCACCACAGACCCCTCTCAACTGGGTTGGGGCGCCGTTTGCAATGGGCATGCTGCCGCTGGATCCTGGATAGGGCCCAGGCTGCGTTGGCACATCAGCTGCCTGGAGTTGCTGGCTGTATTCCTTGCCCTGCAGAGGTTTCTCCCGCAGATTCGGGGCAAGCACATCTTGATCCCTTCAGACAACACCGCGACGGTATGTCACAACTCATCCGGCATCTCCTCCTTTGGAGTCAGCAGTGACTCAGGTCGCTGCGTGCCACTCATATCCTGGGCAACCGCAACATGACAGCAGATGTGCTGTCGAGACAGGTTTCACCCAGTGGAGAGTGGAGGCTCCATCCCCAGTGGTCCAGCTGATTTGGGGCTGATTCGGCATGGCACAGGTAGATCTCTTTGCCTCCCAGGACAACACTCACTGTCCGTTCTGGTGCTCCCTGTCAGAAGCCCCTCTCGAGACAGATGCGTTGTTACACAGCTGGCCCAGGGGGCTGCGCAAGTACGCATTACCCCCAGTGAGCCTTCTTGCACTGGTGCTGTGCAATATCAGGGTGGACGAGGAACAAATCACCTTAGTGTCTCCTTACTGGCCCACTCGGATTTGGTTCTCGGATCTCACGCTCCTCGTGACAGCACCTTTCTGGCAAATTCCCCTGAGGAAGGACCTTATTTCTCAGGGATGGGGCACGCTCTGACATCCACACCTAGACCTCTGTAACCTCCACGTCTGGCCCCTGGATGGGATGCGGAAGATCTGATTGATCTACCACTTGCAGTCATAGACACCATAAACCAAGGCAGAGCTCCCTCTACCAGGCATCTTTACACCCTGAAGTGGTGCTTGTTCGCGAATTGGTGTTCTTCCAAATCTGAAGACCCGCAGAGAAGCGTAGTTTGGTCAGTGCTCTCATTCCTGCAAGAGAGGTTGGCTGCCTTGAAGGTGTATGTAGCCGTTATCGTGGCCCACCATGACGCAGTGGACTTCAAGTCCTTGGGTAAGCACGACTTGATTATCAGGTCCCTTAGAGGCACCGGAGGCTGAATCCTCTCCAGCCAAGCCTGTTCACCTCCTGGGATCTCTCAGTGGTCCTCTCGGGCCTTCAGAGACCCCCCTTCGAGCCGCTTGACTCAGTTGAGCTCAAGGCCCTCTGCTTTAAGACGGCCCTCCTGATAGTACTACCTTCCATCAAGAGGGTTGGGGACCTGCAAGCATTCTCTGTCAGCGACACTTGCCTGGAGTTCGGTCCGGCACATACACACGTTATCCTGAGACCGCGACCGGGCTACGTGCCCAAGTTTCCTACGACCCCCTTAATGGACCAGGTCGTGAACCTGCAAGCGCTGCCCCGGGAGGAGGCAGACCCAGACTTTTCGTTGCTGTATCCGGTATGTGCTTTGCATATCTATTTGGACCACACGCAGAGCTCTAGATGTTCTGAGCAGCTCTTTGTCTGCTTCGGCGGATGGCGGAAAGGGACTGCTGTCTCCACACTGAGGCTGCCTGCTGGGTCGTCGACACAATTTCCTTGGCCTTCCAGACAGGGGCGTCGGACTGGGGGGGTAAAGGGTACCGAGTACCCAGGGCCCGAGGCAGGGGGGCCCCTTAGAAGTCAGTTTTCTATACATACATATTTGGTACGGGGGCCCAGCAAGATGGTTTGTACCCAGGGCCCAAAATTTGGTGCTACGCCCCTGCTTCCAGAATCAGGCCATGCCCGCCCCCTTGCGGGTTCGAGCACACTCGACGAGAAGTGTGGCATACTCCTGGGCACTGGCCAACAGCACCTCCCTAAGTAGACATCTGCAGGGCAGCGGACTGGGCAACAACCAACACCTTTGTGAGATTCTACAATCTCAGGGTTGAGTCGGTCTTGTCCCGTGTTCTGTCAGGGCCAGTAGAACTCGGTAATACAGAACAGCCAACCGGGTGGTATCTGTCTTTCTGCCTAACTGACTGTCTATCTGTCTGTCTGTCTGTGAGTTATATACAGTCTTATATACAGTCTTATAATGTATGAATTGCTCAGATGAAGATGTCAAATAGAGCTTTAATAAATGTTTTTACTAGGCAGTAGTATTAAAGGAGACACATGTAAAGGGATTGAGATGGGCTCTCTGTGCTTCCCAGCTATTTTTGCCTGTTAGGACATGTCTAAAAGTGTGAACCTTCCTGCCACTTCAAGATGACTCCATGTGGCAGTGGGGGCGTGGTCAAGCGCCCGTCCGGGAGAGAAAAGCGGTAAGGGCGCTCACACCTGAGCTAAATTATGTCTAACACCTGTCTCTAATTGCAGTAGCGTGAGGAGAGCGGATAAAAAGCCAGCAGCCACAGAGCATGGGGAGAGAGCCTGACACGAAGCAAAGAATAGTTGTAAACTAAATTAAGTAAATTAACTGTAATAATAAAGCTTACCCCTTAAGCTGACAGCTGTTTCCGTCCCTTCCTTGGTCCACTTCACACTGGTGCCGAAACCCGGGACTAGAAGGAACATCTTTTTTCCCAAGTTATGGAGCAGAGTCGCCCCATAGAGTCCTCCCAGCTGGCGGAAGTCCTCCAGTCCCTCGCTACTCTCCATCAGGGACACCAACAGGCTCTGGTGGAGCTCCGACAGGACCAGGATCGCCGGTTCTTTGAAATAATGCGGGCTCAAGCAGAAGACCGGCTTGCCATCCGGAGCCTCCTCAGCCAGGAGGCTGCTCCAGACGCAGCCGTGACCCCAGACCCCCGCGCCACACTGCCCCCACCCTCGCTACAGAATATGGGGCCGGCAGATGATCCAGAGGCGTTCCTGGACCTCTTTGAACGCACGGCGGAAATTTGGGGTTGGCTGCGCGACCAGTGGGCAGCCCGCCTCGTCCCTCTCTTGTCCGGGGAAGCACAGCTCGCGGCACAACAGCTTCCGGCAGCAAGCCTCCTGGCTTATACCGACCTGAGGAGAGCCATCCTGCAACGGGTTGGTCGGAGTCCGGAAGAAAGTCGCCAGCTCTTCCGGGCCTTGAAACTGGATAAATCTGACCGCCCGTTTGCGTTCGCCCAGCAGCTCCGTGATGCCTGTCGGAGGTGGCTGTTTGCGGAGGACCGCGACGTCGAGGAGCTGGTCGATCAGGTGGTACTGGAGCAGTTTGTCCAGCGCTTGCCCCGGAAAACGGCGGAGTGGGTCCAGTGCCACCGCCCGGCATCGCTGGAGGAAGCCGTACGGCTCGCGGAGGACCACATGGCGGCGATTCCCAGGGCGGATGAGCCCTCTCTCTCTCTCCCCTTCCCTGTGTCTTCCCTGTTTTTCTCCCCTCCCTCTTCCCTCTCGTTCTGCTCTCTCCCAGGGTCCGTTCCTGCCCCGCAGGCTGGAGGATTCATGAGACCAGCTTCCCGGCCGTGGGAAAACCCACCTACCCCTTCCCCGTCCTACAGCCGCTCTCCTCCTCAGGTGGGGGCGCCCGCCAGCACGGGTGCGGCCGTGGCACCTGGGCCAGTCTGCTGGAGGTGCGGAGACCCGACTTCCTGCAGGCTGCCCCCGATCGGGCTGGAGCATACCGTGTTCCGGTAAGGATCCAGGGGGGTACATACCAAGCATTGTTGGATACCGGCTGTAACCAGACCACCATCCACCAACGCTTGGTTCAACCCGGGGCTTTGGGTGTAGCTAAACTGGTGAGGGTGAGGTGTGTGCATGGGGATGTTCACAAGTATCCCATGGTGACCTTGGCGATTAAATTCAGGGGAAAAAACCATAGTGTGGAGGCAGCGGTTAGTCCCGCCTCACCCATCTGCTAATCTTGGGTACCGATTGGCGAATTTTAAAGATATTTTAGAGGGTATTTGTGCGGATGGGTCCTGCATAAAGAGGTGTGCGGTGTCGCGATGCTTTGGCAGGGAGGTGGAGCCGGGGCCGTCCTCGGCTGCTCTGAATGACGAGGGAAGGGGCGAGGTGGCCGCCCCTCCTCTCAGGGAATTCCCTGAGGGGACTTTCCTCTGGAGCAGTCATGGGATCTAATCCCTTAAACATGCTCTTGACCAAGTGAGAGTAATTGATGGTCAACAGCTCCGGCCGGGCATCGCCATTTCATACCCATATTTTGCCATGATTAGAGATCGGTTATATAGAGTGACGCAGGACGCTCAAACAAAGGAGGAAGTAACGCAATTGTTGATTCCACGGAGCTGCTGGGAAATGGTCTTCCAGGCGGCTCACTATAATCCTATGGCCGGTCACCTAGGGGAACGGAAAACACTTCTCCGTCTAATAGCCCGTTTCTATTGGCCGGGCATTGGCAGTGACGTCCGCAGGTGGTGTGCGGCATGCCGTGAATGTCAGCTGGTAAACCCACCGGCCACCCCAAAAGCGCCATTGCGCCCTCTACCATTAATCGAGGTCCCCTTCGAAAGAATTGGGATGGACCTCGTCGGGCCATTAGAACGGTCAGCACGCGGACATCGCTTTGTGTTAGTCCTAGTGGATTACGCGACGCGATATCCGGATGCAGTGCCTCTGAGCAACATCTCAGCACGTAGTGTTGCAGGGGCACTCTTCAAGATAATCTCCCGGGTGGGGATTCCGAAAGAAATCCTCACCGATCAAGGCACGACTTTTATGTCACGAACACTTCGCGAACTTTACGAGCTCTTGGGCATTAAATCGATTCAGCACTAGCGTTTACCACCCGCAGACTGATGGCCTAGTGGAGCGATTTAATAAAACGCTCAAGAACATGATTCAGTAAATTCGTGAGACGATGACGCTAGAAATTGGGATAAGTGGCTAGACCCCTGTTGTTTGCGGTACGAGAGGTCCCACAAGCCTCCACAGGGTTCTCCCCGTTTGAGCTACTGTACGGGCGACGCCCCCGCGGTGTCCTTGACGTCATCCGCGAAGCGTGGGAGGAGGGACCTTCTAATAGCAAAAATGCAAAACTCCACACACTGGGGCGACTAACACAGGAGAATTTGCTCCAAGCTCAAGAACGCCAATGCCGGCTGTATGACAGGGGTGCTCGGCTACGGGAATTTGCACCGGGAGATAAGGTACTCGTATTACTCCCAACATCGAGCTCTAAATTACTCGCCAAGTGGCAAGGACCCTTTGAGGTCACATGACGGGTAGGGGATCTCGATTATGAAGTTAAACGTACCGATAGAGGGGGCGCACGTCAAATTTATCACCTCAACCTCCTGAAATCATGGAGAGTGGAGGCGGCCTCTGTGACGTTGGCCACGGTAGTTCCGGAGAGGGCGGAGCTCGGACCGGAGGTAAACAAAAACTACAATCTTAACACTCCGGTTACTTGTGGAGACCAACTCTCACCGCGGCAACTCACAGAGGTTTCTGGATTACAAAAGGAATTTGCGGATGTGTTTTCCCTCTACCGGGCCGTATAACCATCATACAGCACCACATCGAGACCGAGCCGGGCGCAGTGGTGCGTTGCGCTCTATCGCTAACCCGAACATAAAAAGAAAATAGTACGGGAGGAATTAGATGCAATGCTTGATATGGGCGTAATAGAGGAATCCCACAGTGATTGGTCCAGCCCGGTTGTTCTTGTTCCCAAGAGTGATGGGTCTGTTCGATTCTGTGTGGATTACAGAAGTCAACGCGGTGTCTAAATTTGACGCGTACCCAATGCCCCGTGTTGATGAACTGCTCGATCGGTTAGGTACTGCTCGATTTTATTCGACCTTGGATTTAACAAAGGGTTATTGGCAGATCCCCTTGACACCAATGTCCCGTGAGAAAACAGCCTTCACTACGCCGTTTGGATTACACCAATTTGTGACGCTTCCTTTCGGTTTGTTTGGGGCCCCGGCCACGTTTCAGCGACTCATGGATCGGATCTTCAGACTGCACACCGCGTACGCCGTGGCCTATTTAGATGATATTATCATTTATAGCAATGATTGGCAGCGGCACATGCAACATCAGAGGGCCGTCCTGAGATTGCTGCGGCGGGCGGGGCTCACAGCAAACCTTAAGAAGTGCGCGATTGGGCGTGTGGAGGTACGGTATCTGGGGTTCCACTTGGGTCATGGCCAGGTGCGTCCCCAAATTGATAAGACCGCGGCGATTGCGACTTGCCCTAGACCTAAGACCAAAAAGGGGGTGAGGCAGTTCCTGGGGCTGGCTGGCTATTACAGAAGATTTGTGCCTAATTATTCGGACGTCACAGCCCGCTGACTGACCTCACTAAAAAGGGGGCTCCAGATCCGGTCCAATGGTCAGAGCAGTGCCAACAGGCGTTTACACAGATTAAAGCTGCACTTTGTGGGGGCCGCTTTTGCATGCACCTGACTTCTCTCTCCTTTTGTTTTGCAGACGGACGCTTCAGACAGAGGGCTGGGGGCCGTACTCTGCAGGTGGTGGAGGGAGAGGAGCCCGGTGCTGTACATTAGCCGGAAGCTCTCCTTAAGGGAGACTAAGTACAGCACCGTAGAGAAGGAGTGTCTGGCCATCAAGCGGGCGGTCCTCACCCTCTGATACTACCTGCTGGGGCGGGCCTTCACCCTCTGCTCGGATCATGCCCCACTGCAGTGGCTCCACCGCATGAAAGATACTAACGCCCGGATCACCCGTTGGTATCTGGCCCTCCAGCCTTTTAAGTTCAAGGTGGTCCAAAGACCGGGGGTGCAGATGGCTGCCACTGACTTCCTCTCCAGAAATGGGGGAGTGGTAGGCAGGCGGATGACGCCCGGCCTGAGTCGGGCGGTGGGGGTATGTGGCAGCGGGGCGTGGTCAAGCGCCGTCCGGAGAGAAAGCGGTAAGGGCTCACACCTGAGCTAAATTATGTCTAACACCTGTCTCTAATTGCAGTAGCGTGAGGAGAGCGGATAAAAAGCCAGCAGCCACAGAGCATGGGGAGAGAGCCTGACACGAAGCAAAGAATAGTTGTAAACTAAATTAAGTAAATTAACTGTAATAATAAAGCTTACCCCTTAAGCTGACAGCTGTTTCCGTCCCTTCCTTGGTCCACTTCACACTCCAATTTCCACAAGTGATGTGAGACTCTTATGGAAGGCTGCTCCCCAAAGAGAATCTCGGCAGTTTTATTTCCACCATGTTCACTGGTTATGTTTTGTGTTTGATCAGTTCATGAGGCCAACATTATTTAATCAGCTTATTTGATGAGAACTTTAATCCACTGTGTTGAATCTACACTATCATCCAACTGAAGACATATTCACACAAATAGTAAATATTTTGAAAGTTACTTGTAAACAAGATTTTAAACAGAAACAATGGTATAATATGGAGCTATTCACACTGGGCAAAAATATTGTGGTGGTGGGGTATCAGTCTTATTGTTTTAACTGGACAAAGAAAACTGACAGCCTTCACGTTGATTTTTCTGTTCTTATTGGGAACAAATCATAAAAACAAGAGTAAAAATATAACAACATTGTTTCATAATAAGTTTCTATTCTTCGCGGCATCCATGCACGACTCTCCACATGCCCTACCGAGAGTGAGAACCGCATTATAGCGACCAAGAGGAGGTTACCCCGTGTGACTCTACCGTCACTAGCAACCAGGCCAATTTGGTTGCTTAAGAGACCTGGATGGAGTCACTCGGCACACCCTGTATTCAAACTCGCAGCTACAGGGATTGTAGTCAGCATCAATACTTGCTGAGATACCAAGAAAAAATTTTGTTTTTTGGAGAATACACTTAAAACTCTGTAAATGTTAATACACATTCCAGAAACAGCAATAGAATAGAAGGATTTACGCTCTTTAAGAACGTCCATCCATCCATCCATCTTCAACCGCTTATCCGAAGTCGGGTCGCGGGGGCAGCTGCTCCAGCAGAGGGCCCCAAACTTTCCTATCCCCAGCCACATTAACCAGCTCTGACTGGGGGACCCTGAGGCGTTCCCAGGCCAGTGTGGAGATGTAATCTCTCCACCTAGTCCTGGGTCTTCCCCGAGGCCTCCTCCCAGCCTGAAACACCTCCCTAGGGAGGCGGCCAGGGGGCATCCTTACCAGATGCCCAAACCACCTCAACTGAACGTGTAATACTGAATTCCTATTTTTGGTAATTTTCACATTAATGAGAAAAATATTACAGTTGTAAAAGTGACAATTACTTGTTCATGATGAGGGGAAAACCATTCAAAATAAAACCTGCTGGCTTTGACCTCTGAGACATCGGTATGGTATCCATTAACACAGTTGGGGAGTAACAGAATACATGTAACGGGATTACGTATTTAAAATACAAAATATTAGTAACTGTTATGTATTACCTTGTCTTGTTTCACCGTTGCCCTTTGTTTATCATTTTTGTCACTTTTGTAACTCCTTAGTTTTCACTTTTGTCCCTTGTTTAGTTCCATAGTGTCCTTGTTAGCTTTCGTGTTCACCGTTCATTGTTTGCACCTGCCCCCGTTAATTTGCCATTTGCTTCTGTTTATCATCTTGTTATCTTGTTTGAGTTCTGTTTGTTCATTGGCCCCTTTGTCCCTTGTTCATGTATTTATACCCCGGTTCTTTGTTCAGTCCTGGTCTATCGTTGAATGTTGTTTAGCCTGGTATGTTTCCCCTGCCTGTGTATTCAGTTTTATGTTTATTTCCCCATTGAGGGTTTTCCTTTGTGTTTATTAGTTTGACTGCATTTGGATCCGCATCTCCTTCGATGCTCATTCGTAACAGTAACTGTATTCCACTACAGTTACAATTTAAATAATTGGTATTAGAATACAGTTACATTCAAAATATATATAAGAGATTACTTTGCATTTTATTGTCATTTGTTTCATTTAATATTTAGTCCTTTCAGATGGAAAACATTTATAATATAAATGATGCAATCCAAAGTGCATTTGAACAGCAGTGAAACACTTTCTTATGATGTGTTACATTCATACGAGCAGACAGAGAAGTAAGTTTGAAGTAAGTTTGGAGCAGAAGAAATAGAAATAAACCTTGTGTAAATTGTAGCTTTACGCTTATCTAAAATGCTATTTCTAGCCATTTTACATGCACATGATACCATCATATTTTTTATCAAGAAAATTCACGTTGGATCATAATTTCTTTTTTCTAGTAAGACCAATATATTTCCAATAAAAATATCTACAAAAATTTAAAACAAGTACAATTTGATTTATCTTGAAGATATTCCGTTTTTTCAGAGTTTTTTTAGTCAACAACACAAGTGAAGAAATCTACCAGCGCTGAAGAAGTAATTCAAAGTATTTAGAATGCATTACTGACCTTGAGTAATCTAACAGAATATGTTACAAATAAAAATTTTCAGCATGTATTCTGTAATCTGTAGTGGAATACATTTCAAAAGTAACCCTCCCAACACTGTCCATTAAACCTCTGATTGTCATAGTCTAACATGACAGTTTTGTGATGTGACGGTTAATCCATCAAACTTGCACCAAACAAGCTAGAACTGCTACTGGTTGAAGCCACTGTGACTCTTTTATTAAATATAACGAATTACAGACAAAATGCTCTGACGAACTTCACGTTTGCAAGTGTTTAGCAGCAGATGTCTTACAGTTTGTCACAGTTCTGTGAGTTGATAGTAGACAATCATTTTCATTTCACAATAACCAGAGCAACATTTTATACGCTACGTGATGATATTGATGATATTCTCTGAGTGCATTCTGTATCACATTACTTTTTTGGCGTGCATTTTGGATGTCCTAAATACTGTGAATTCTGAGAATATAAATGTGTTTCCATCGTAGTTTATGCACTTGTCCATCCAGCATTTGTTATGCAATATCCTAAAATTCACAGAAAAATAAGTGGATGGAAACCGTTGTCTCAAGGGCCGATAAAATATTTTTAAACAGGCGCAAAAACTGTGGGCGTCACAATTTTTATTTGAGAAGTGACAGTCTAGTTGATCATTCCTGCAGAAGAGACAGCAGCATCTTCACTTTCATACTCTTATTTAAACACTGGTGATCCGAGCTTTGCTGCAATGCCTCATACAGATACAGTAGCCTACAATACAGTGGTATGCACGCAATAATAGCATCTCATTTTAGTCAGTGGAATTAAAATCCTTTATTCTTGTCAGCATCCACATAATAATAATTCTCACATGAGGTGAATGAGGTCTGATCTGATCTCACGCTGCTGTTTTGGCCTTGGACAGGGATTGAGTTCTTTTTTGGCTTACAGTATTTAACCGTTTTATCTTCTACTGTGTAACCCTACAGATTGCACTTACACGTTTAGAAATTTCTGTTAATGTATAACTTTATTTGCTACAACTATTATTGCAATTAAACTGAACAACTATTATTGCAATTAAACTGAATTCAGATGCTTTTGACACAGTCAACCATCAGATCCTACTCTCCACCCTCTCTAAACTGGGTATCACTGGAACTGTGCTTGACTGGTTCAACTCTTATCTCTCAGAAAGGTCCTTTGAGGTAGCATGGAGAGGGGAAGTATCCAAGCCACACCATTTACTTACTGGGGTACCTCAGGGATCAGTGCTTGGGCCACTTCTCTTCTCCATATACACAACATCACTGGGACCCATCATTCAGTCACATGGTTTCTCTTACCACTGCTACGCTGATGACACGCAACTCTACTTGTCTTTCCCGCCCAACGACACCACAGTAACCGCTCGAATCGCTGCCTGTCTGGCAGACATCTCAGCCTGGATGAAGGAACACCACCTTCACTCAATGGAGTGGTGGTGGCGTAGTGGCTAAAGCACAGGGCTATTAATCAGATGGTCGCTGGTTCTAACCCCACGGCTACCACAATTGTGTCCTTGAGCAAGGCACTTAACTCCAGGTTGTTCCAGGGGGATTGTCCCTGTAATAATTGCACTGTAAGTTGCTTTGGATAAAAGCGTCTGCCAAATGCATAAATGTAAATGTAAATGTCAACCCTGCCAAGACCGAACTCCTTGTCTTTCCAGCCAACCCGGCTGTTAAACACAACATCACCGTGCAGCTGGGTCCAACTGCAGTGCAGCTGGGTCCAACTACAGTTTTGCCTTCCAAAACGGTCAGAAATCTAGGGGTAACCATTGATGATGAGCTAAATTTCACAGACCACATTTAAAAACTGCAAGATCATGTAGATTTACACTCTACAATATCAGGAAGATAAGACACTTCCTCTCTGTACATGCCACACAACTGCTCGTTCAGTCCCTTGTCATAACTAGACTGGACTACTGTAACGCTCTCATTGCAGGCCTTCCTGCATGTGCTATTAGACCCCTGCAAATGATCCAGAATGCAGCAGCACGTCTGGTCTTTAATGAACCTAAGAGAGCACGTTACACCACTCTTTGTCTCTCTCCACTGGCTGCCGGTTCATGCACGTATTAAATTCAAGGCCCTGATGCTGGCATACAAAACAGTCACTGGGTCTGCTCCAGCATACCTAAAAACATTTATGCAGAGCTACGTTCCCACCAGAAGCCTGCGGTCGGCTAAGGAACGTCGCCTTGTCTAACCAAAACAAAGAGGCACCAAAACACTTTCCCGGACTTTCAGTTTCATCATACCACGGTGGTGGAATGACCTTCCCAACTCAATCCGGGAAGCTAACTCACTCTCTAGCTTCAAAAAACGGCTAAAAACACATCTTTTCCAAAAGCACTTAACCGGAAACTAAAAAAAAAACCATTTCTTGTTGCACTTAAATCTGTTTTGTATACTATTATGATGATAGTACATCAGAATAGTAGACACTTTTTGTACCACTGTCTCCTTAAGATGATTCGCTTATGTTCTTCCTCTTTTGTAAGTCGCTTTGGATAAAAGCATCTGCCAAATGAATAAATGTAAATGTAAATGTAGATGAATGCACAAGGATGAGAACACGATCATTTGCTGTAGAGTGTTTGTGCCAGGAAATATTTGATTCAGGAATGATTCCTCAAGATTTCCTGTTCTCATGAGAGTGTGCTGTTTAGCTGTGCTCTCTCTCTCTCCCTTATCCTTTCCTAAGAAATTGATGTTGTCAGCTACATAAACAGAATATTCACAATGCCGTATGTTTACTAGTGTATTAGTATTATAAATGTATAAATTCTGTCATCATTTACTCAACATTTACTTACCCTCATGTTGTTTCAATTTCGTGACTTTCTTTCCTCCATGGAACACAAAATAAGGATTTTTTAAGAATGCACTGGTCGCTCTTAACCTTGCAATACAGTGAATGGGAACCGGAGCTTTCAAGCCTCAAAAAGGACACAGAAGCACAATTACAGTATCATAGAATAGTCCATACAACTCTGATGGCTACATTTCTAGTCTTCTGAATTAATATAATAACTTTGGATGAGAAACACATCAAACTTTTAGTCGTTATTCACTGATAATCTTTTGTGAGTCTGTGAGCTGTGAACAAATCATTCAGAGCAGTTTCGTAATAATGAATCACTCAAAAGAAGGATTTGTTTACGAACTGGATATAGCTACTTCTCTCATGAATTCAGGAATGTGCAAAGGAGAGCTTTTCAGTGAATAATGATTAAAATTTCAGTCTGTTTTTTACACAAAGCAATCGTATTGCAATATCGTATCAGAAGATTTGCATCCTTTTTAAAGCTTCAAATTCCAGTCAGCTTTCATTGCTCAACACATTTTTTTAAATATTCGCCTTTTATGTTCCACGGAACAAAGAAAATAATACAGCTTTGGTACAAAATGAGGCTATGTACATGTACTCAAAACAGCCTATTTTTAAGATTTATGCATTTCAATTTCATGACAAATTTAAATACAATTTAACTGAATAATCTTTAACAAAATTAAATTAATATATATTTCTTTTTATTATTTTCATTTAGTCAAAGATTACTGTGGTAATTAATTATAATTAATTATAGCTTTATTATAATTATAGCATCAGGAATTGGCTGATCCAATCACAATGGAGATTTGTTTGTTTATAGAATATTTGAGATGTTACGAAAAAATTATAATTATCTTCATAAATTTGTACATATAGCCACTGTCCCTTTATTTACACAATATCACTATAACCCCCCACACTTGGGGCAAAATGCTGACTTGCCCACATTTTAAGGCATTTTAATCAAAACAACATTCTGTTATGATTTATTATCAAAACAAATTATGTTGCTTCATCAATATACAATCAAATAAAAATATTTTTTTCAATCTTGATACACAGGGTTGTAGCAAAGTTTTGAATGTATTTAAAGACTAGAACATTTTGACAAATAGCTTCATGGTAGCCAAATGCTCAAATAATAAAGAGAAAAAACCCTCCACCAAAACTAATAATATAAATAACATGAAAATGAAGGACTTCCCTCATTACCTAACAAACACTCACAAACCAAGCTCAGCTAAATAAATGGCAGGCCTCCCCTTCTCTGATAAAATTGCAATTGTAGTTGAACAGAACACACAAGTCATCAAAGTATCAAACATAGTCTTGATACTGAAAGCACATTTGGTCTGCGGACTGGAGGGAGCTCTCCATCTACTGGTGACACAGTCTTTTTAAAATCATGCCCACATTGATCCACCTGCACAGAGAGAAAGAGAGAGAAATGGTACAAGGAGAACACACAGGATGTGACACATGGTCACTTTCTAGCATTCATTAGTTAAAGCTGTCATAACTGGAAGAATAAATAAAATAACAGTAAACGTTATCTATGAGTTCTGACTGTTTTAAATCATATCTCTCTCTATTATGAGATCTCTCTGTTACGGACAAGTAAATTATATGTATAGTACATTGATCATCTGGTTAGATTTCTTGGCACTGTGTACTTGTAATCTTACTGCCATTATACAACATGTAATTTGTGACTGCCATGTAAACAGACTATTTGAACCATCCATTGGAGGAAAGAAGAAGAGGAGGAAGAGAGAGAGAGAGTGAATTGCCCATTGCACACTCTCACTCTATTCTCCTTTGTTAACCCTATTTTAATGATTTATTTTGGCCAATTTACTGGGGTCACTTTACTTAAATACTATATGTCTTCTGAATAAATCTGTGTAATAAGAACATATCATCTTTTGTTATATTGCCATTATAGTTATGATTTTTAAAGAAGGCCAAGTAATACTGTATTATACCATGGTCTATTCAAATAATCGATTATGATTGGTTGGAATACATGTGTTAAAACCGTTTAATGCACAGGTAGTTCCGGTCAGATAGAATCATTGTTCTATATTAATGCATGTTCTCTGCTGTCCTCCATAATGAGACATTAAGAGAGTATCATGCCTCTGCTCAAATTACCTCCAGATGTGAATATAGTCTCAGAACTGGGATTAACCATCACATCACAAAACCACTTCATCAAGTAATGCAGTGCAGTCTTAAATTCCACTGTGAAGTGCTACAGGAAACATGGTAAGACAACAGTGTTCATCAGGACTTTATTACTCACCCAAGGGGTGAGCTTGTGAGGAAAGTATGAATTTATGTTACTTATCATACTAATGTAACCATACAAATGTAATATATTTTACCTTGTTTTAAATATGTATAATGTATACCTTAAACGCACTGCAATTCGCTTTGGATAAAAGCGTCTGCCAAATGCATAAATGAAAATGGAAGCCAGTTAACAGACAGTTACAGTATGTTTGAGGTATTGTTCAGGTAAAGATTAAAAATAAATGGAAATGTTTTGTAGTACATTTAAATAACCAATAGATGGCACCGATGTATTAGTTTTGGAAACCGTGTTCAGCGCAACATTGAAAAAGCTCTGCGGGTGATGAGCGTTTTGCTTCTAACATGCAGCTGTGAGGTGTACAGTATGTAATCTCAAAAAGAGAAAAAGTTAGAAAGTTTTGAAACTGATTTGAATTGTTTTAAACAGTTTTATTATATACTTACGTTTAGAATATGAGAATATAAACATGTATTAGAATAGAGAAGTTTAAATATAATCAGTGATAAAAAGTTATCAATTATACTTACGTGTAAAACAGAGACTGGGGAAAGTATGGATATTTGACAGACAAGACAAGGTGGACAGAGGAGAAGATGTGTGGCTAAGAAGCACCGGAAGAGACTTATAGCACTTTTCCACTTCATGTTACTGTTCGATTCGTCTCATCTCTACTCGCTTTACTTTTCACTTGCAATTCCACTGAAGTTTAGTGCCTCCTCAGTGTGGGTGGGATTATAAACTGATAGTCATAGATGTGCCGCCTCTTCTGCCCTGACATCATCTTAAACGCGACACAAACTTTGTATTTTTAATGCACAGTAGGGGGGCTTAATGCAGATTTACATAAAAATATTCAAATATTTTCAAAGTTTTAACTGTTTTTTGCTTAATAGAAAATTGATTGAGTCAAATATAAAGTTCCATATCTTTCTTGAATAATGTAATACAGGTTTTTTTTTATAGGAAAACTTACATTTGTGAACATGGAATTTTGCCATTAAAATAATAAAATGTATTATATAAATCTGACTGTGCTTGTCTCTACAATTCTCCAGAAGACCAAATAATGCATGTTTCCAAAACAGCACAAATTGGCCATCAATGTTTGTGGAATAAATAATGCTTCTCAACAACTTCTCTGGTGATGTAATGTGGAATAATGAAGGCCTCTTTTAAACTTATTTTGTTGGGGGTAGATGCAGCTGCTTCCTGTTCTAAAGATGTTCTAAGGAATGTGTTTTTTTGTCTCACGTTTCACACTACCTCGAATGTATGTCACCCCCGTATAAGGTAAAGCACTATTTCATTGGTGAGGGTCCAGTGGAATGTGGTTTTCTGGACCATATAACAGAAAGCTGAGACAATAAACGTCGAAGAAAGGATTTGATACCATTCGTGTCTGTCAGTTCTTCCCTCAGCTGAGCCGTATCGAGACGGGGATTGCAGATCAACAAATAAATTAAATACATTGGATGACAAAATTATCTAACCGTTTGGGGGCTCGTCCGGGATTTCTCCAGACAGGTAAGACTGATTTAAGTATCAGGTGTTCCTGTCTGATGAGAGATTGAATAAAACGTTTAATTTGGCTCGATATTAACTCCGTTAATAACTCTGCTCGGGGCCCCGTCAGAGGGATGAATTTGCCTTATTATAAATAGGAAGGAGGGTTTTTGCTCTATTATAAATAGGAAAAACCCCACGACTGCAGCAGAAGTTTTAAGGATATCCTTATTCTGGTATGAATAGGAAGAGGACGGTAATTGTCCTAAGGAAAAGACGGAGACAATTTGATCTGCATTATTGTTCTGCATGAACCGTGTCGATCGGGAAATCGTTTGTATTATTATTATTATTATTAAAGGGTGACATTGTGGGACAGGAAATAAGCCGCCCGTTATCAAAGTAAACTCCAAAATAATGGATGTTTTGCAATAAATAAGATTATAATACTGAGCCATCAGCAATTTGGCTGGGTGGTCAGAGAACGGAGAAAGGAAAAAGGAGGAAAAAAAAAAGAAAAAATGTAGTTAGATCAATTCAGGAGTAAATCCAAAATCTATGGTTAAAAAAGGGTGAACAGACCCTCAGTGAGATTATAAATATATACTAATAGTATATATAGAGTCATAAGATGTGTGGAAGAAAATAAAACTATTCTGGGACATAGGTCCTGAACAAAAAGAGACTAAACAAATGCAAGTAGCGGTCTCTGTTTCAAAACAAGCCGCCTAAATATGATATTGTCGTGCACAAAGCTTTAACCCCTAGCTCCCCAGAGACACCATGCGCACTGTTGTATCACGATTTAACACAATTTAAAGGGAAACTCATTCGCTGCAGCCGCGGACGTAATCGATTCAGATTCAAAGAAAAATACGAGCAAAGATACAACAGCTGCATTTCTTTAATCAAGTGCCCAAAAGGATATAAAATCGTTTCAATAACATTGTCAGAGACGTTGGCTATATGCAAAGAATTACTATATAAAACCGCATACCTTTATCATCGAAACTGGCGCATCTAAAAGATCATTTACAGCGCATTGCTATGAGGGCTCTATTACAGGACGCACTCTGAACTTTGTGGGAATGAATGGCATTCCTGTGAAGTGTAATATGACACCAAAATTACTCGTAACATCTCCAGATAACACAAACTTGTTTAAAATGCATGATTTTGCCTGACTCGTCTGTGATCCGATGCATAAAATTGAAAAATTACTTTTGATTCTAACTTATTACAATTGCTGTATATTTTCAGTCTGTGTATACAGGACATTACAGAGAAGTTTGCAGCTCAACGTCTGACAACACTTCTGCTGCGAAACAGGAAATGCTCAACGTCGACCCAGAGCTATGGGCCGCCCACAAAGATGAGGCTGGCCTTACTGACGTAAGACCATATGTTGCAAAACTCTGCTCAAACCTACCAGTATACTGCAAACATTATCCACTTTCCAAAGAGAAAGAACAAGGCATTGGCCCAATAATACAGCAATGCCTATCACAAGGTATTTTAAAACCTACTCACTCACCATACAACACACCGATTAATCCAGTAAAGAAAGCTAATGGTACATGGCGTTTAACACAAGATTTAAGGAAAGTTAATGATTTAATTATTCCATTGTCACCTGTGGTACCAGATGTACACACTATCATTAACTCAATTCCAGCAAACCACACTCATTTTACTGTTATTGATTTATGTTCTGCCTTCTTCAGTGTGCCAGTTGCACCAGTTACGCAGCCCCTGTTCGCATTCACCTATGGAGGCCAACAGTATACTTGGACGCGAATGCCTCAAGGATTTCGAGACTCGCCTGCTGTGTTCTCTGCTGTAGTGCACGCTACTCTCAAAGGTACCAAACTGCCACCACAGACCTGTCTGCTGCAATATGCTGATGACATCCTGGTTTCCGGCCCAGACATCAAGTCATGCACAACCGCTTCAACTATTGTGTGCAATGCATTAGCGAAGGCTGGCTTCAAGACATCAAAAGAAAAGATGCAATAGGTGAACTGAACTATCAATCTGGGTCATGAACTACAGAAAGGAACAGTACGTCTCTCCACTGACCGGGTGAAAACAATTACTACCTTCAAATGCCCAAAAACAAAAACTCAAATGCAAAGTTTCTTGGGCTTAGTGAACTATTGTCGAGCATGGGTGCCAAACTGCTCATTATATGACAAAATACTGAGAGAAGCAACACTCTCAAATGCTGAAGAACCTATAGAGTGGACTGCTGAAATGGACATGGCTTTCAAACATCTACAAAACAGCCTTAGCTCTCCACCTGCGCTAGGCTTACCGAACTATGATGAACCCTTTCATCTGTACATGCACGAGGCGACAGGCACTGCAGCAGTGATCCTCGCTCAGTCCCATGGCGGAACATATAGACCAGTGGCGTACTTGTCAAAAAATTTTAGAGGCAGTCGCCAAAACCTCCCTGCATGTTTGTGAGCAGTGACTGCTGAGGCGTTGATGGTACAACATGCAGAACGCATTGTTCTCTCACATCCATTAGGTGTGCACACCTCTCACCAGGTAGGAACAATTATGCACAACATTACCACATGACAGCACAACATTGATCGGGGTATGAAGTCATTTTATTGGCTACTGCTAATCAGACCATTAAACCAACCTCCGGTGTACACGCCCCGACTTTCACATGATTGCATTGATCGACTTTATGCAGGTCAGATGTTTCATCATCCGAGGGGAACCATTGGAACGTTGATGGGTCCTGTTTGGTTAAGCTGTAATGGAACTTCCAAATCGAATTATTGAAGATTATTCGCTCCCATATAAATCTGCACAAGCTGCTGAGTTGTTTGCGTTGATCAGAGCATGCCATTTGGCTAAAGGTAAATCAATCGATATATACACAGACTCGAAGTATGCTGATGAGGTAGCAAATTGGGCTGCAAGGGAAGTTATGGTAAGCCCAGAGCTGAATCAAGCTGAAGAGACTTTTTCCATGATATAATCGATACTGGTAAAAGACAATGACAATTGTTACAGGTAAATCCATCTGAATCTGACAACATTGGGCCTCAAATTAAGTGAAATCAAACTTATTGCATAAATGGGGTACAAAATGCAGTAAAATGTATGTTTACATTTTACATTTATGCATTTGGCAGATGCTTTTATTCAAAGCGACTTACAGTGCACTTATACTTACAGGGACAATCCCCCCGGAGCAACCTGGAGTTAAGTGCCTTGCTCAAGGGCCCAACAGTGGCATCTTGGTGGTGCTGGGGCTTGAACCCCCGACCTTCTGGTCAGTAATCCTGAGCCTCAACCACTGAGCCACCACTGCCCCAGTATGTCTTGTGTCTTAATGTGCGCACAGAACAACAGACACAAGCCTACGAAGCATGACTCATTACCACACCCGGAACTGCCATTCTAAACGGACAGAAGCTTTCCTGTGAGGTAATATTATAAAATGGTGAAAATTGGCAAAATAAATAATACAGAGATTAGGCTGACTGAGCTCAGAATGTCACCATCCTCTGTTGTTAATCTCTCCATTTGAAATACTAATGGGTAAGCCTTTCCCGACCCCTTGGGGTCAAAGGCCGCGCTAGCTTTCTCTCCACAGGTGACAAGGAGGTGGTGAATGCAGAATATGTGGATTCCCTCATTAAAATATTAAATGGCATAAATGATGATATCTCTCTCTCCCTCTGCCTGCAGAAAGCCCTACTCATTTGTTCCGAATCAGCAGGTTCTGGTGAAGTGTCTGAAACCAACGAAGTTAGGTGAACCAAAGTGGGCTCAACTACTGTATTGGCGGTGACCAGAAATGTGCTAACTGACCTTCAACCGCAGTGGATCCACGCAAGCCGCGTGAAGCTTGCTCCAGAGGAGGGCCTTACTGATTCAAGGTGAACGGTGAAAGCACTGGAGGAGCTGAACACGCAGCGCCAGTGCCCAACCGGGAATCTGTGAATTAGGAGGACCTGAGGAGGGACCCGGAACAGTCAACATGAAGACATTCCTACTGACACTCTGCATATGGCAAGTGGTCGTGCTTGCCTATGCTCGTTCAGTATCAACACAACAGCAAGGAGTCACAAGTGTAATTCCAATTCCAAGAAATAATGTATGATGGTTTATGTTTTATGGTAATGTTATAGGAAGATGTTTCTGTTATGAAGGTACGGGTGAACACCCAGAAACGAAGGTACATAGAATGTGATGCCTCAAGTGACCCTGAAGTATATCTAGACTGTGTTGGACAGCCAAGAGGTATTAAATGTTTGGATTAACTCTTGGCTTTAGATGGAGGAGGAATATGTGAAATATTTGGTGACAAATGCTATACATTCATCCTGGGTTACATTGATGATGATGGTGAATTCATGAAGGTATGAAAGGAAATGGATAAGTTGAATAAAGAATTAGCTGCTGATAACATCAGGGAATATGGGAAAATTTTCAATGTATTTGGGTGATTCGCACCCTGGATGTCTTCCATTATATAGATTGCTGTATGCATTATACTCATGTTATTATTTGGCTCATGTTTGCTACAATTACTAATGCAAAAGATGAATGTGATGATAAACAGGCACAATATCGCCATGCTCCATTATATGCGTGTACCTAATACTGAAGTTGGTTGAGAAGGCTATGTGATCCTTTCAGGATCAAAGTGGGCATTGTGGAATAAATAATGCTTCTCAACAACTTCTCTGGTGATGTAATGTGGAATAATGAAGGCCTCTTTTAAACTTATTTTGTTGAGGGTAGATGCAGCTGCTTCCTGTTCTAAAGATGTTCTAAGGAATGTGTTTTTTTGTCTCACGTTTCACACTACCTCGAATGTATGTCACCCCCATATAAGGTAAAGAACTATTTCATTGGTGAGGGTCCAGTGGAATGTGGTTTTCTGGACCATATAACAGAAAGCTGAGACAATAAACGTCGAAGAAAGGATTTGATACCATTCATGTATGTCAGTTCTTCCCTCAGCTGAGCCGTATCGAGACGGGGATTGCAGATCAACAAATAAATTAAATACATTTGATGACAAAATTATCTAACAATGTTTTTTTAAAATCCCAAACAGTTTGCCAAAACGGACTTACAAATGGGCAGTTCCAGAATAAATAAACCACAGTTTCAGGGCAACTGTCGCATAAAGTGCAATTAAAATCAATATCACCTTTAAATTTTACAAAGCAATGTTTCACTGGGTAAATTCTATGTATAATTTTGGATGATACGTCCTTAACTTTGTAATTAAATATTGATTAGGTATAAGCCAAACCTTCTTTCACACAATATTATCTGTCAAACGATTCCAATATGAGAAAATATAAGGCAGAGACACATTGTTTCTTTGAAATAACGCTCTTGGATCTGTTTTGTGAGTTAAGGGGAAAACATATATTTACATAAGAACTTCTATAGTAGGTGGGGACCATTGTTGAATGTTACTTCTTTTCTGATGTCTAAACAGCATTCAGATTTCAGGAGATATTCCACCAAAAATTTGCATAGTCCCCTGGTGTTACAGGAATGTTATACTGTTCCAAAAACTCATTGTAAGTGAAAAGAAAACCATTTCAATTAAATAACTGATCCACCAATATGATGCCATTATCAAACCAATGTTTAAGAAACAACGACGTGCATTTATATAATATATCCTTATTGTTCCATATATAGCCTAATCCATGATAAATAAATAAAAAATGCATGGCGATGAAATTCAGATTTTTATTTTCATTTTATTAATTTTTTCAACAATAGGATTGAAAATTAGTAAACACTTTCTGTGCTGATCTTTAGTAATGACTATTCCCAAATACTGAACATAGTTTTTTGAGGGAACACCATAATAAGATGCTTCAGAACAATCCTTGATGGCTATAAGCTCACATTTAGCCAAATTTAAGTATACACCAGATGCCTTTGAAAATGTGTAGATTAATTCAGTAGCCACAGAAATCTGGTTTTCGTTTTGAATGAAGAGTGAAATGTCATCGCTAATTGGGTTATTTTTATCTCTCCATCAACAATAGTGATACCTTTCATTGGACTTGATTTAATATGAGAAGAAAGGAAGTCTGGCTCACTAATAGGAAGTAATATCGAATCTAGAGGAAGTGTCATTTAGTAACTTAATAGAACAGTTGGCATTTTTAGACGGTTTTAATTGCTGCAGAAAAAATAAATAAAAAGTGTGTCAAAGATGAACTGATGCTCTACTGAGTCGAAGGCTTTATAACAATCTAAAAAATAGTATAAACCCATTATCACTAATCAATTCTGAATAGTCCAGGACATCCAAAACTAATCTTATGTTGTTTCCAGAGATCCTCGACATGGCCATCGCCGATCCAGAGTTCCTCGACATGGCCGTCGCCGAGCCAGAGTTCCACGTCATGGCCGCCAAGTTAGAGTTCCACGTCATTGCCGCCAAGCCAGCGTCCCATGTCATGGTTGACAAGTCAACACCCACGCCTGCCACGGCCAATGAGCTGAATGCTTCATCCATCCCAGAGCCAGCATTGCCAGCCTCGTCCGTCCCAGAGCCAGCGTTGCCAGCCCCGTCTGTCCCAGAGCCTGCGTTGCCAACTTCAGCCTCCCGGAGTAGGAGGAGGAGAAAGGCTTTCGTTTCCAAGTCTCTGCCCATGTACACAACCACAGAGGTCGTTTCTAAGTCTCAGCCCATGTTCATGACCACGGAAGTCATTTCCAAGTCTCAGCCCATGTTCACAACCACGGAGGTCGTTTCCAAGTCTCTGCCCATGTACATGACCACAGAGGTCGTTTCCAAGTCTCTGCCCTTGCCCATGACAACAGTGGTCATTCCCGAGTCTCTGTCTATGCCCACAACCCCAGAGGTTGTTATCGAGACTCAGTCCATGTACACGACCACTGAGGTCTTTTCCCAGTCATCCAGGACTCCTAGTTTTGAGCTCCATGCCATGTCACAGCCATGTCTGTGTCTGCTCCATGCTATGTCACTGCCACGTCTGAGTCTGCTACATGCCATGTCACAGCCATGCCTCAGCCTGCTCCATGAAATGTCTCAGGCAAGCCCCAGACTGCCTTGTCACAATATTTTATAAAAAAATAAACATTTTCTCCTTGGATTACGGTGTTGTTGTTTTGGCAGTAAATATAAGACGAGGAGTGATGACATTTGGTTTCTTCTTGGTCATCATTTTGAGTAGCATAAGCCACATTATGTATTTTTGAATGTCATTGGAACTTTTTAAACTGGAGTATGATAAAACCGAGTGCGTAGAAGCGGATATCTAAAAATACAATGAATCAGCTTCTGCACAAGAACAGCACCGTTTCAGTGAAAAAATAAAATAAAAACAGTAGGCTTTATGTCAGTGATATGTGAAATAATGTCAACAGCAGTACATAGTTTGTGATAAATATTGCTTGCTGTGGCTTTCGGTTAGACACACATACAGACTGGCTATTATATGGTCCCAACTCACTGACTAAACCTGTAACCCTTTTTCAAAGAATGAAACACGACTGCCCCCTACGGTCATGTCTTTCCTGCGCTGCAGAATCCTGCGTGATACTGTGTGAAATCGCGGGATCCATTTTCATTTGATGCGCATTCTCAAAGGCTGCATCTGTAATTGCATCATGTTTTTAATCTTTTTAATATGTTTAATTGCAGGAAAACTTTTATTTATTAAAAGTGTATCTTTTGCAAGCTGCATGTTGAGGATCACTGCCCTAACCTGACCCCTTAAGCTAACTGTTGTGGGTTAGTCAAAGACAAGGACGAGACCAAGATGTGTGTGAGCTTTTGTTGAGATTTGCAGAGATGCATACAGCACAGCCAGGTCTAGATATGAGACAACTCTATGAAATTGAATCGCAGGCTTTATATTTGCGAGACACCCAGAGAAAATAAACAAATCTTACAGAGATGGCAGTTTCATTTTGTAACAATCTAAACCCCTGAATATTCTATGAGACTCCCTTGACACAGATAACAGAGTGTGAGAAACAGTACAAGAACATGTTAAATGAATAAGGATCAGGATGATTTGGAAAAATAAATCTCAAAAGGAGGAAATTCAGACAGCGGTCTCAGCTTAAGCTGCAAGGGATAGATGGTTTCCTGATAGATTTCTATTACGCCTTCCTGTCAAAATGAGTTGATATGTTGCTCTCCATGTACACTGAAGCAACAGAGAAACAAGAACTACCAGAAACTCTAAAACAAGGATTAATAACTGTTTTATTTAAACCTGGTAAAGATCCCAATTGACATACAGGCCTATCTCATTGTTTAACTGTGATTATAAAATCTTCACTAAAATGATTGCATTGCATATGGAGTGAGTTCTAGCAAGCCTAATACATACGGCTCAGACCAGTTTTATGAAGAATAGGTCATCTTTTGATAACATGAATGTTATATTATCTGCTAAACAAGTTGACTCCCCGGTGGCTCTTTCAGATGTACTCAAAAATGGATTAACACAATAATTGTTTATAAGGGCCTTAAGGTAAACGAGATACACTTATGACATTCAAGCAACTGAAAACAAATTTTCCTTCATGCGTCATTATATTACAACACACACACACTTGTACCTTTATAGTGAGGTGCAGATGAAGTTGAGTTCCCCTTCTGTCGCTCTCTCCACGTTGTGTCGGAGAAGCGACACTAGGGGTCTCTCTTGAGCGCCGATATTCACCTCTGATCTATGAAAAAAGGCCAATGAGAGTTGGCAGCCCGTATTTGCATGTCCCGCCCCCGGACATACGGGTATTTAAGCGGCGCAAATACGGGCTGCCAACTCTCATTGGCCTTTTTTCATAGATCAGAGGTGAATATCGGCGGGAATATCGACGGGAGTTCATTCAAAATTTCTTTGGAGCCGATGGTCTGTCTGCAGTTTGCTGCGAGTTACACGGCACTTAAACGTTCCTGTTTTCCTCTGACGATCTGCATGCTGTTGGATCTTGACGGCGCACAACAGCGGCTTTCTCCTTCTCAGTGCACGGCGTGCATTGTTGCCCCTGAGCACTTCGACAGCGCAGACACGTACACACACACACTGTGTATTAAAAGAGTTTTTACTAAAAGAGTAATTTTCTCTAAAAGAGCAAACACAGCGGCGTTGAATGTCCTTTTAAGGACGCGTCTTTTTCAAGATGCCTTTCCGCCCCTGTGTCGTTCCTGGATGCGGTAGAGTGCTCTCTGCTTCAGACGGCCACAGGCGCTGTCTCGTGTGTTTGGGCCGCGATCACACCGAGGCGGCGTTTGTGGATGGTTCATGTTCTCACTGCGAGAACATGACCATGACCACGTTGCGGTCGCGGCTCGCTTTCAACAGAAAGCAAGCCACCCCAGCTGCACCCCGCATTGCTCCTTCTTCCCACGGGATTAAGGACGGTGCGGTTGGCGCTGGGGGCGATTTGGGGGCGGCAGCGGGTGCAGTTTCGCCGGGTAGCCCCCCGCGAACCTCCCATTCCCCGACACGCTCGCTGGTCTCGGCCCGGCTGTCTATCCTCCTGAGTCCGAAGCAGATGAGCTCGCCGCTGCATCGGAGAGTGCGGTGTCTGATGCCGAGGACTCCCCTGGACTGCCGCCTTCGGGCCAGCAGGCCCAGGCTGAGGCCGACGCTCAGATGTCCGACATGCTTGTCCGGGCCGCCTTGAGCGTGGGGTTGGACTGGAACCCTCCATCCTCCCCACAGCCTTCTCGGTTGGATGATTGGTTCCTGGGGGCAGCGCGCCGTTCGCGGCCTCGCATCCCCCGGTCCCTTTCTTCCCGGAGGTGCATGATGAGCTGACGTCTACGTGGAGAGCCCCGCTCTCCGCTCGTCTAGGTGACACCCGCTCCACTCTCTCCACCCTCGACGGCGGAGATTCCCCAGGTTGATAGGGCAGTTGCGCACCATCTATGCCCCGGTAGCCCTACCTCCTGGCGGGGTCGCCCCGTACTCCTGTCCAAGCCCTGTAGGACAACATCCTCGCTTAACGCGAAGGCCTACACTACGGCTGGACGCGCTGCCTCCGCCCTGCATGCGATGGCCCTCCTGCAAGTCCAGCAGGCCAAAGCTCTCAGAAACATGCACAGGGGTGGACCTGATCCTGATGTGCTGCAGGAACTGCGCTCAGCGACCGACCTCGCCCTGAGAGCGACGAAGGCCACAGCGCAGGCACTCGGACAGACGATGTCCACCCTAGTGGTCCAGGAACGCCATCTTTGGCTCAACCTGGTCGAGATGCGTGAGGCTGACAAAAACCGCTTCCTGGACGCACCTGTCTCCCAGATTGGCCTTTTCGGTGACAACGTCGAGGACTTCGCCCAACAGTTCTCCGCGGTGAAGAAGCAGACGGAGGCCATTTCAGCACATCATGCCCCGCCGCAGACCTGCCGCTCACGGGCCCTGCCCGTCTGCCCGCCGAGGGCGTCCCCTGTGAGGAAACCAGCTCCTGCTCCACCTCAACCCGGGCCCAGCTCTCAGCCCCAGCGTCGAGCACTCCGCAGGCAGCGCACGCCCCCTGTCTCACGAACCCCCTCCAGGACCCGGAAGGCTCCCAAGCGTTCCTGAGACAGCCGACCCAGAGCCGAAGATGTTAGCTCCGGAGGTGGTAAGACCGCTCCGTCCCCCGGTGGAGGGCCGGGAGGAGAATCCTTTGTTTTTTCATTTGCCACACCCCCTGACGGGGGCTGTGGTACCCACATTCTCAATAAAAGAGCTATTTCCTTTGCCTCTGGGTCACCTGGCCTGCAAATGCCGTTTTCACGGCAATGTGCTTTCAGATCACAACAGTCCCGGTACACCGGACGCGGCGATCCCGCCTTCCGCCTGCCCACGACTGTCCCCTGGCCGGCCGGTTCAGACGAGTCCAGAGGACGCCAACATCAGACCTCCTCCTCAGTCAAGAACCCGCCCCCCTGCCGGGCGCGCGGAGCAAGGTAAGTGCTTTGAGTCTATTCTCAGCACCTCAGCCTCAGGCCACAACGAAGCCGCCCGACGCTGCATTACCTGTTCCGCCCCGCTGCGAGGCCCCGCCGGGTACGCCCAAAATACTCGTCCCTTTGGTGCCCCTAGCGCAGAGCTGGGAATCATGGCTTTCGCTTCCCAACGCATCACGCTGGCTGCACCGGACCATTCGACTCGGTTACGCAATTCAGTTTGCCCGGCTCCCGCCCCCCTTCAGGGGCGTCCGCTTTTCCGCAGTACACGGTGAGCACGCTAGTTCCCTGCACACGGAAATCGCGACCCTCTTAGCCAAGGGCACGGTAGAGCCCGTCCCTCCAACCGAAATGAGGAAGGGTTTCTACAGCCCTTACTTCATTGTACCCAAGAAAGGCGGCGGCTTACGACCAATCCTGGACTTGTGAGTTTTCAATCGGGCCTTGTTAAAACTCCCGTTCAAAATGCTTACGCAGAGAAATATTCTGGCTGGCGTTCAGCATCTAGATTGGTTCGCAGCGGTGGACCTGAAGGACGCGTACTTCCACGTCTCAATTCTGCCACGACACCGACCCTTCCTACGGTTCTCGTTCGACGGCCAGGCGTTTCAGTACAAAAAAAGTCGCAGAGGCGGCCCTTGCCCCGCTACGAGTAGCCGGCATCCGCATTCTCAACTACCTCGACGACTGGCTCATCCTAGCACACTCTCGAGAGTTACTATGCACACACAGAGACCAGGTGCTCCGGCACCTCAGCCGCTTGGGGCTTCAGGTCAACTGGAAAAAGAGCAAGCTCACTCCGGTTCAGAGCATCTCTTTTCTCGGGTTGGAGTTAGACTCAGTCTCAATGACAGCACGTCTCACGAGCGAGCGTGCTCAGTCGGTGCTGGACTGCCTCGCTTCCTTCAAGCCAGGCACAGTGGTCCCTCTAAAACTTTTCCAGAGGCTCCTGGGGCATATGGCGTCCTCCGCGGCGGTCGCACCACTGGGGTTGATGCATATGAGACCACTCCAGCACTGGCTCCAGACTCGAGTCCCGAGACACGCATGGCACCGCGGCACGCATCGGGTAAGGATCATCCCCGCCTGCCTCAAAACACTCCGACCCTGGACAGACCTCTGCTTTTTACGGGCAGGAGTGCCCCTGCAGCAGGTGTCCCGACGCATCCTGGTCACAACCGACGCCTCCCGGTCCGGGTGGGGTGCCGTGTGCAGCAGGCACGCAGCAGCGGGCTGTTGGAAAGGGGCTCCGCTGCGTTGGCACATCAATTGCCTGGAGTTGCTGACTGTCCTTATTGCTCTCAGGAAGTTCCTCCCGTTAGTTCGGGACAAACATGTCCTCGTGAGATCGGACAGTACCACGGTGGTGGCGTACATAAATCGCCAAGTCGGTGTACGCTCCCGCCACATGTCACAACTCGCCCGCCGTCTCCTCCTATGGAGCCAGCAGCGACTCAAGTCGCTGCGTGCCACTCACATCCCCGGCAAGCTCAACGTCGTAGCGGACGCGCTATCACGACAATGCCTGCCCGGCGGGGAGTGGAGGCTTCACCCCCAGTCGGTCCAGCTGATTTGGGAACGGTTTGGCAAGGCCCAGGTAGACCTGTTCGCCGCCCAGCAAACCTCCCACTGCCCGCTCTGGTACGCCCTAACAGAGGCTCCCCTCGGGACAGACGCGCTGGCACACAGCTGGCCCTCAGGGCTGCGCAAGTACGCATTTCCCCCAGTGAGCCTTCTTGCACCGGTGCTGTGCAAGGTCAGGGAGGACGAGGAGCAAGTCACGTTGGTGGCCCCCTACTGGCCCACTCGGACTTGGTTCTCGGAACTCAGGCTCCTCGCGACAGCTCCTCCCTGGCGAATTCCCCTGAGAAAGGACCTCTTCTCTCAGGGACGGGGCACACTCTGGCACCCGCGCCCAGACCTCTGGAACCTCCACGTCTGGTCCCTGGACGGGACGCGGAAGAGCTAGCCGGCTTACCGGCGACCGTTGTGAATACCATCAACCAAGCCAGAGCTCCCTCTACCAGGCACCATTACGCCCTAAAGTGGTGCTTGTTCGCAGATTGGTGTTCCTCCCGAGCCGAAGACCCACAGAGATGCGCGATTAGGTCAGTGCTTCTGTTCCTACAGGAGAGGCTGGACAGGAGGCTGTCCCCGTCCACCCTCAAGGTGTATGTTGCTGCTATCGCCGCCCACCACGATCCTGTAGACGGCAAGTCTTTGGGTAAGCACGACCTGATCCTCAGGTTCCTGAGAGGCGCCCGGAGGTTGAATCCCTCCCGGCCAGGCCTAGCTCCCTCCTGGGATCTCTCAGTAGTCTTGGCAGGACTCACCTCCCTTCGAGCTGCTCGAATCAGTTGGACTCAGGGCCCTCTCTCTTAAGACGGCCCTGCTGATCGCGCTCGTCTCCATTAAGAGGGTCGGGGACCTGCAAGCGTTCTCTGTCAGCGACACTTGCCTGGAGTTCGGTCCGGCAGATATGTCTGTGATCCTAAGACCGCGACCGGGCTATGTGCCCAAGGTTCCTACCACACCATTCCAAGATCAGGTAGTGAACCTGCAAGCGCTGCCCCGGGAGGAGGCAGACCCAGCCCTTTCGTTGCTGTGTCCAGTGCGCGCCCTGCGCATTTACCTGGACCGCACACAGAGCACCAGATGCTCTGAGCAGCTCTTTGTCTGCTTTGGGGGATGGCAGAAAGGGAATGCCATCTCCAAACAGAGGCTCGCCCACTGGGTTGTCGATGCCATCACACTGGCTTATCACACCCAGGCCGTGCCCCTACCCGTACGGGTCCGAGCTCACTCAACAAGGGGTGTTGCGTCCTCGTGGGCACTGGCCAAGGGCACCTCCCTAGCAGTCATCTGTAGAGCCGCGGGTTGGGCAACACCCAACACCTTTGCGAGGTTTTACAACCTCCGCGTTGAGTCGGTTGCGTCTCGTGTTTTATCAGGTCCGAGCCCGTAGAACTCGGTAACACGTAGACTGACCGGCCGGGTGGATCGCTTGCGCCCAGCACCCTTTTCCTGACGTCAAGGTAAAGTAGTGCGCCTTCTTTCCAGGGTGCCCCACTCCGAGTCGGGCCCCTGGTCGATTCCTCCCCAGCCCTCCGGGTCAGCGGTTCAGCGGAGGAACTCGCCGACCCAAGCCACTGCGGGTACCCTGATGGCTACCCTGTACTGGTATAGGTGCTCCACAGGTAAAGTAGAAGGCCTCCTGTGCGGAAGCCCCCTGTGTGTATTTCCACGGTTCTGTCCCCTTACGAGCGGACCCCCGTGTCTCCCTTAGGCAGTTACAGCTGCCCCGGTCGCCGTGCTGTAGCAACTCCCCCCTTCGAGGCTGGGATCTACCACCGCACCATACTTTCCACACAAGCCCTAAGACGGCCAATGTGACGTGTCTACCACTTTTCCTCCCCAAGAAAAAGGGCAGGTGTGGTCTCCGCAGGGTCTGGGTAAGACCCCCTTCCCTATATGCGTGTAAGGGCCCCGGCCGTGATTGCTCTATGCGAGAAACATAGAGAGAAAAGAGGCCCAGCCAGGCTGGCCCGTTCCCATGTTGGCAAACATCGCCTTGTTCCCCTCCCAGGGTAACTAGAAGGATCCCGATGTTCGTATGGGGCATTGGGTAAGGGTACGTGCAGCCGGGTACAGACGATGCGTGGCACTGGATGAATCCCTGCCCGCCTCTGTATCGGCAGTTCACGTACACGGTTCAGCACATGGCAAGATTGGAATGGGTCCTCTAGTGTCGCTTCTCCGACACAACGTGGAGAGAGCGACAGAAGGGGAACGTTTGGTTACGTATGTAACCTCCGTTCCCCGAGGGAGGAACGACACGTTGTGTCTTTCCTCCGCCATGTCACTGAACCGAGCCACTGTTGTGGCCGGACCATTTCCGGCTCCTCAGAAAAATCCTGAATGAACTCCCGTATTTGCGCCGCTTAAATACCCGTATGTCCGGGGGCGGGACATGCAAATACTGGCTGCCAACTCTCATTGGCCTTTTTTCATAGATCAGAGGTGAATATCGGCGCTCAAGAGAGACACCTAGTGTCGCTTCTCCGACACAACGTGTCGTTCCCTCCCTCGGGGAACGGAGGTTACATACGTAACCAAACGTTTGTGAGTTTGAGGAAGGCTGATTCATCACTGATCTCCTCCAGACTGAACTGCTCCAACTCTCGGTCCATCACTGCAGTAATCCTGTCCTGACCCGTTACCTCCAGCCCAGTTCTGATAGCACACAATCTTCCCTCTCAACCAGATCCACCTGTTCATGACACAGTAGAGATTTAGTGGTTGTCACTTAGTGACTCTTTCTTCTCTTTTAATAGATAAAGTTATAAGAGAAAAAAGGGGCCCAAAAGCCTTGTATCGCATATACAGTATATATGCTAATCTTATTTATTTACATGGAGATGATATGACACTTTCTAAATCGAGATGGGAAAAAGGCTTGGAGTGTGTTTTTGAACAAGAGATATTTTATTATTATTATTATTATTAATAATAATAATAATGTATCTTCAGCGTGTGGGTACCTGTTTTAATCTTTATGTTTGACTGTCTATTGAGAGAGAGGTAAGGACATTTTTTTTATTGTGGCTCTGAATCATGTTTGTATATGACAAATTTACATGGGAATAGCAATAAATAGATTGATAAAAAAAAGATGAAGAAATGAACATGATAAATTTAAGGACAACTCTGGGGCCAGTTAGTTATTTTAAGATGAAACTATAATTTTTTCACTGTGTGGAGCAAAGAAAGTGCTTCACTTTGAAGAGTTTGTTGCTGCTGCACTGATGACTTGAGTGACAGTCTCATCACTTAAGTAGGAGCAACTCATCACGTGCAGCTGTGAACTTGCGCTCTCGTAAATGTCCTGTTCAGTAATCTCTCAATAAATTACAAATTAATTCAAATTAAACCCAGTAATGTAACGACAATAACGCCACACATTGCAAAGTAGTAAAAGTAAAAAAACTAATTAGAAATTTACTTGAGGGAGAGTAAAAAGTACCCACTTTAAACCTACTCTAGAAGTAAATTTTTCCCAAAAAAGTTACTCAAGTAAATGTAACGGAGTAAATGTAACGTGTTACTTCCCACCGCTAATAATCAATTTGTCAAAGAGGAACACAGCACTGTGTGGTAACTGGTGCTTTGTTGATGATAATGAGGCAGCATAAACACTAGTTAAAATATAATCTAAACATTCATATTATTTTTATACCATATTACATATCATATTTATATCATACAGAATACAATTGAAATGCCTGCTTTAGCCGAAACAACATTTAAATGTAACTAAATCTTGCTTATTAGGAGTCATATTTCAAATTTCAATACTCTGAATCCTGGCTGGCAAGTCTGGAAACAGTCCCACTAGTAAAATATGTACATGTTTATATAAAATAGCATGTCAACAAATGTAAGTAAAACTAAATGACTTAATCATCCGAAATTGTATCCTCGGCTGGATAAAATCACTCTTCAAAATACAAAGCATTGTGCAAAGTCAGGGAGGAGGAGGAGCAGATCCTCCTAGTGGCCCCTTATTGGTCCTCCCGGACTCCTTACAGCCCCTCCCCCCTGGCGAATTCCCCTGAGAAGGGACCTTCTTTCTCAGGGACGGGCCACCATCTGGCACCCGCAACCAGACCTCTGCAATCTCCATGTCTGGCCATTGGATGGGACGCAGAAGACTTAAAAGGCCTACCACCCAAGGTAGTAGCTACAGTCACTCAGGCCAGGGCCCCCTTAACAAGGCACCTGTTGACTAAGTGGTGTACTTCCCGATGAGAAGATCCCCAGAGATGAATTTGTGTAGTCGCTATATCGTCACATCCACGATGCAGTAGAAGGTAAGTATTTGGAGACACATGACTTTGGGTTCCTGAGAGGCGCGAGGGGGTTAAACCCCCCCAGTCCACGCCCTCTCCATGGACCTTCGGGGAGCTCCTTTTAAGCCCCTTGAGTCAGCCGAGTTAAAGGTTCTCTCCTTAAAGACTGCCCTCCTGACAGCGCTCACCTCCATCAAGAGGGTAGGGGACCTGCAGGCGTTCTCTGTCAGCGAACCGTGCCTGGAGTTCGGTCCAGCTTACTCTCACATTATCCTGAGACCCCGACTGTGGTATTTACTCAAGTTTCCCACAACCCCTTTTTATAGATCATGTGGTGACCACTGAGAGATCCTAGGAGGGGAACAGGCTTGGCCGGAGAGGGTTCAACATCCGGGCACCTCTAAGGAACCTGATAATCAAGTCGTGCTTATCCAAGGACTTGCCGTCCACTGCGTCGTGATGGGTGTGATAGCAGCTAAATACACCTTCATGGTGGAGGGGGACAGCCCCGGCTCTTTTATCGTAAAAGCATTTTATTTTTAACTTGCATTGGGACCTAACGCGTCTCCACAAGCGCTTAACATGCTCAGGGTTGCCAGATAAGAAAGACCCCCAGTTTGAGATATATACTTGTGCAAATTGGAAATAGTCTGCCTAATGTTATACTTATTTTGTGCAATCTGGCAACCATGCACACGAGTGCGCTATTTCTATATCTCGCTTTCCCATTTGAACAAACTTCAAAGCGATCTGTAGTGCAATATTCTGCTCAAGGAAATGTGTTATACTGTTACTCTGTGTCCCTTTTTGAGGATGCTTGTGATGTTTGGTGCTACTTTGCAGGTAAACCTTCTCAGTGATTAAATTAAATATAAAAGTAGACCTCTGCATCATTGACATGCGAGCAAAAGCAAGCCAGAGACGAATATGTATATGTATTTTTTATTTGTGCAATTTAGAAATGTTGAAGTCCCCTCGCACCTGTATGTTAATCTAACTCTTGCAGTAATCATTTATCATAGTCATGCAGCCGGTGTTATTCTGTTGTGTGCTGTAAGTCAAACCATCAAGAAGACCCGCATCATGACCCTTTTAGTAGGGAAATGTGTAATGTTTTTGAATAAAATAAGTAAACCCGCCTGCTTTGCGACAAACATTAAAAGTTCTATAAATTTCATTTTTTCATTAGCCCTGATGTAGAGATTGTTAAATTGAATAATAAATTAACAGGGAAGTAGAGATTGTAAAATAAATGTATAAGCTCAGCCTTAATTCTATTTGTTTTATGCCTGATAGAAAAGGATCTACCTTTGTAGAGCAATACAATACTTTTGGCAATTGCAGGATAGTCTCACTAGTCACAGATACACTGAAGAAAATTGAGTACACAATGTACTGGGCCAGAGTTCTGGGCTTAAAAGATACAAAAACCAAATAAATGCAGAACATTGTATCTCAAAAGAAATACAATGTGGCCCCCTATGCACTACTTAAAGCCCGGTGTGGCCCCTTTACGAAAATAGTTGGCTGGACCTGGTCCATGTGGGCGCACAGTAACTCTCGAGAGTGGGCTAGGATGAGCCAGTCGTCGAGGTAATTGAGTATGCAGATGCCCACTTCCCTTAGGGGTTGAGGGTCTGTCAACAGAATCTTCCCATGGACTTCCAAAATGGCGGTGGAGATTCCCCCGAGGGTAAGAGCTTAGGAGAGTTAGCGAGTGGATGTTAAACGTGAAGTGCAACGCAGCCAATGAATTGACCAGCAAGTCTTCACATAATGACAAAATATAATGAAGTTGATTAGATTATTTTTGAACAACTCATAATTATTTTCCAAAATATGCTGAAGATACAAAATGTACATGGAGAGACAGTTTGCACTGTATGGGAATATTTATTGAAATACAGGTTTTACGTTCACTGCTAAAAAATATATATATATTTTTGGATAAGATATACATTTTTGATGCATTGTGGAACTGAAGAACAGCAGTCTGAAGATTCAAAATCTTTAATGAACATTCTTTAGTTTAAGGAAGCAAAGGAACATTTGGTTTCTGTGTGACTGCTAATATAAACAGAAAAAATATCAAAACTAATCTTGTTTTCTATGTTTCGATTAATGTATTTCTCAAATACTATATGTGCATTCTACTAGATTAAATTATGACGGGTGAATTTGAACCAATCAAGTATGATTAACAACAGTGCAAAATCATTTTGCTCAAATAAATTTAATTCCAGACAATTTTATTTTTATAATGGTTATACTTAATCCATTTTGTGTTGTGACTAAATTCATTATTTGTGTTGACCTAAGTGGGCAGGGGATTTGTAGTTTCCAGCATGCTTTGTCTGGGACAGGGAGGAGATAAAATGTTGCAGTTTTATTTTATATAATTTTCAGCAATATGAGAAAAAAATGCAACACTTGTTTAGTGTTTAACGTTCAGTTATTTTGGTATTTAGAAATGATTCTGTTACACTGGGTCACTATTGAGGTGAAGACTGAATTTTCTGAACACGAAGTAGAGTTTTAACACACACATTCAATTGTATAAAAATATTTTGTCAAATAAAATAAATTAATTATGATAGGGACACATTTAAAATGTGTTCGCAGACATTGATGCTTTTCACCTGTCAATCATTTTGCTAGTTCTCATAGTGTTGAATTTGAAGTGGATCATTGAGGCTGTGATTCGTAATATTTGTCAGTTGAGGGCGCTATTGTGCCACTTTTAAATTTGACAGCCAGAGGAACAAACAATGCTGCTCTTTTACTTGGATTTGGCAGGGTTTTGGATTGAGGGGGTGTGGCTAATTCAGAATTAACAAATTATCATTCTGGAACTTCCACAAAACTTTGGATTACTTTTGGATTAGCCACAAAACATCTTTCTATAATCCAACACTCAAAAGACACGCGCACACACTCGTTGAACTGGAGCGCATGGAGGGGAGAGCGTCCTCTTTTGTGTTTTGCCATCCTACCTGATTTTTTTGCAGGCTGCCCTGTGAACGAGCACAATGTTTGACAAGAAGAAATACAGGACCTGACTGTGGCTCATGAATATCTATTCCCCCTCTGTTTACTGAGCCTAGGGCTGTTACAGAGACAGCTTTGATATTTCCTGGCACCTGGTTCTGCCAAATGCATAAATGTAAATGTTTCTGTGATATTTGTCTGGTAATTGGGCGTTTTCTAATTGTCATTTTATAAAACAAAATGTAATAGTTTTTAACATGTTACGAACAAATCAACACTGTGACTGGGCAGAGGGCGGGTTTTACACACCCGGGCCCTTAGGGTAATCAAGCCTCCATGAAGGATAAAGGCCGACTGCAGACGGTGGTGCGACAGAGAGAGAACATTTAAGGGCAGCTGTCTGTCCTATGTGTGTGTTTGTGTCTTTTGGTTTATTTCTTCATTAGACTATTATTTATATTGTCAAGCTGGTTCTCACCTCCTCCTTTCCATTGCCCGAACTAAAGACACAAACACATACATAGGATGGATAGCTGCCCGTAATTGTTCTCTCTCTGTCGCACCACTGTCCGCAGTCGGCCTTTATCCCTCTCAGAGGCTTGATTAGCCTGATAAGGGGCCGGGTCACATTCATGTAAAGGAGCTTTACAGAAAACTTTTTACCTATAATCCAATGCTTCACAAGAGGGTGGAGTCCAAGTGGTCTTTCGTGATGTATTCACGTTGCCATGGATACAGATGTAATCTCCACTTGGTTGAGACATCTAGGATGAGCACACAAATACACCATTGTGAGTAAAGAAACAGATTAGAACAGATCTAAACCAAAAACAACCAAGATACTGTACAGCGTTCCTCCTTCTTACTTGTAAACAGCGCTGCTCTTCCGGCTGTAATGCACATGTGTCAGTTCTCCCTTATTTCATCACACGTGTGTACTACTGCTCACAGGAAGCATGATTTAGAGTTTAAAAAGTAACTTAAATATCTTTTTCGCACCAAAAGCGATCATGTCACTTTAGAAGACATTAATTTAGCAGCTGGTGTCGTACGGATGACATTTATGCGGACTATCTGTGATTATGGAACTTCAAAAGAGAAATCGCCATCCACTTGCACTTGCAAGACATTTTAAAATTTTTCTTCAAATGTGTTCTGGTGAAGATGGAAAGTCATACACAACCTGTATATCATGAGAGTGAGTAAATAATGAGAGAATTTTCAGTTTTGGATGAACTATCCCTTTAATAAATGAAGTTGGTACAACCCTAATTCCAGTATGAAAAATGCTAATAAAAACAAAAAGGAGTGATTTGTAAATTATATTCACCCTTTACTATATTGAAAGCCCTAGAAATATACATTGTTTTTTTTTTTTACTTTGTGAATTACATTTTTTATTATTTATTTTTTAAATGTACAGTGATTTCAAATCAGATGATGTTACAGGTTTGGGGAGAGGTAAGGACCCAAACGCAGAGTTCAAAACCAAAATACTTCATTAATTAAACAAACTTCCACAATGGGGAAAAAACGTAAACAACCCGAAGGGGGACAAAAGTAATCCAAGGACTGGGCTGAGGGAAAACGTGAAACAGGACAAACCAAACCGCTCTGTAAGGCAACACAGTGGCTGGAACGCAGAGGAACAATAAACAGAACTGCACAGAAAACATTACAAGATGAACTGGCACTCAACAGCACACACGAGGAGACTAAAATAGGGAGAGAAATCAAGCAGGTTAAATCAGGGCAGGTGTTAACAATGAAACAATAACAAGCAAACAAGGAGGGGTGTGACTTTACACAGTGGTAAAAACTTGACTGTTACAACTTTTTTGGATCGTGTTCTATTCAACTGTCACAGTCCTGTATCTCTGTCAGTCTGTGGTTTGATCTGACTGGGCCGTTGCATTATCCACCCATGTCTGTCTTTGTGGGAGCATGTGGTCCCAGTTCTATTCCCAGACGTGCGCTCTTCTGTCTGTCTTTTGTGAGCGTGCGGCCGGGAATAGAACAAGGACCACACCCAAAGAAGTTGGCAGCGTTTCTGGACAGTGTTGATGGATGGATTCTGCTTTGCATAGTAAAGCCTTAACTTGCATCTGTGGATGCAGCGGTGAATGGTGTTGACTAACAAAAGTTTACTAAAGTAATACCAAGCCCATGTTCATGATATCAATTACAGATGAATGATGTTTTTAAAGTCAGTGACTTCTGAGGGATCGACGATCACGCGCATTCAGAAGTGGTTTCCTTCTTGCCCTTTACGCACTGAGATTTGACCAGATTCCTTGAATCTTTTAACTATATTGTGCACTGTAGAGGGTGAAATGCACAAAATCCTTCCAAGTTGTCTTTGGGCAACATTGTTATCAAAGTGCTGGATTATTTGCTGAAGCATCTGTTGGCAAATTGACAAGTCTTGAATGATCCGTTCTCTTGAAGGATTAGGCTGTTCTTGGAGGCTCCTTATGTACTTTGACACAATTGCCTCACCTGTTTAACATCTCCTGTTTCACATTTCCTTGTTATTTTAACTCGTCAAATTGTTATTAGTCTTAAATTGACCCTGTCTCAACTTTTTGGAGCATGTTGTAATCATCTGATTAGAAATTTCTGTACATTTTCACAAAAAAAAATCAATGAAATTCACAAGGTAAAACATAATCTAATGTGTAGTTGTAGTGCTTTCAAAATAAAAAAGGTGAATATAATTTAGAAATCACTACTTTTTGTTTTTATTAGCATTCTTCATATTGTCCCAACTTTTTCAGTATTGGGGTTTTAATTTATGCATAAAATAATGCAGGAGATGAGGTGTGGAGGAATGCCAGGAGAATTGTTACGGCAGTGAATTAAGCAGCTGTTCATACACTTTTTCATAATGATTGACAGCATAAGATGAACTAGCTCCTCCCAAACCTTTATTTAAAACTCAATTTAAACAACAAAGCAACCATATCACACATAAATCTGAATTTCTTCAATACAGACCCAACTTTATGAGATCTCAATAACCAATAATGATCAACAGATGAGCACATTCAAAAGCAGCTGTGCGTAAAGTTTTTAAAATGTAAGTCTTACATGAGTCTCTTGGCCCTGATGCTAATGACATATCCTGAAGGTATTTGCAAACCAGCTAGCAGATGTTCACTTTTGGATAAGAAAGGTATGTGCAAATGCTGTTAGTTGATCGAAGTTCAGCATTTAACACCGTTCTGCTCTTTAAAGCATCACTGTGTCAAGAATGGCCAAGATACATGATTTAATTTAATAACCATCCAATCTATGGAGAAAGAAAAGGCTGACAAGTTTTTCTGACCACAATTTCTGCAGTGACATCAACTTCATGCAGAGCCTTAGAAGTTTCTAATGTCCACTGCACTTCAGTCCCATTGATGAAAACAGATGTTTCATCCCTGATGTGTCCTTTAATCCATGATTATTTCTGTAGTTTCACTATTGTTCGGAGAGAGGTTGTTGTCCTGGCACCACACTGTCCTTGTTTCAACCTCCTCTCTGGATACTTGTCCATCTGTGATCAGGTCCGTGACCATTATATCATCTACAAACTGAAGTTTAAGTCTGTGACACAATTGTGGGTGCACAAGGATATCTGAAAAGGGCCAAGCACATAGCTTTGGGGTCTCCAATTTTGCTGGGTAGTAACGGATTTCATGTAACCTTGATTATATTATCAAATGACAGAAATAAAGTACCTGTAATTAGATCACACTACATTTTAAGTAACCTAACAGAGAGTGTAAGGATGATTTGTCAGTTGCTCAGGCCTTGAGTCTGTCCTCTACTCCATCTGCGGCATCGTCTGTTCAGTTCACCTGTGACCCAACATCGACAAACATGGTTTGATCTTGTTTGGCAGAAAAGGTGACATTGGGTATCCTATATGTCTGGAAGCTACAAGTAGTGAGACCTGGTCACACTTGGCTGAGGCACTCACCGGTATTTCTCCTTGTGGGACGGAAAATCCTGAAGCCTGAGAAGGTTATGTGCACAAAGTTTGGGCCACTCCCTTCAGGGCTGTGCATTGGACAAGAGACTTCACATGCTTTGTCTGCCGAGGGCCTTTTTACATACATTGACCACGCAAGTCAGTTCAGGCTGTCAGATCAGCTCTGTTTGATTCAGAGGCCGTTCAAAATATTTTTCCATATCCAAGCACAGACTCGCTCACTGGGTGTTCGAGGCCATTGCACTGACTAGCAAAACAAGCAGTAACCATTGGATGTTAAAGCTCTTTCTACCAGGAGCATGGCTTCGTCCAGGGCTTGGGCGGTGGGCGTGCATTTGAAGGATATCTGTCAGGTGTTACACTTGTTGTGTTCATGGTCAAAAATAACCGGCCATTGGAAACTAATGGGTGGAGTATTCAGGAGACTGTCCAACCATCTGATGAGCACAAATGTGCATGTGTACTTTCTGCGGAGTGCTCGACGCTGGGGCTGAGAGCTGAGCCCGGGTTGAAACTGTTGGGCGAAGTCCTCGACGGTGTCACCGAAAAGGACAATCTGGGAGACAGGTGCATCCAGGAAGCGGTTTTTGTCAGCCTCACGCATCTCGACCAGGTTGAGCCAAAGATGGCGTTGCTGGACCACTAGGGTGGCCATCGTCTGTCCGAGTGCCTGCGCTGTGGCCTTCGTCGCTCTCAGGGCGAGGTCGGTCGCTGAGTGCAGTTCCTGCAGCACATCTGGATCAGGTCCACCCCCGTGCATGTTTCTGAGAGCTTTGGCCTGGTGGACTTGCAGGAGGGCCATCGCATGCAGGGCGGAGGCAGCGCGTCCAGCCGTAGTGTAGGCCTTCACGTTAAGCGAGGATGTTGTCCTACAGGGCTTGGATGGGAGTACGGGGCGACCCCGCCAGGAAGTAGGGCTACCGGGGCATAGATGGTGCGCAACTGCCCTATCGACCTGGGGAATCGCGTCGTACCCGTGGCGCTCTCCGCCGTCGAGGGTGGAGAGAGTGGAGCGGGTGGCACCTAGACGAGCGGAGAGCGGGGCTCTCCACGTAGACGTCAGCTCATCATGCACCTCCGGGAAGAAAGGGACCGGGGGATCGCGAGGCCAGCGAGCGGCTGCTCCCAGGAACCAATCATCCAACTGAGAAGGCTGTGGGGAGGATGGAGGGTTCCAGTCCAACCCCACGCTCAAGGCGGCCCGGGCAAGCATGTCGGACATCTGAGCGTCGGCCTCAGCCTGGGCCTGCTGGCCCGAAGGCGGCAGTCCAGGGGAGTCCTCGGCATCAGACACCGCACTCTCCGATGCAGCGGCGAGCTCATCTGCTTCGGACTCGGGAGGATAGACAGCCAGGCCGTGAGGCGAGCCGCTATCGGCGAGAGTGGACGGAGACCAGCGAGCGTGTCGGGGAACGGGAGGTTCGAAGGGGGTTACCCGGCAAAACTGCACCTGCTGCCGCCCCCAAATCGCCCCCAGCGCCAACCGCACCGTCCTCAATCCCGTGGGAAGAAGGAGCAATGCAGGGTGCAGCTGGGGTGGCTTGCTTTCAACAGAACCGCAACGTGGTCATGGTCATGTTCTCGCAGTGAGAACATGAACCATCCACAAACGCCGCCTCGGTGTGATCGCAGCCCAAACACACGAGACAGCGCCTGTGGCCGTCTGAAGCGGAGAGCACTCTACCGCATCCAGGAACGACACAGGGGCGGAAAGGCATCTTGAAAAAGACGCGTCCTTAAAAGGACGTTCAACGCCGCTGTGTTTGCTCTTTTAGAGAAAATTACTCTTTTAGTAAAAACTCTTTTAATACACAGTGTGTGTGTATGTGTCTGCGCTGTCGAAGCGCTCAGGGGCAACAATGCATGCCGTGCACTGAGAAGGAGAAAGCCGCTGTTGTGCGCCGTCAAGATCCAACAGCATGCAGATCGTCAGAGGAAAACAGGAACGTTTAAGTGGTGTGTAACTCGCAGCAAACTGCAGACAGACCATCGGCTCGAAGAAATTTTCTGAATGAACTCCGTATTTGCCCCGCTTAAATACCCGTATGTCCGGGGGCGGGGTATGCAAATACTGACTGCCAACTCCCATTGGCCCTTTTCAGTAGATCAGAGGTGAATATCGGCGCTCAAGAGAGACCCCTAGTGTCGCTTCTCCGACACAACGTGGAGAGAGCGACAGAAGGGGAACCAAATGTCACGTGTGGGTGAGTGTGTGCTTGGACATGTTTCTAGCTTGCCTAGAAAACCACATAGTGTGTGTGTGTGTGTGTGTGTGTGTGTGTGTGTGTGTGTGTGTGTGTGTGTGTGAGCGTGTATTTATCACTTTGTGGGGACCAAATGTCCCCATAAGGATAGTAAAACACGAAATTTTTGACCTTGTGGGGACATTTTGTCGGTCCCCATGAGGAAAACAGCTTATAAATCATACTAAATTATGTTTTTTGAAAATGTAAAAATGCAGAAAGTTTTCTGTGAGGGTTAGGTTTAGGGGTAGGGTTAGGTTTAGGGGATAGAATATAAAGTTTGTACAGTATAAAAACCATTATGTCTATGGAAAGTCCCCATAAAACATGGAAACACAACATGTGTGTGTGTGTGTGTGTGTGTGTGTGTGGGTGTGGTTGTCTGTATGAGTGTGTTGAAAAAGTGTGTTCAGGAGCCTGTCCAACCATTAGATGAGCACACGTCTTCGAACATAAACGCATACACTCGCATACACTCGCACTCGCACACGTGTTGGTGCGGTTATCCGTATGAGGACTCTACATAGATATAATATTTTTTACACTGTAGGAAATACAGATTCTATCCTATAACACTACCCATAAACCTAACCCTCACAAAAAAACTTTCTGCATTTTTACATTTTCAAAAAAACATTTATTTTTGCTTTTGACTAAGGCACAAGACATTCTAAGCTTCCCACAAAGATACAGTATAATGTCAGGATATATTCCATATGGATCATAATTAAAAGTGCCTGGAAAGGTAAAATTTCCACATTTATGTTCAATAAAATGACTTAAAGGAATAATCCGTGTTCAATACAAGTTAGTTCAATCAACAGCATTTGTGGCATAATGTTCATTACCAATATTTTGATGTGCCCCTTCTGTTTGTTTAATAAAAGCAAAAACAGAGGTTACAGTGGCCTCCTTTACTTCCACTGTGAGTGCCCCACTCTATCTACGTATATCTAATTTTGACTTTGTAAATGTATGTGTATGTTAATATTACTTTATTAAAAATTCTATGATTACCATTTTGGAAGATACTAGAACAAAGTTAACTGACTATACCATTGGATTATGTAAGTTTAATTCGTACAGCACATAATACCTACTGAGCATTACATAATATACGGTATATCCAGCAAATTTCTCTTTCGCCCTGTAACACGCTAAAGCCCCTCCTGGATGAGAGAATGTAGTTAACAGCACATCTGACCTTCACATTTATACTGATTAAATGCAGCTGCATGCATGCTACGTGTGTGCATTTGATGGCACGTTGTCACAGACTGCACTATGAGAGTGGACGGTCTGTAAAGTTAAGTCAGAGCTGTCTGTTTTAATTGCTACTAACAGGATTTTGGGGTCTGTGGATTTATGCAGTCATCATGCATGGAGAGTTGTGCTTTCTGCTATATGCATGCTTTTTTGAAGCTGGAGCATTGCATCCACATGGACTGGTGCTTCAGACATTCAGCCAAATGAGGTAAGAGCAGCCTCATGCATGCATTCAGCAAGTGTTCATGGTAAACATGGGTGGGGGGTTGTTAATATGGTGCTGCCAATGAGAGGTAAGTATTTCATAGCATTATTAAATATAATGTTTTTTAAATGTTGTTTTTAGTTGACTCATTTATAGAAACATTTCTAAAGTTATGCAACAGTCAATATAATGGAAAATAATAGAAAATAAAAATCAGTAACACTTCACAATAAGGTTCTATATGTTAACATTAAAGCATTTGGTGTCATGAACTAAAAATGGATACACAATTCAACATTTATCCATTTTGCCTTGGTTTATGTCAATTTTTAAATAAGTTATTGTTCATTGTTAGGTCATGTTAGTTTATAATGCATAATCTAATGATGGTGTTCACAACTTTTAATGTTAATAATTGTAATTGTGTTAACAAGTATTTATATTTGTAGAAATTAATTTGAGCCTATATTAATTGTTAAAATATTGTTCATTGTTGTTCATAGTATTACGTTTACTAATGCTAATGTATACAATCATATTAGTAGTTTTTCCTGAAATGTCATGTAATAAGGAATGATCATATAGAATTAGAAAAATGTATACAAATAAATTAAAAAGGTTGAAAGTGCATTTATACTATTTGACATTTATCAGAATTCATACCTACACCATAACATTCTATCAAACCGTGTTCAGTAGCTGAAAATGCAGCCTGTGATATCTTAATTGAAATTTTAAAGGCATTACAATTTATAACCTAAATGTGAAATACAGTATATACTGTATGTGTGTGTGTGTGTGTGTGTGTGTGTGTGTGTGTGTGTGTGTGTGTGTGTGTGTGTGTGTGTGTGTGTGTAGCAGTAATACTTTCACAGCATAATCATGAATGTGTCTAGTGGATTTGTTAAGTTGTTGTTATGTTCTGAAATCTAATGATGATGTCACTTCCTGCATCTGTCAGATCCAAACGAGAAATAACCAGAACGGAGAGAGAAGCACATAAACCTGGCAGGTAGCAACATTTCTGAACGAATAAATGAGCATATATTTGCAATGTATGTCTATCAGTCATTTATTCCTTTTTTGATTCTTACATTTAATTATCAGTTTTTATTTAAAACATAACATATATTTGTAAAGAGATTCATGGAAAGGAGGAGGCGAGAACCGGCTTGACGATATAAATAATAGTTTAATATAAAACTGAACCAAAAAGACAAACCCACACAGGTGTCGGACAGCTGTCCGTAAATCTCTCTCTCTCTCGCACTGCCATCTTCGGTCGGCCTTTATCCCTCTCGAGGTATAATTAGCCTGATTAGGGGCCGGGTGTGTGGAATCCCGACCCGGCCCCGCCCTGCCACAATATAACTGTGGTTTGAGAGAGGTCCTGGGTTCATATCCCGGACAAGTCCCCAATAATGTTACAACCCCAAGATAAACTGTAGGCACGAAATGTTTTTAATTTTGGTTCCTTTGAGCTGAAACAGTATTTTTCTGTTTCAGTTTTGGTGTTTCATAGCCTCCTTTTCAATTGTTAACTGGCTAGATTGAAATAAAAGAACAGTTAATAATGTTCTTGGTGGGTGATACATCAGTTGTAGTGTTGCCAGATCTCGTAAGAGAAACAAGCGACTGGGGACCAGTTCTGCTTCATACATCTTGAAGACGTATTCTAAATCTTCTAATCTTGATAAATCCTCTCTTACTAATTCAGTTCTTTAAACGCACATGTAGATTTGATTCGTATATCTGGATAGAGTTGTCTGACATAATTGCATGTTCTTGTGTTTATTAAAAATGCCACAGGTATGTACTCAAAACCATGATTAGGAATGCAGTGATTGGTTGGCATCACGACAGACCGATTCTGTTTAAGTTAAAGATATTTAGTGAGAGCCCTGAACATTAATGCTAACAACAGCTAAAATGAAAGTAATTTCAAAACAAAACATTTCCCAGCAGTCAAAATAAAGGGAAAGGGCTGACAAGTCGTGAATAATTTAATGCTGAATTTATTTAAATTGCATTATGCCTTAACATTTCATTTTCATTTGTTTATTTCAAAGTCACAGATGTTAATTCTTCTTAGATTATATATAAATGAACTGCTGTTATGCATGTTGCAAGTGGGCATAAATCCCCTTTAAAGTCTGTGTTGTCACTGTACGTGTTGTGAAATAACGAAAATAATTAAAGGTTTCTATTAACGCTAGAAACTTTTATAACAGGATGACAGACATCGCTCTTTTATCAAGTTCTTTGCACCTCTTGAGCTGCACAGAGGGTTAAGAACCAAGGCCAATGAAGACTCTTGGCATTGTAGTTAATGCACAGAAATGTACCAAATATAAGTCTCAAAAAATGTATGAGGTAAATTACTCCCTCACGACTAAAGCAGTACCCCTAGTTGAGTTATATGGCTGTGCCTTTTATTTATCTAAAATATTGATATAATGTTATTTTAGAGGATTATGAAAAAATGATGGGAACAAAATGAACCATCACTGGAAAAATTTAAAGGGACTTCCCCTTTTCGGTTACGTTCTGCAAAACATTTTGTTTGTTTATGGTTTCTGTTTTCATTCCTTGAACCGTTTATGTCCCTGCTTACTACTTCCAATTCTAACATAATCATTCATTTATAATTATTTATATTAAATATGATCAATTATAATTTATAATCAATTATTGATTTAGTTTATAGTATTTTGATTTTATAGTTTGATTTAATAATGCTCTGCAGTTATTTAATTCAAACAGTTAAAACTTTGCACATTTGTGATTATGCTGTTGTACAACTTCTCTTTTCGTGTTGGTTTCTCTGTCTAATAGCACCATACTGATGAGTAGCCCAGACGTTACAAAAGCCCCCATCACTAATTCAGAAAAGCTCCTCAAGTTAGATGATCATGACTTCACAATGAGGCCTGGCTTTGGAGGTAAGATAACATAGAAAATGTTGAGCCACATTGACACACTTATTATAATGCATTTCTCTAAGCTGCATGGAGTAGCGTGCATTCTGCACATCTCTTACAATGCATCTGTGGCATGCATGTGCCATTCTATAAGTTTAAAGTTTTGGACAAATACTTCAATAACACAGTGGTAAACTAGCATCTAGGTCCAATAGTAAGCAGCTGCCGCTACCTGCAACGGAACTCATGCTGATGATGTAATCGTGCAGTGGTTTAGACCCAAGGGGGAGAAATTGGATTTGGGACCAAGCAATCGAACCAAGTATGAAAACACCATAAAAGCATTAAATAAATAAAAACACATTTCATTGACCTCTACTTGCTCTAAGCATCATTAGATTGGCTCGATTGGCTAATGGCCTAGCTCTTATTATCATTAGTGAATTATTGATGAATGGCAAACATCAGAGGATCTGATGTAAATCTGATCTGTAAACTCAGAGTCAGATTCATGCAGGATTTGATTACATCACAGGCAATCAGCTTTACATACTGTAAGCTCAGACAGTATTATGACACTGTGGCTCAATGCCATGACCATTCACTTATCTTTACTAAAGTCTACAAAATCTGTCAATTCTACAGTCAAATTAAAACATGATTAGTGATTATGAAAATGAGTGTCAGAAATTGGAAATAATGCTTTCATAGTTTTTTTATCTTCTGCACATATTTACTGTAACAGGACAGAAATGTCAGATGGAAAATGGATATTTGGGGTCCTTGATGCTGACTGGTTAATAAAGTGTTCCAGCTGTGCTAAAATATACAATGTAAAAGCAGTTACAGTATGATGTAAAACTTCACCATATCAGTGCGCAGCACTCATTGACACCAACTAATAATCTTGTCAGGGACTATATCTTCTAGTGGAAGGATGATACTTAATTAAACTGAATTTTCTTTAGGGCCTGCAATACCTGTAGGTGTTGATGTTCAACTGGAGAGTCTGGATGCCATCTCTGAAGTGGATATGGTAAGAGATGACACATATCTTTAGAAGTTTGACTTAGACCTTTCAGAGTGGACACCGCTTATGATTCAGTGCTTTCATTAATTATTCCACACTGCAGGATTTGGATTATGGCAAGAACTCTGTTTAACACCAGTAACTTTTCCAAGCATTAAACATGCACTGAGAGCTTCTATACTGTATGTCTTCTTGGGATAGACTGTTATGGTTGATGGGAAAGAAATTATTCCAATTAGAACTGAATGAGTATTTTTGATCTCCAAGTTTTTACCATTTTCTGTATTCTCTAAAGTACAAAATAACATGAAAAGTACCGGTAGCTTGTTTTAGACACATCATATTACCCACTGAAGCTAATCAGGGTTGAGCCTGGCCAGTACCTGGATGGGAGACCTCACGGGGAAAAGTAAAGGCCAATCTATGCTTGATACACACAGTATGTGTGAAATAAATTACGTCATAATCTAGTCTGCGCGGCTTGACTGTCCGCCGGTGTCCTGAAAATATATGCTACCTATCTGGATGTGCTACCAACACTATATATTTGCATAGTTTAAGGGTTGGGGTTATGATTTGGAGTAGGGTTAGGGCTTAGTACAGCCTCACACCATATCACCAAATTATTACGACTCACAGGTGCGGTCATCATCTGTACGAATCATCGCCACATGCTCTGTAGGTCCATACAGTGCAAGTGAATGGTGATTAGATTCGATTAGAACTCCAAAAAGCACATGAAGGCATCATAAAAGTAATCCAGTGTTTTAATCCATATCTTCAGAAGTGACATGATAGATATGGGTGAGAAAAAGTTCACTACTACAGTCCTTTTTTTTTGCTAGAAATTATTCTCCCTGCCCAGTAGGGGGCGATATGCATGAAGAATGTGAATCTTCAAAAACACTAGAAGAAGAATGTGAAAGTTAAAGTGGAGATTGAGCAGTGAGGAGAATTTAGAGGCAAAAGGACTTAAATAGTGATCTGTTTCTCAACCACACCTATCATATTGCTTCTGAAGACATGGATTAAACCACTGGAGTCTTGGATTGCTTTTATGCAGCCTTATGTGATTTTTGTAGCTTCAAAATTTTGGCACCCATTCACTTGTATTATATTGACCAAAACAGCTGAGAAATTATTTTAAAATCTTCTTTTGAATTCAGCAGATGAAAGAAAGTCATACATATCCGGGATGCCATAAGGGTGAGTAAATGATGAGAGAATTTTTATTTTTTGGTGAACAATTAGGTGTAAGCTGTACTAAATTGATCAGGTTAGCTGAACATGCAGAGATGACGATGTGCGCATAGCAGCCTTTTGGCTTAAAGTTGGCATGAAATGGAAGTTGTGACCGACTTCTGTATTGTGACGTATTTCTGCGTAAAACAGCTTAATGGACAAGAAACAATTGTAGGACAGGGATTTGAGTTTTTACATTGGTTGTTGAATGGATTGTGAAATATGGGTATTGCATAGCAGAATGGAGGCAGATCTGAATCATCGGCGTCTGATCATGCGCCACTGACCACATAATACTGATGAAACACCTAATGTTATCAGAAAAGCTGCGGCCCCGAATAACCCCACCTGATCTATATGTATAAGAGATGTCATAACTTTCCCCATTATTGTTCTGTCTTGCCCTGGAAACATTAGAAGCCACGATAAGAAGGGAAGATGATTTTTCAAGGGTGGTGACAGGAGGTGTGGCACATAAGCTTCTGCTTTACACAGATGATATTTTATTATTCGTCTCCCACCCCATTAGATCTATGCCTTGCCTTCACAGAATTATTAATTACTTTTCTAAGTTCTCAGGATACAGAGTCAATTGGTCTAAATCAGAAGTTTTGGCTCTGACAGCGTACAGCCCAGTAACAGCTTTTCAGCCGGGTGACTTCCAGTGGCCCAAACTGGGCATTAAGTATTTGGATATTTTATTCCCAGCAAATTTGTATGATTTAGTTAGAGTTAATTTTGACCCTTTAATAAAAAGGTTTTCGAGTGAGGTTAACAGGTGGGCTTCATTACATTTATCTATGACTGGGAAGGTTAATGTTATTAAAATGAATTGCATTCCAAAATGTAACTACCTGCTACAATCTCTCCCTGTAGATGTCCCCCTCTCTTATTTCAAACAATTTGATAGCATAGCGAGGTCCTTGATTTGGAATGGTAAACTACCTAGATTACATTTTAATAAGTTACATAGTCCAATAGACAAATGTAGGTTAGGCCTTCCCAAGATTTAGTTTTATTATAATGCATTCAGTCACAGACATTTGGCTCATTGGTCACTTCCACCTGAAATAGCCCCTCCCTGGTTTTTTATTGAGCAGGAAGTCCTTGACCTTATTTCGCCACTGCAAAGCCTTTCTATCAAACTAAACGAAGAAGTTTAGTTACACCCTGTTACATCGCATTTGCACTCAGTATGAATAAAAGTGTCCAGAGTGTTTAATTTGGACATTTATTTAAATGTTGCCTCGAGCATATGTCTGAACCCTAAATTATGTATTTATAAGTCCCCTTTCTGCTGGACAGAGTGGACTGTGAGGGGGGTTGCTACACTCGGTGACCTATATGAGAGTGTAGTGTTGAGATCCTTTGAAAATTTGGTTCAACGTTTTGGGAAGGATGTCTGAAAATTAGGTTCTGACCAGTATCATGATTTGCAGGCAAATTATTTTAAGGGGATGGAAGTCGGAAGGTTCACCCTCATTTCCAGAGTGGTGTGCGGATATGGGGAGGGTGACAGCTTTCGAGGAGGTGGCAAGTACAAGGCTGGGGTTTTGGGACTTGTTTGTTAAGAAATTAGGCAATTATTTAGCATATTTGGGGGACTCACAGGGAGGGGATATGGAGAGAGAAGTGTAGTTTAATTATGTATGTTTATTACATTTTATTTTTTGTTTTCATTTTTGTGTGTGTGTGTGTGTGTGTGTGTGTGTGTTTTATGATATGTGACCACAGGGGTGTTCGCTGGGGGTCAGGGTGGGGTTGGTGATTGGGGAGGGATATTAGTGGGGGTTAAATGTTAAATGTTCATTCAACGTATTTGTGTTGTGTTTTTCTTTGTTGTGTATTTATGAATCAATAAAAAATGTTAATTGCAAAAAAGAAAGAAAGAAATATACTTTTGAATCTAGAAATTAAATAGAGTCTAGTAGTATAAATCAGCTTTTAGGGGTGTTTACATTTTTAAAGATACGTAACAAATAGACTGAAAATAAATGTCAAAGACATTAACGAAAGTATCCTAAATGCCTATATAAAAGTGTATTTTTAATTATTACCTTTACTAAAAAAAATGTTTGGAGGCCAGTCTATTTTTAATTTCTTATGGAGGGTCCCTAATGGGGGTCCCTCCCCAGGCCCCCCTCAATTCGAACATTGATTCAATTAAACTTTTAAATGTTTTTTTGCTTTAATCTGATCCAACGTTGACCCTATTTAATTTCTTCATACTTTTTGCTGGTCTTATTATAAATGACCCATCCTTGCATGTTATTCCAAAGAAAATCTTTTTTTTCCTCTCAAACTACTGTCCATTACTACATTTGTCACTTAATACATGTGGGCTATTGGATAGATAATATTAACCAAATAGCCATAAAGCTGTTTAGGCTTTGTTTTAGCAATCTCACATTTAAAAGTGGTATGTAACATCCACTTTTCTCAATGCAATCAATTGCCCATATATTAAAATCAATAAAATATAAATTCTCATTGAAAATTCTGTTTCAGAAGTACATTACTTTGAGTAAAATGGATTGTGAATGGCAATTCATAATTCTCTTTAAATGCTAGAAAATAACAAAATTAGGGTTTAACCTTTAAATGCATGGGTGTTTTGGCAAACATTATTATATGCTTGGGTATTTAGTGATAATAAATGAATCTACAAAAGAAACAATTAGAAAATAATAAAATAGAATATATTCTGATATTTCATGATTTTACTTTGCATAGAGTACATCAAAGATATGATGCAACAAATATAAAACAGGATTCATTACTTCCACATTTAAATTTCATGAGACACAACTGGCCGTCAAACGCATATTTTCTCAGGCACTTTTTGAGTTGTACGTAGTACGCTCAAATGACAATAACCAAATCATACTGTTCATGTGTTACACTTGCTATAGTTTGCTTACATGTTCCTAATTAATCAAATAGCAATGTAAAATATAAATGAAGTCAATCACTAAAACATAAGTGCCATGTTGAGTAATAAATAGAATGTATAATATGTATGTGTACACGTGTATGGAATAGTGATAATTCAGCATTGTCACACAGAATGTTAACGTGATATAGTAGTCATTTCTATGTACTATATACAAATGGGATCAAAATCCCGTCAAAAGTATTGCAGTCACAGATCAAAATAATTAGCGCAGATCAAAAAATAACAAGCATGAATGAAAAATATATAAACACTTAAAATATGCTGGAAAAAAAACAGAAAATGAAAGCAAAGTCATCAGAATTGCAAACAAAATCATGTTTTCCTTGGATATATTACTGTTATTTTACACTGTATTTTTCTTTGCTTTTGTTTTGGTAAACCTGTAGCCAATCATTCAATGAGGGGAGGTGACGTCACTCCAATGCGACTCCAACGGCTTCTGCTCAATATTACAGTATATTATTTGTGGTTGACATATACGCTGCTTGTGTCTGTTTTAAGTATTTTCTGTCAGCTCTAGGAAACGTGTTGTCAGTGTAGGCCATTATCATATTCTATTCAGAGTCAGCTGAATTTAGTTAGCAGAGTTTTAGTTTCAGGCATTATTAAAGACTCCTTTGTTTGTAGGTTATTGGCTGCATATGTAAAAAAAAAAAAAAAAAAACAAGGTTTGGTTGGTGTGGATGTTTGATGCATGTTTTTACTAGCTGTACCAGTGTAGTCGTGAGTTCAGATCCCAACTTGATCTGCTTTTCCATGTTGCTGAATGTGCCGTTATGTTCTGATCCTATGTTGGCATCGTTGTCATGGCTACATGTAGAGCACAAAAAACAGTAATATAACCAAAGAAAACATGATTCTGTTTGCAATTCTGAAGACTGCTTTAATTTGACTTTTTTTATTGCAGCATATTTTAAATGCACTTATATATTTTTGATTCATGCTTGTTATTTTTTGTTATATCTGTGACTGCAATACTTTTGACGGGATTTTGATCCCATATGTATATAGCACTCATTTGTCTTGTAATAAACAAAGAAATAGATATCCTGTAATAATGACCCTATACCCTTTTGGTAATTATGCAGAAATAAAAAAATATATATTTTTTGAATTTTTTTTGTTAGACTATTCAGAGAAGAAATTGATAAATACTAAAAGGTGTGGGCAAACCTCCATAAAATGGATGAGGGACAGGGGGTGGTCTTGGGACACTAAAGACTTAAAGAGGTATGCATTAAAAGGGTTAAACTGTATTTAGACAGTTCCCAAATTTTGGTTACAGTGTTGCAAAAAATGTCAAACCTCATATAAAACAAATGTAAATTAAAACAGCTCATACAATATTTAGTTTGACCTCCTGAAGTGAACAAACAAAGCAACAAAACTTGATTTCTCTTTTAAAGAATTTTTAAGCACTATTTTGTTTCTTATTCAACTAAAATGCAAGTTCATTAGGGAAAGAATCTGTGTAAAATGTTTGACTGTATGCTACAGGATTTCACCATTACACTGTACCTGAGACATTACTGGAAGGACGAGCGACTGTCGTTTCCCAGCAACACCAATCAGAGCATGACGTTTGATGGCCGACTGGTAAAGAAGATCTGGGTTCCTGACATATTCTTTGTCCATTCCAAACGATCCTTCATCCATGACACCACCACAGAGAATGTTATGCTCAGAGTGCATCCCGATGGCAAAGTGCTCTACAGCTTGAGGTAAAACAATACACAACATTATACACACACTGACATGACCAGATTTCTGAAATGAAAACCATGGACACTTCTGCAGTAGTTCAGCTGGCACTATATATCATCCAAATTTCTATTGTTGTTTTTTATTATTTAAGCAAAATGGGGACAGTTCCGGATTTGTGTATTGTGACCATAGTAAATATAATAGTGTGAAGTCTGGTAAATCATACTCTGTCTACTATAAATTACATTTGGTCATTAATTCACACTTATGAGCTATAAAAACTGTTAAGAATAACTCACGGCACCCTTATTGAAATGCTCATTGACTGACAGTGACTGCTATGTAAACTAAATTCAATCAATAATAATGTGCATTATAGAAATCATTATTGCATATAGCCTATAATGTAATAACATAAAAATAACAATGATAGGATAATGATGTTCTTGTGGGTGTTCAGTGTGTCTACGTCTAGTTAGTACAACCAAATAATTATTCAGAAGAGGAATGATAACGTGACTTAAAACTGCTATAGCGAAAAGCCCCCTCTGTTGGTCAAAACAAACACGACACTGTCGGTTCTGCTGCCACATTAGATATTATTTCACATTGCAGTCTTTCTTGAACACAGACTGAAAAACAGACATTTCTGTGGACTGCTCCATCCACTGATGTCCCTTTCTTGCAAATGGGGATGACTGGTCACCCAAACCACAGTGATCTCACAGTGAAATCGGAAAGACCAGGTTGAATTTTCTTTAGCAAAAATCAGTATGCTTACTGAAATTTAAAACACTGCCTCCAGTGGCCAAAGCAGTAAGTGCTGTAGGGCGTAAAGGCACATGTGAGCTCCATTTATATCCAAGAGAGGTCGACAAATGTCGTGAAGCAAGTTACTTTCAGCTGTACAATACAATGAAGTGATATGCATATTTTATGAGCTCATTCCCCTAACCTAAACCCAAACCTGTACTTAACCATTTGTGGAGTAAAAATTAAATGTTAGAGAAAAAAGTGCAACCTGTGTATCACGCTCGTCACTGATTAATGCCCCGTTCACACCACGGCCGGCATGCCGCTAGACTTGGTGATCTGTGTCACTAGTGGGCATTCCTACTGCTGCCACTCTAATGTTATTGGTGGACTGCACAACTAGCAATAGTAGGGTTTGAAACGCTGGTTACAGTTGATACTGTGGATAAAACTAAGATATCATTCTAATTTGACAAAGAACCAGTTCCTTTGCTTCTAAAAATGCACATTCTGCAGGGGAGAACATTTTATATAACCGGCAGCAGTGCTTAATGCATCATATCATTAAACGAGACGAACGTTATATCAGTATATGAATCAAACTCACTCAAAATGCCAACATGGTTTTCGATGTGTCATTTTATTAAGCAATAACTATTTACAGTTTGTGGTTAAAGACAAATTATATAGAACAGTGAAATCGCTCACAGAAACGATTAACTTCTCCTCCTGAGTCGACTCCAGTATCTCACATTCACCCTGCCTGGAAAAGGATGACATAAACTCCTCTATCTTCACTCTCATTGGTAGATGCTTGCGAATGTCACATGTCATTTGCATAAAGTTGACATTTTCTCAACTTGTCTTGTCACTCCCCGCGGCAATCTCTGTCGCCAATGGTCATGACAGCTCATGTCGCTGGAAGTTGCTGTTCTCTCATTGAAATTTAATGGGATGGTGTCGCTGTCTCGCACAAAGTTGATGGCAGTGTGAACGGGGTTTAAGCAAATAGGATTACTTCCTGGTTTCAACGTGGATATGAACCCAGATCTCCCACACTGTTGACACAACATGCTCAATGCCCAGTCGCGCCACGTGGGAAGGTAAACTCACCGAAACCAATACAAAAATGTCTGGTTGGAAGCACACAGTTTAATCCTGATTAAAGCTCAAGAAACATGCTGTTGCCAAGTATCAGATGAGTTATGTTATGTACGGCTTTGCTGTACACATATGACATGGCTGAGTCTAAACTTAATCAGAGACTCATATTTGCTCTATATTTCCTGTGTTTCATAAAAGCTCTTTCATATAAATATACACAGTTGATTTCCTGGCAAACCAATCAAGATTCCCATTTATACCTTCAGTGCTTGGACCCTAATCAAAAAATGCAATTTTAGATTTCTTTCCTATGGATGAATGGTGAGTTTTAAAAACATGCAAAGGTTATTTGACTGCTCTTTTGCGATTCTCAATGCAGCATGATTCAAGTCAGGTGCTTGTTCAGATGAAACCCTTTGTAATGCAATTACAGTTCAGTCCCAGATAAAATGAGGAAATGATTCATCATCTCCACATAGTGTGCAGTGATCCTGTTTCTTGCTTTAGATACTAATCTAAACATTTCACTGGAATGTGTGGATTAACTTTGTGGGAATCTGTGGGATTAATGTGTCTATCCAGACATAAAGCTGGCTCATTGGTGAACGTTAATCTCAGATCTGTCCCACACCCAGTCTGTCAGACAAAATGAATTTATCCTTCTATATACATATCCACTGAATTGCAATGTAGTTCATCTCATCCACTGTACCAAGGCCAGTGCCTCCCTATGCCCTGTAAAGCATTTGATCTAGTATCTGTCCCTTTTATCCTTGGACAGATGGCTGATCTCTTTGTTTTTGCTATCTACCTTCTTTTTCTTTCCTGTGTTGATGTGTTTCCTATTGAAACAGGAAGTTTGGGCAGGACTTATCAAATGGATTGTCCTTTTTTAAATAGCCAAAAGCCTTTAGTTTACACTAAAGTTCAGCAAAATCATGATTTGCTACTTACATGCCCAATTTAGTAATTTAGTAAATGTTTTAATTTGAAGTGACTGACAAATGAGAAACATCTCAAGTAATTTGCCATACAAGTGCTACATTATCTGTGGTATCACACTGCGAAGTTCCAGGAGTAGCTAAAGTAGAACAGAAATACTTTACGGAAGTGCTAATAAAATAGGTGTTTTCCGCAATTTCTTGAATATTGAGATGTTTCCATGGATCAGGTGGTGGTTGAAAGCTCATTCCTCCACAGAGGAGCAGTGAAAGTGAATGATCTGGAGTGTGACTTTGTCATTCTTTGCGGTCATTGGTGGTTAGAACACAACGAGGCACATAGACGTAGACCTAGAGGAGTGAGTTGAAGTATCGGGTGCTTTTCCATCAGCTTTCCTGAAGGTCAAAGTCAAAGCCCTGAATTTGCTTCAGGCAGCTTTGGGTAGGCAGTAGAGTTAGATTTCAAGACCATACTCTCTTCCACATTTAGCTCTTTTCCATGACATTGTTCGGTTGCGTGTTCCTGGGCCAGTGTGAATTCTCGAAAGTTTCCACGCATTTCTACCACAGAAAAGGCTGTTCCGGGGTCGAAAATCTGAATCAAGTGGAAGTCTCACAGTTCCAGGCTACATTTGCACACTAGTGCGAGGTTTTAAAAGGTTATCAAGACTAGCTGAACAACCTATGAGTCACCAACGAATGTTTGACTCACTACAATTACTCACTGCCAGCTCCCCATGCTAAACTGGTAAGCTTTGGTTCTGCTGAGAAATGCAGTCTATTTCTCTAACCAACCTGAATCATTTTATCAAAATGTAATTCTGTTCAGGACACTAGCGACTCAAAGTGGGTGGAATGATGTCACTCTGAAAACAGTTTTCCACGAGGGGCTTCAAGAACTCAAGGCGGAACTGACATGCAAGTGTGAGGGTTCTACTCTGTCAGAATTCATTACCATGGCTATCAAGGTGGATAACCGGCTTCGTAATGCTCCACGGCCCCAGTTTCACTCCACTTCTAAGTCTACAGTCTCGGTACAGGCACAGGCATCTACTGAATCACCCGAACCTATGCAAGTTGTTTACGCCTGTGTTTCTATGGAGGAAAACTTTGCTATTACTGTGGTGAACCAGGTCATCTCAATGCTGCATGCATACACAATAAATCAAGTTCCCATGAATCAAAGCTGAAAGTGAGTACAACGAATTTTGTATTACCTATCCTTCACATTTTTTTGTTGCCTGTAGTGATCTCCATTGTTGATAATATTTTTTTTTTTTACAGCTTTAGTGGATTCTGGGGCTGCTGTGAATCTCATAAATCAAGAGATTATACAAGAACTCAATATACCCACTATTCAGTGTATTCAAACAATTTATTTCACCACAGTTGACAATGCTCCCATTGGTACAGACAGTTCCCATAACCATAGAGATTGGAGTATTTCATGTGGAGAACATTTCACTGTCATAAACCTACCCAATCACGCTTTTATCCTGGGTCATTCTTGGCTGACCATCCACAACCCTTCTATATCATGGGTGAGCTCACGCAATGGTCAAGTTTCTGTCATGAACATTGTCTCCATGCCTTGTCTTACGAACAACATTGAAGCCCTGAATTCCAAACAGTAACCATGATACCTGAGAAGTATGCAGAATTCAATGAAGTTTTTAGTAAAGTCAAAGCTACTCAAATTCCTCCTCACCATCCATGGGACTGCGCCATTGAACTTCTGTCTAATACAGCTCCACCGAGAAGCAAGGCTTATCCATTGTCATCCACCGTAACATCTGAGGTTGTTACCCATCCATCAACCACCAGAGGGAGGCCTCTCCCGAATACTGATCTTCACCCATTTCTTCACTGCTCATTTCCTGTTTACCACATGAATATATAGCCATGCAGTTCCATTGTTCATTGCGAAGTATTGCCAGTTTACCCTGCCTCACTGAGCGTTTTTCCATTGCCATTGTTTCTTGATTCATGTTATGACCATTGCCTGTTTTTCTGGATTTACTGCTTTTGAGATTACCCTTTGTTTTGTTTGGCTGGTTGGACTGTCTATTTGGTTTATTGAATTTATCTGCCTGCTGTTTAGGATTGTTAGCTTGTGACTCTTTTAATAAACTTCCTGCACATGGATCCTAACACCGTCTCCATGGCCAGTTCGTTACAATGCTACACAAATGTTAATAATGATTCCACTGTAACAGTTTAAAGATCTTAGCAAGTAAAATCATAGTTCATACAATATAATGTAATGACTTTACCTGTTTAGTAAAAGCTGTATACAAACACACTGTGACGTGCCATGTTTATTTATGTTTGAGGTAGTCAAGTGAAACTACCATGTGGACAGTAACCCGTTATGTCACTGTTCGGCTCTCAGGTCAGTGGAAAAGCATGGCAGGTTTACGATAGGCTCGAGATTCCCCCGATCTTGAACAAGCGGAGCACAGGCTCGGCACGAGAACATCACAATTTCATTCTATTTTGTTCTTCGTTCAGAGGTAAAATAAGTTCAAAACAGTTGAGCGACAACATACTGTTTGCGAACATGCAAACACCTACAACACTACTGTGTGAGTCGTTTAGACATACATTTAAATAAGAGGACACTCAAGACTACATGTAAACATCAATGAATATGCCATTAAAATGTCTTATGAATGACTTGCCTCATTCTATGAGTATAATTCACCCAAGCTCATTAAAAGAAGTTTTAACTACTAGATGATGATTTAAAGTAATATATACAGTGCTGTAGATAATGTGTAATTGGTAATGTTTACATACTACATTTATGAAGCTATTGAGCTAACATGCTACATGGCGCATAAAATGACACTGATACTACTTCAAAGATTGATTTCGCAAAGAGTGTTAATGGGTGTAGAATACAAAAAAAGAATTAAGAGAGGCATATCTTACTTTGGGCAGAATAGTTTTCGACTGCAGATTGCACAGTGAAGTAGCATATCAAACAAAATATTGAATGGCCCCTTAAGAGTATTTGAGCAGATTTGACTCCTTTTCAAGACTCTCTAAACAAAGAAGTATCATGACATGGTCTTGGAAAATGTCTCTAGGTGAACTATCGTACAGATGTAGGTAAATTTGTGCCAACTCGCTAATAACTATACACCGGTCTGTTCATGTTGACTGATCTCAGCTGACTTTAAGGGAATTTGCTGTTGGCCTCAAAGTAGTTGGAGCTTCATGTCAAACTTACATTTTACATTTACATTTATGCATTTGGCAGACACTTTAATCCAAAGCGACTTACTGTGCAATTATTACAGGGACAATCCCCCTGTAGCAACCTGGAGTTAAGTGCCTTGCTCAAGGACACAATGGTGGTGGCTGTGGGGATCAAACCAACAACCTTCTGCTTAACAGTTATGTGCTTAGCCCACTACACCACCACCACCACCAACTTAAGAAGGTGTTTAGCAGCTGATAAGAAGTTTTACTAACAAACTGAAAAACACCTTCTTTTTGGACAGATTTTGTTTTATGTCACACCACGGCTGATGTGAGGAAAACTCTATGTAGAGTCAACCCACCGATGCTTCATAAACTTCAGCTCAGCAATCAACACAATCATTCCCCAGCACCTGATTGGAAAGCTGAACCTGTTGGGCCTTGACATCTCCCTCTGCAACTGGATCCTGGACTTCCTGACTGAGAGACCTCAGTCAGTATGGATCGGGAACATCATCTCCACCACCACCACCACACTGAGCACTGGGGCCTCCCAGGGCTGTGTGCTCAGTCCACTGATGTTCACTCAGCTGACTCACGACTGTGCAGCAATGCACAGCTCGAATCACATCATTAAGTTTGCCGATGACACGACCATGGTGGGTCTCATCTGCAAGAACGACGAGTCTAACGGACTGGTGTAGAGCCAACAACCTGTCTCTGAATGTGCACAAAACAAAAGAGATGGTTGTTGACTTCAGGAGAGCACAGAGTGACCACTCTCCGTTGAACATCGATGGATCCTCTGTGGAGATCATCAAAAGCACCAAATTCCTTGGTGTTCAACTTGCGGAGAACCTCACCTGGTCCCTCAACACCAGCTCTATTACCAAGTAGCATCTCTACTTTATTCAAAGGCTGAGTAAACCACATCTCCCACCCCCATTCTCACTACATTCTATAGAGGAATGTGGCAGGGCGGAGGGCAGGGCCGGGTCGTGATACTACGCACCCGGTCCCGTATTAGGCTAATCAAGCCTCTGAGGTTTAAAGGCCGACTGCAGAGTATCGTGCGGGAGAGAGAGATCGTTAGCGGACATGTCCGTCATGTGTGTGTGTTTATGTTGTAATTATTTACCATAGTTCTGTGTGCAACTTTTAATTACTCAATTAATTAATAACTTAAAAGGTGCGTAGGATCACGACCCGGCCCCGCCCTCCGCCCTGCCACAAGGGATTATTGAGAGCATCCTGAGCAGCTGCATCACTGCCTGGTTTAGGACTTGCACCGTTTTGGACCGTAAAGCCCTGCAGAGGATAGTGAGGACAGCTGAGAAGATCATCAGGGTCTCTCTTCCCTCCATCAAAGACATTTAAAAAAACACTGCTGGGGATGACCCCACACACCCCTCACACAAACTCTTCACCCTCCTGCCATTTGGCAAGAGGTACCGAAGCATTCGGGCCCTCATGGCCAGACTGTGTAACAGCTTCTACCACCAAGCCATCAGACTCCTCAATACTCAGAGACTGGACTGACACACACACACACACACACACACACACACACACACACACACACACACACACACACGTGTGTCCTGAGTTGCACTTTAATTATTGTCACTTTATAACTGGCTGCTACCTCAATAACTGCTATGTGCATAGAACACTATCTCATAGTATGTTATATTTACATTTGGCATTTTTAGAAACTGTCATCTTTTTGCACTATTGTATACTGGTCGGCGCTGCACTGTCTCTCACTGTGCCTATTGTCCTGTATTGTACTGTCTGCACACGTATGCACGTGCACTTTATATAGCTATGTTATTTAGTCTGTGTAGTCTCATGTGGTTCATGTGGTTGTTTTATGTAGCACCATGGTCCTGGAGGAACGTTGTCTCGTTTCACTGTGTACTGTCCTAACTGCATATGGTTGAATGACAATAAAAACCACTTGATTGACCCATTCGTTCTTCGATTTTGTTGGAAGTATGCAGGGGCTTTTAGGGCAGTGGTTCTCAACCCTGTCAAGGCTGCTCAACACTACACATTTTGGATTTCCCCCTAATCAAACACACCTAATCCGACTCATCGGCTTGTTAGTAGTGTGTAACGTAGTTCAATGGAAAGGAGGAGGTGAGAACCGGCTTGGCAATATAAATAATATTTGAATGCTTAACTTAAACAAAAGACAAACACACACGCATGACGGACATGTCCGTAAACTATCTCTCTCTCGTCGCAGCACCGTCTGCCATTGACCTTTATCCCTCTCGGAGGCTTAATTAGCCTGATAAGGGATAATCACAACCCGGCCCTGCCCTCCACCATTCCACATTGATACTCTGTCAGAACTCAGAACAAATGCTCCAAACAAGCCAGATTATCGTTTGGAATTCTTTTAGAGTGTTTATTTTTTTGCTTGTTATAGGGGTGCTGTTAGGTGCTCAATATATCTATATAATAATGTAATGTAACAAATTATTGTGACTGAATTTATATGTCTGTTACATGTTTTTTTTATAGTTTACAAGTGGTTAAGTTTAGGAGTGGGGCTGGATTAGGGGATCTAAAAAATAGAATAATGTAACATATATTTATGAATTGAGTATAATAAAAACATATTTTGGTTAAACACACAATAATAGTATACTGTATAAATGAAGACTGCTGAGCTTGTAACATAATCGTCTGAACTAAAGAGAGACCAATCTGTCCGTGACACTTTCGTGGTGCAGGAAAAGTGTTTCTATGGTGATTATAAGATTGCCCTGGCATAGAATACCTGAATGAACTACTACATTTGTCAAATTGTACACCTTGAACATATTGCCATCTGAGCACCACCCTTTGTTTGGAGCCCATTAGCATTACATATGCTGCATCTGCTCAGTATATCTATGACAACTTTTATTTACTCCATACTAAACAGGGTGACAGTCACAGCGATGTGCAGTATGGATCTCAGTCACTTCCCCTTGGACACCCAGACGTGCTCACTGGAGATCGAGAGCTGTGAGTTTATACACAACACAACATGAAAAGTACTATTACAACCTTTTACATAGTGATGATAAGAGACAACATGGAACAACATTCATAATGCATTGAAAGTCTGTACCATGACATATTTAAGAATAAAACAATATTCAGCACTTAATAATGTAGGGCATAGTTTTTTTATTTGATCATGTAAAGTGCACTTATATTATTGATGAAAAGTTATTTTGCATGCCCAGACCACATTTTGATGAAAGATTATAAAAAAAAAATAATATCTGGATTAACGTGCACTGATGAATCATGCACACAATGATCAGATGCATGTTAAAGACCCCATGAAATGGCATTATGAGTGCAGTTTTCTTTACTGTGTTGAACTATTAGTGTGTTTAAGAACCTGAACAGCTCCACAAAGTTTTCATTACGAATGAGAAATTTTCGTTGAGCACATACTTTCTGTGTTGGGGGCGTGTCCATTTAAGAAGCATGCCGGAAGCTCATTTTTATTGGTTGACATGCAGATATTGACTGCACACTTAAGTTTCAATGCATTTTTCTACTATTATTGAAGAATAGTGATAAAGTTTGTCAGAAATAAGACTCATTTAGCTGGTTTATAAAGTCACAGGCTTATGCAACAAAACTACATTTCCTACATTTCCCATAATGTGGCCGCATGAGAATGAAAAAATTTAATAAGCATCAATTACACACCAAATGCACGGCTTTGCTCTTCCTTTTGTTGCATTGGTGATAAAAAAGTTTTGCCAGTAAGTGAATAAAAGAGAAAGAAATATGAATTTGAAAAAAAACCTGATCCATTTTTTTTTTTTACTAAAATCAATGAATGCATGTCACATCATATTTACAACCTCCGACCTCATAAGTATGAACTTCACTGGTGAAGTTCAACATATTGATCCTCTTGAAACTGGAAGTCGGAGCTAGATAAATTGAGGGGCTCTTCCCTTTTTTCAATTGCCAATAGGATTTAATCGAATGCAACAGTTGGGTTCCGGAAGTAAAAATCCCATTCATTTTCTCCATAAACAAATAGCGAATCAGAGAATCGTTGCCAGATAGTGTGCCTTATGCAGCGTTTTATCTTTTTTGGAGCTTGAAAGTGTTGGTCACCATTGACTTGTATTGTATGGACAAAAACACCAGATCTCCATCAAAATATCTTTATTTTTCGGCAGAAAAATGAAAGTCATACGAGTTTAAGACGACAGTGCTCAGAGCCGGTTGGTTAGGCTTAGAACACTTTTAGAAGGATTTCATGATATCCCTATAGAAAAGATGAGAAGGAAAAATACTTCCAGAACCAAGACCAAGTGGGCGGGCACTGTTCTGCTCTCTTCGTTACAGCCATGAAACGTGATTTACTGCTTGTTAGTCAGGGGCAGGCAGTATAAGAGGGAGGGACATTCTTATTTTAGGGAGCATTTGATTGGAAAAAAATGTGTATACGTCCCTGGATGCAAGATTAGCCATCAAAATGTTTTGTGAGTTTTTATGGAAAAATACAGGTTTAATCGTGTAGGTCTGCTAAAGATACATTTCAAGTTACATTATTATAGGCAACGCTTACTTTTAAGTCTTTAATCCTTTTAAATTTGTAACTGGGGATTAAAATCTAACCATTGTATATCGGCAGATATGAATGTTGATAGATTTACAACACTGTATATTGTAAATCTACAGTATGTTTTTGTGTTGTTTTGTTTGCAGATGCTTATACTGATGATGACCTGATGCTCTACTGGAAGAGAGGGAATAAATCTCTGCAGACAGATGAAAAGATCTCTCTCTCTCAGTTCCTTATACAGGAATTTCACACCACCACTAAACTGGCCTTCTACAGCAGCACAGGTAATGCATGCTGTACAATTCCTATTGCATGTATTTCCTATTGCCTCTTTGAGAGGTTTTTTTTTGGAATCCTCTTCTATGCAGTGGCAAAAATCAAGATATTTATGGATATTATGTTTTAGGGTGAATTTTGAAAAATCTGCAACAAAGGGTTTTGAACTCGAGAAACACTACAACAGCTGTTGCAATTATATAATCGTGAAAAATGTCAATTACAGCATTTCACTTAGGTGTACATGTTTTTTGGGCCGTTGTGTGCATGAATGCATCAGAGTCCGTGTTTAAATTAGTCATTTGCATATAAGTAATGCTCACTATCTAAATTATATAGTTTATAATTTATTCTAAATGTGAAGAACACTTTTATTCATGCAATTAAAATAAAAAGCAATTCAGGAACAGTTATTCGCCTGTTTTGGATGTGTAGCCTACAAATAATGTGGCATGCAGCAGCCCCACACAAAATAAGTATTTTGATTGAAATCAAATGAATAATCGCAATTATAATAGCAAAGGAAATAATCGACAATTATGATTTTTGATAATTGGGCAGCCCTACTACAACAACAATGATTTTTATTCACTTTCACACAAAGAAATATTTTTACTCGCTTTTAACGCCGCACAGTGGACATTTCACCTCCAAACTGATGCAATACATGTGAGGAACCACGTAATATCATAATGCAAAAATGTTGCCACAGTCATGTCATTTTCAAGTAAAAATGTACTTGTGTGATGAATTTAAAGATAAACTATAAACAATATTAATGGAAGGGTCATATGAACCTATTTGACCTGTGGGCTAGTAGTTTGTGACCTCAGTTCTAAAGTTTCATGAATCTTCAATTAGAGATTGACCAATTGTGAATTTTGCCAATACCGATAACTAAGGTGGTGGTAAAGGCCGATAACCAATTTTTTTTACATCTCTTTAAAATCGTTTTCTTTCCTTACTATGACGGGCATAGACAAAGTGTTCAAAATGAATAAAATCCCAAATGTAGTTATGTAGTATTCTGCAAACAAAATCTGTTGTGGAGGTAAGTGAGGACCCAAGAGCGATGTAACAGAAATGTTGTTCTTTAATGAAAAGTTCTTAGCAACACAAAAAATGAACACAAAATCTTCTCCTTGAGAGGCAAAGGTTAACACAAACAACCCGCAGAGTGGGCGATGAATAAAGGAAGCTTCTTCTGAGCTCTTAGCGAGTGTCCCTTAGGCAGCAGCCGGGGGTTGCAGTGTTGCGCCGTCAGGCTGTAGACTACCCTGGGGTCGACAGGGATCGAGGCGAGACCGTGGCGACCAGACTTCTGGCAGTGCGGGGCGAACTGAACAGAACACAAATATATCCAGGTAATTAACGGAGAAAAGAGCGTAGAGAGGCGGATGCCAATAGGACAGGACAGCGACAGCGACAGCGACAGCGACAGCGACAGCGACAGGTAGACAACGGTTTGTTTCAACGTGTGATACTCAAGTGAAACTCAGACAACGAAAGCAGCGAAAGCAGGGAAAGAAGTAGAGATCTAATCAGCGGGAAAACGGGAACAGGTGGGAAGGGAATTGACGGAGAATTAAGGGGAGATGAGAAGCAGCTGGAGAACGAGAGGAAGGGGGAGAAGTAACCAGAGAGGGCCAGCAGATGGCGAAAGAGTAGCAGGAAAGAACAAGAACAAAACATATAATGACTGGACAGGATAAGACATGACAAAATCCCAATATTAACCAAAAAAAAATAAGATTTGGTGCCTTTGAAGTATAAACCGAGGACTCTTATTTTGAAAAGATGAAAAAACAATTGCCGTAGATTTTTTAGATATCCGATAGTTCCAAAAGGCAACAATTGGCACCGATTAATCAATAAAATGTATATATCAGTCTATATTTTTTCTTCCATTTTCTCCCCAATTTGGAATGCCAATTCCCAATGCACTCTAAGTCCTCGTGGTGGCATAGTGGCTCACCTCAATCTGGGTGTCGGAGGTCGAATCTCAGTTGCCTCCACGTCTGAGACATTCAATCTGTGCATCTTATCATGTGGCTTGTTGAGCGCGATACCGCGGAGACCTAACGCACACTGAGGCTTCATGCTATTATGAGCATCCAACTCACCACGCGCCCCACCGAGAGCAAGAACCACATTATAGCGACCACGAGGAGGTTATCCCAATGTGACTCTACCCACCCTAGCAACCGAGCCAAATGGTTGCTTAGGAAACCTGACTGGAATCACTCAGCACGCCCTGGAGGACTTCCTCTATCTTAAATATTCTAAAATCTCATTGTCCCCACCTATAAAATACCTGAAAATATAAGGTTAGACAGAGGCCTTAAAACATTGGACCGCTGTCATCAGCAAGTTCCTATATGGTTGCTAGGGTGTCTTGGTTGGTTGCTTTTAGTGTCTGATTGCTTATCGCATCTCAACAAGCCGCATAATTTGAGGTGCCATTCATGTCTGTTGCCCAAATGGGCTAGAGTTACATACTTATGTTTAACACTTAGTGTTAGGGGTTTGCTCAAATCAAAGTTTGAGCAATAGTAGCAATAGTGATGCTTGACTTGGCTTGAAAACAGCACTAACTAATACATTGTTATATACAGTAGGAATGTCTGTACATGTCTAAATGTGTTTCATTGTAAATAAATAATTGGTCTCCTGCAGGTTGGTACAATCGATTGTACATCAACTTCACTCTGCGGCGTCACGTCTTCTTCTTCCTGCTTCAGACATACTTTCCCGCCACTCTGATGGTCATGCTGTCATGGGTTTCCTTCTGGATCGACCGCAGAGCTGTTCCTGCTAGAGTTCCTCTGGGTGAGATGTTTCGATCAAATGTGTGACGGCATCATTTGCAAACCATTGCGGCATGTGTTGTTTAATCGTACAGGCCATGAAGACAAGGTTCAGAATCACCTTTCCTTGCTTCTATTAGGAGGAGTTGAGGTTTCTTACTCATCAATGAGCGCAAGGCGAATCCTTGTAATTTCTATAGCCAATACTTCCAATTCCTTTGAGAAACCTACACAATATTTTTCCTTAGGTTCATACGGTAAGATAACTCTTCTCTTTCGCCCTCTACATACAAAAATCAAGTGTATGCTGGTCTGAACATATTGGGAGGAGTGGCTTCTAGATAAACTTTAAATAAATGTTTAAATAGTACAGAATTGTACATGGGTACAGAAATATACAATAGATCAATATTAATATAGTGTTAATTCACAAATTCATAAAAATCACTTTTGACTGAATTATTTCAAATGAATTATTTAGAACCATTGAAATAATAATGTATAATACTAATTGAAAATCATAAAAAGGTGTTTCTTTAACTGTATGCAATTTTGACCTTGTGGACTTCTAAAAAATAACTATGAAACAATTTCATTGCTAGCATTTTATGTATCCTCATAATATGACATAATTACAGCTTTATTGGCAATGGCACAATAAAAATAATCTAATTCACTGCTGATATTTACCTTGATTTGTCTGTTTTCTTCATGTATAAAATGTCTTATATTACATATCAAGCATGCTCTTCACTGACACTTTTGTCTACAGTGCCTAGAGAACAGAATTTATTTTCGGAATAGTTTTGTGTATCCGCACAGTTATTTTGGGTTCCCTTGCAAAAGCCTTTTCCTTGCTCTAGCTTTTCCAACTATAGTTACTTTTGTAAAGTTATGGTTACTTTTATTAAAGGATGAATAAATCTATTGCAAACGAACCCATATATATATATATATATATATATATATATATATATATATATATATATATATATATATATATATATATACTGCAAAAGTTTTAGGCACTTGTGAAAAATGCTGCATAGTGAGGATGTCTTCAAAAACAATGACATGAATAGTTTTCATTTACCAAATAACATCATACAAAGTCCAGTAAACATAAAAAAGCTAAATCAATATTCGGTGTGACCACCTTTGCCTTTAAAACAGCACCGATTCTCCTAGAAACACCTGGACACAGTTTTACTTGATTGTTGCAGATCAGATGTTCTTGTTTTTGTGAAACATCTTAAGTGCCTACAACATTTGCACAGTATTGTATATATATATATATATATATATATCAAGTTTTGTATTAAGAGTTTTTAAAATATACCACTTGTGAATATTCACAAGTGGTGCATTTTCAAAAGTCTCAATACAAAACTCCATTCTGGTCACACTTGTAACACAACTACTCATTCTTTCAAAACCTGCTCTCATGCTTTCATTATAGTTATACATGTTTTCTTTCCACATAATTATTGTTTCGAAACACAAGATTATTTAACATGTCATGAGAACATTTGGTTTGATCACCAAAACACAACAGTGTGATCTTCTTTCAATTTAGTACTTTTAACAGTCAATTAATTCAGTAGCAAACAATGCAAGATACATGTTTCAAATCACCCTTGCTGCTCAATAAAAGAAGTTACTCTACTGTAATATATATACAGTCATCACCATGAACATTACACTTGCAATGTGCATCTAGCCAAAGTGACAAAATCCATGATGTAAATGTATCAAATTTATCCAACAAGTACCTAAAATATATGATCAAAGAAAACACCAAAAGACATTCATGTAAAAATAAATTACAGTTAATTTACAGTGTACAGCAATACGGTGGTTGGATTGTAAAACAAAACAAATAAATGTACTGTATTTATTTTAGCCCCATTACCTTTCCCTAAGTGGTTATTCCACTTGTCAGGCCGCCATTGTAAATAAGAACTTGTTCTTAATGACTTGCCTGTAAAAATAAAGAAAAATAAAAAAATAAAATAAATGTACATTTACTGTAAATGGAAATAATCTCTGTAATAATCTGTTTCAGAAAATAAATTCCCTTCCTGTCCATAAAGGAACTCTGTAGTTAATTCCTTGCTAAGTACTCTTGAAAAAGCTTCATTGAGTTGTTTTAAGTGGTGGACATGATGCCACAACCGATGGACAGCAATAATTTGTTTAAAATTGATAAACTGTTTTCACACAAAAATAGTTATTATTTTAATCTTTTTAAATTATCATAGCTTATCTTTTTTTTTTTTTATGTAATAATGAATATTTTTAATGGATTTTCATAGTTTAAAATTGAAAGTCTGAGACAAGGTAAAATTGAAGACATTTGAAAAGTAGCAAAAAAAAAGATGAAGGAATAGAAAGTGTTTCAGTGAGACACTTACAATGGAAGTAAATGGGGCCAATTTTTGGAGGGTTTAAAGGCAGAAATTTGAAGCTTATAATTGTATAAAAGCATGTGCATGAATCTTCTGTTAAAACTTGCATATTACTTGAGCTGTTAAGCTGTTTAAATTGTAAATTTTACAGTCATTTTAGGATTATGTGATCTTCAAAGTTGAAATGTAATGTCTTTAATTGACTTTGCAGGCATCACGACGGTGCTCACCATGTCCACTATCATCACTGGAGTGAACGCCTCTATGCCCAGAGTCTCCTACATCAAAGCTGTGGACATTTACCTGTGGGTCAGCTTCGTCTTTGTCTTCCTGTCTGTGATTGAATATGCTGCTGTCAATTACCTGTCCACTGTGCAGGAGCGCAAAGAAAGGATGCAAAGCAACAAGGCAAGACAGTTCACATGCACTTGTGCTGTGGTTAATAAAGCATCTTTATATGTTGTAATCAAATCACTTGAAATTTGTTGTGATGAACCATTTCCAGAAAACTGTGCCATTTGTGCTGGAAAATTTAATTTGAAAAGAAATCATTTATTTTATTATCTCTGAACCCCTCCTCCTTTACCAGATTTGGTTAATTTGGGATTGAAAAGCCCAATATGGGCTTTTCAATGGACTGGTCTTAAAGGGATAGTTCACCCAAAAATGTAAATTCTGTCATCATTTACTCACCCTCATGCCATCCCAGATGTGTGCTACTTTCTTTCTTTCTTCTGCTGAACACAACCGAAGATTTTGAAAGAATATTTCAGCTGTTTGTCCTCACAATGCAAGTGAAAGGGTGCAAAAATGTAATCATAAAAGTAATCCATAAAATTCCACTGGTCCTCTGAAGAAATATGATTTGTGTGGGTGAGGAAACAGTTAAATATTTAAGTCTTCTCCTTATGTTTTTGGTGATTTGCATTCTTCGTGCATATCGCCCCCTATTGGACAGGGAGGAGAATGTATGGCAAAAACTGACTTAAATATTGATCTGCTTCTCAACCACACCTATCATATATATTCTGAAGACATGGATTTAACCACATAAAATTGCTTTTATGTTGACTTTATGTGCATTTTGGAGCTTAAAAATGTTGGCACCCATTCACTTGCATTGTATGAACCGCCAGAGCTGAAATATTCTTCTACAAATCTTCATTTGTGTTCTGTAGAAAAACAGCATACACATCTGGAATGGCATAAGGGTAAATTATGAGAGAATTTTCATTTTTAGGTGAACAATCTTTTTAATTCTTACACCCTTAACATGTTGTTACTGTCTTGCAAAGAAAATACCAATAGTTATTTCCCATTACTAACCCTAGCCTAACCTTAAAGGGCTATATTATTTCAGGCCCGACACAGTCAGCTTAGAATTTATACAGGCAACTTATAATTTTAAAGTAAATTTAAAATTAGAGTAAATTCTGTTGTGCCACCCAGTTTCTTTGTGCCATTTATTAGATAAAATATGTATGTCATGACATTTCACTATTGAAACTATGTTTTTTGGATTGACCATGCAACCCTATTACATTAAAACATTTTTGGTGTTGAACATTTCAGGGTTTTAGGTCAGTGCGAAAATGGCTCAGAACAGCCTAAAGTAGATAATATCATTGCATCACACCACACTATTTACAGTCAGTATATTTATGCTTTTTGACAAGAAAACGACTCGGTTACTAACGTAACCTCGGTTCCCTGAGAGGAGGGAACGAGTATTGCGTAAGTAGCTTACGCTATGGGAAAACTCAGTTTCTCGAGAAATATTGAAGTCTTTATGTAAAACGCATTGCAGCTGCACAGCAGACAGCAATGAGCGAGGCAGCTCGGTCATTGGCTGTGCTGCGGCAACTTGCTCGAACCAATGACGGGGCGACTCTGAACGCGTGACCAATGAGCGCGCTTCACGCCCGCGCACTCAGAACCTGCCAAGATTGGCGTGGCTAAGGCTATATATTAGGCGCCCCGTCATGAGAGTTCTTTAGGTTCAATCGACTGAAGCGACTGACCAAGCACAAGCACGGCAGCTTACGCAATACTCGTTCCGAGTCGTTCCCTCTCGAGAGGTCTCTCCTATTGCGTAAGTAGCTTACGCTATGGGAACACCATGCAAAACGCCGCGCGTGCTGACTTCGCTCTATAAAGCCAGAGGCAGATGCCTGAGCCTTAAAGCAAAGTGATTATTCAACGAGCCGGCCAACGGCGAGCTATATAATGGGATAAAACAGAGCGCCTTTGCCCCAAGGTGGCTCATGGTGGGGCGCTCATTGTAAAAACATAAGCACATATCTTATGTACTGATTTTTTTACTTACTGATATGCATAAAAAACCCTCTAAGTCAGTCAGAGACGGACCTTATAAGGGAGGAGATAATGCTCAGCAAATACATACTCCAGTTCATACTACAGTCAGGCTGATAGAATGTTGGAATGCCATGAGGGGACCTGTAGGTTATAAAACCTGATAAATGTCAAAGGCGAGGCCCAGCCTGCCGCCGCACAAATATCTTCAATGGTATTCCACTCGACCACGCCCACGAGGAGGCCATGCTCCTCGTAGAGTGAGCTCTGACGCCTAAGGGGCATTGAAGACCCTTGGCTTCATAAGCCAGCGCTATAGCATCCACTATCCAGCGCGATATTCTTTGCTTTGAAACTGCAAGACCTTTAGTGCGGCCGCCAAAGCATACGAATAATTGTTCCGTCTGTCTGAACGGGGCAGAACGTTCCAAATATACTCTGAGCGCCCTAACCGGGCAGAGTAAATTAGCGTCGCTTTCGTCTGCTGGAGACGATAGTGCTGCCAGAGATATAACCTGTACTCTGAAGGGTGTGGAGAGCACTTTAGGAATATACCCGTGCTTTGGCCTAAGGACAACTCTGCAGTCGTTAGGTCCAAATTCCAGGCAAGCATGATGACAGCGCATGCAGGTCGCCCACTCTCTTGACTGAGGCGAGCGCCAGCAAGAGCGCAGTTTTGAGCGAGAGCTGTTTAAGGTGCACGGTTCGGAGAGGTTCGAACGGGGCACTCTTGAGTGCGTCCAGGACCGTGGCCAGGTCCCAGATCGGCACCGAGGGGGGGCGAGGAGGGTTCATCCTCCTAGTCGTGATCATTTTTCTCCGTGTGTTCACGCCCAGACTCACGCCGGTTTGATACCAGTCGACGGCTTTCCAGGGCATCAGGGCTTTTATACAGCCGTGATTCGCTCTGATTAAAAAGTGGCCCGAGCGCCACGCGTGAGTGGGGACACGGCTCTTGAGCCAGCTTTGGAGAGGACGCATGTGCAACAATCCTAGCTGGAGTACAGCTGATGCCGAGGCCATGAGACCGAGCATCCTTTGGAATCGTTTGACGGGGCGCACGCCCGCTCTGAATGATGTTGCAAGGCGCCGAATAGCAAGCGTGCGCTCTGATGAGAGGTGCGCCGTCATCTGCACTGAGTCTAGCACTATTCCCAGAAAAAAGATATTTTGGCTGGGGGATAGCACGCTCTTTGCAAAATTGATTCTCAGACCCAGGCATTCTAGATGGCTGATAATCCAAGATCTGTGCGTTGTTAACTGACTCTCTGATTGTGCTATGATTAGCCAATCGTCGAGGTAATTCAGTATTCGCACTCCCCGCTGTCTCAGGGGGGAAAGTGCTGCGTCCATACATTTCGTGAATGTACGGGGCCAATGATAGGTCGAATGGTAGTACTGTGTACTGGTATAACTGTCCCTCGAAGCTGAATCTCAGAAAAGGCCTGTGATGAGGCGCTATCGGGATGTGAAAGTAAGCGTCTTTCAAATCCACTGATAGGAACCAATCCCGGGCGAACTTGCGCGAGGATATGTTTGGTCGTTAACATTCTGAAAGAGCTGAATCATTAAAGCTTTGTTCAGATGTCTGAGATCTAGGATGGGGCGGAGGCCACCGTCCTTTTCGGACGAGAAAATAGAGGCTGTAAAAACCCGCCTCGCTCATAGAGGGAGGGACAGTTTCTATAGCGCCCTTCTCTATCAGTTTGAGCACCTCGGTGCGTAGAACATGTGAAACATCTTTCCTCACTTTCGTCTCGACCACCGCTGAGAAGCGGGGTGGTCTGCGAGCGAATTGAAGCGAGTAACCGTGTTTTATTATGTTGAAAACCCATTTCGGTATGTCGGGGATTTTTTTCCCAGGCTTTTGCTCGCACAGATATGGGCTGAATGCTGGCTGGGGGCGTGTCGCAGTGACGTATGGGCCCCACCGGCGAATCGCCTTGTGCTAACACTGAGCTTACAGCTCTCAGAAGCACGGACGCGCGCTGAGCAGCTTTGTTGAGTGCCGAGTGCAGGGGTGCGTGTGAGATTACAGGCACGCGTGCTATCTCCATAATGCTCGCAGCATGAGCTGGAGAAATGTTTGAAACTGTATCGACAGTGTTTACGGGTGGGGGTGCATACATTGTAATAGGCACGCGCGCCACTTTCATAAAGCTTCCCGCTCTTAGCGGGGAGTTTCTTGGCTCGCGCGTCGCATCTGTGATGCTCGCGGCATGAGCCAGAGAACTGTTTGAAACTGTATGGGCAGCGCTTATGGGTGGGGGTGCATATACTGTAGTAGGCATGCGCGCCACTTTCATAAAGCCTCCCGCTCGCGGCGGGGTGTTTCTGGCCATGCATACAGTGTTTGTGTGTAGGGGTGCATGCATGACAGCAGGCACGCGCGCTACCTTTATAGTATTTCCCGCTTTTACTGGGGAAGTGTTTATAACTGTGGGAACAGTGCTTGTGTGTAGTGGTGCATACATGACAATAGGCACACGATCTACATTTATGGGGCGTCCAGCTGGAGCTGGGGAAGTATTCGGCACTGTTTGGACAGTATTGATATGTGGGAATGCGCACTTTAGTGTGGACACGTGACCCCTTAGTGACACAAGCAGAAAATGAATCTTTTTGTGTTTTTTGTGTGTCGCCGTTAAAACGGCGTTTGATTGCAGGTGAGCGAGTCCCATTGACTGCTGTACAGACATTTCCAGCTGCCTGTAAGGGGACTGGGTAATGTTTTACACGTTTTGGAGAGAGTGGTCCGGCTTTTGCGAGACACGCACTCTCTCTTTTTCTTCCAATGGCTAGGAAGACTTACGAGGCTCCGGGTTCAGCACGATCTTGGGCCAAGGTCCCCGTCGCTCAGGCGGCTGCTTTCGGTTAGCGGAATGCGAGCGGCGTCGAGCGTCTGTTTCAGGTCTGTTTTTTTGGCTGGGAGACGGGAGGCGCCGCTCTGGCTCGCTGCTGCTCCTGAGGCGGTCTCTGGCGGCTCTGTGACGAGCTGGAGCGCTTGGGCAGGAAGTGCGAATCCTTCCGAGCTTCAGTGAAGCGTTCCGCGAACTCTCATACCGCCGGTCCGAACAGGCCGCTTGGAGTGATAGGCGCGTCGAGGAATGGCGCCTTATCCGCGTCCTTCATCTCCGTTAGCGTCAGCCACAGATGGCGCTCAAGGACAGTCAGGTTAGCCATGGCCCGGCCGATGGATTGGGCGGTGGCCTTTGTGGCTCACAGGGCTACATCAGTGGCGCTGCGCAGGTCCTTGAAAGCCTCAGGTTCAGGTCCAGACTCGTCCATGGTGCAGAGAAGTTTGGCCTGATAAACTTGCAGAACAGCCATGGAATGAAGCGCTGATGCAGCTTGGCCGTTGAGGTAGATCGGCAGGGCTTTGAGGGATGAGAAGCTTTGGCTTTCCATCCAGCGGTGGAGGGTGGGCACAGATGGTTGGCCACAGCCTCCTCGAGGGGCGGGGTTCCCTCGTAGCCTCTTTCTCTCGCGCCGTCTACTGAGGAGAGCGAGGAAGAGAAAGAAGGCTTCAGGCGAGCAGAGTGCGAGGCTTTCCATGACTTTGTGAGTTCGTCGTGAACTTCGGGGAAGAAAGGGGAGGGTCTCTGTCGAGGGGCCTGCTGGCGCCCCTGTAAGAACCACTCGTCCAGCCAGCTGCGGGCGGGTTCTTCCGGCGAAGACCAGTCGAGCCCGAGGTCTTCCACGGCTTTAGATAGGATGCGGACGATCTCCGAGTCCATGCTGGTGCCCGTGCTCGCGTCCGCTAATGTCGACGGCGTGGGGTCGAAGGCCGAGCCCGGCCAGTCGTCGGATACAGCGTCAATGGAAAGGCTGTCATCCTTTTCACCATCGTCCCCTGACGCGCCGAACGAGACGAGACCCACCGCTCTGTTGGAGGGGTGCTGGTCCGCCTGCGTGAAATGGACTGGCGGCGGGGAGTTCTCGGGTAGTGGTGAAGCACGCGGGGACTGGCCCGGTGTGACGTCACTGAATTCCACGTGCTCTGGCGGCCTCTGTGAGCGGCGCTTTTTCTTGCGCGGCTCGAACAGAGGGGACGACAGCACGGTGGTAGCAGGCTCGTTCGCGGCGAAGGCGGCGAAGCGAGCGCGCAGCTCGGTGAGGCCCAGGGAGTCACATTCGGGGCATCTGCCTCGAGTGAGAGCAGCTTCTGCGTGGTCAGGTCCCAGGCAGCGAGTGCAGATAATGTGACGGTCCCCGTCAGGAAGAAGGCCTCTGCACGAGGCGCAGGTGGAAGGCATTTGGAACAACGCCTCAAAATTGCTCTTTTACTAAAATACAAAAGCGTCGCAGAGGCGAACACTTGAAAAGTAGCTTAGCAAAGGATATCAGGGTGATGCGCGCCGGATGGCGTAGCAGAAGGCTTTGAAGGCGGCTGAAGGCGCCGGCGTCCTCTTAGCAGTCCTGCTGTAGGCTTGTCGACGGCGGGCGAAAAAACTCCAATAATCCGGAGGATCCAGCGAAGAGAAGGTCTTCGCTGAAGGAGATTAAATCTAAAGAACTCTCATGACGGGGCGCCTAATATATAGCCTTAGCCACGGCAATCTTGGCAGGCTCTGAAGCGCTCATTGGTCACGCGTTCAGAGTCGCCCCGTTATTGGTTCGAGCAAGTTGCCGCAGCACAGCCAATGACCGAGCTGCCTCGCTCATTGCTGTCTGCTGTGCAGCTGCAATGCGTTTTACATAAAGACTTCAATATTTCTCAAGAAACGGAGTTTTCCCATAGCGTAAGCTACTTACGCAATAGGAGAGACCTCTCGAGAGGGAACATAAATTCAGATAATGGATTGCAGTGATTTTGTCCAGTGGCAGAGTTATAATCTACTGTATAAATGAAATCAAATAATAATAAAGGCTGTAAAAGCAACCTACCTCTGTTTAACCCATGTGGTAAAAAAAAAAAAAAAAAAAAAAGACTTGATGTCACTTTCTTCAATGTGATGTCAGAAACATCAAAACATTATTGTCACTGCATTACAGTGTTGGACGGGGTGAGAAACTGCATTGGGCAAAAGCAAGTTAGAAAATAATAGTGAAAGCATGCTATTTTGATTTCCATGAAAGCAATTTTTGATGTAACTTTTAAAATGTTGAATGGGGACATGCAAAAAAAACTATTATTATTATTATTTAAAAAAAAATTTGCATTACACACAGGTTTGGGGAGTAACGGAATATGTGTAATGGGATTACGTATTTAAAATACAAAATATAAGTAACTGTATTCCACTACAGTTACAATTTAAATAATTGGTAATTAGAATACAGTTACATTCAAAAAGTATTTTGATTACTGAAGAGATTACTTTGCATTTTATTGTCATTTGTTTCATTTAATATTTAGTCCTGTCAGATGGAAAACATTTTTACATATAAATGATGTGATCTAAAGTGCATTTGAACAGCGGTGAAACACTTTCTGATTATGTGTTACATTCATACGAGCAGACAGAGAAATAAGTTTGAAGTAAGTTTGGAGTAGAAGAAATAGAAATAAACCTTGTGTAATTTGTCAGCTTTACGCTAAGCTAAAATGCTATTTCTAGCCATTTTACATGCACATGATACCAGACACGATTATAATTTTTATCAAGGAAATTCACATTGGATCATAATTTCTTTTTTCTAGTAAGACCTTTGATATTAGGGCAAAAATCATATTCTTGATGATAATTTTTGTATTGGTTTGCTGTAAAAATATCTAAAAATCCTTAAAACAAGATCAGTTTGATTGATCTTGTTTTAGAAACAACACTGCATAAGATATTTTGGTTTTTCAGAGAATGTATTTTTAACATGTGTATTTTGTCTTACTGTACTGTCAGAGATTTTATAGTCAAAACAATTTAAATAAATCTACCAGTGCTGAATAAGTAATCCAAAGTACTTAGAATACATTACTAACTTTTATTAATCTAATGGCATGTGTTACAAATGACATTTTACAGCATGTATTCTGTCATCTGTAGTGGAATACATTTCAAAAGTAACCCTCCCGACCCTGATTACCCATTACACAACAGAGCTCATTTCAGTATCTGTTATTTTTTCTGTTAATTGCATCAACAGTAAGTCATAGGGACACAAATGGCACCGTTTTGTGAAAATGAGCATGATGCGTATTTTAATTCGAAGCATGGCATGTCAAATAAGATGTCATTGTATACTGGTGTAGATGCCGTGCGCATGTGGAATGTCTCATCCTGGTCAGATGATCATGAGCAGCAGCTACAGTGAAATGGACATGATGACCACAGGAAACTATGGCATGTCTGAGATGAATGGAGACAAACAGGAGCAGTTCCTGATGCACCTGGTGCTGGAGAATGAGCAGGGAATGCAAGGACCTTCTGTGACATCACACAGCAGTGTGTTTATAGACACTCATGCTATTGACAAATACTCACGGGTCATATTCCCTGGAGCATACACACTCTTTAACATCATATACTGGTCTATATACTCACAATGACGCTCTTTTTATTGTTATATGGACATTTGAGAATGTATTGGAAATGCAAATTAAGTAGGAAACATATTTATCCTTCCTCTTGGACTTTTACTAATTGTATTATGTTTTGCCATAGTGAATTTGTTGCTACTCAGCAATTAAAAACAAACTTTTCCCTTAAACATCCAGACATTTTACTGAATATTGTGAGACGACTAAGATTGATTTTGTAGATTGAATTTCCTGACAAGTGCAAACACTTTGTGATTCTGTGTACTATAAAAACATTGCTCTGTTTGTTTAAGCACACCCACCAGTCTGAAACAGCAACATTTTCTCAACCAATGGTGTAACCTTGGGGTGGGACCATCTGTTTGGCTGACAACTCGTACATAAGAGGAGCGAGTTCAAAACACCTGCTTGAAAACAGTGACTATTTTTGCAATTCCATTTGATGATGCTAGTGGCACAATTTTACACACGTCAGCTTTAATACAATGCAACAGACTCCATAGAGAAATGCATTTTTCGCAATAACAAAAACCTTTGAAGACCAACGTACCATGACCTCTGAGGTTGTTGATATACAGTATGGTTCTGTAGAAACCACATGTCAGTTTGATGAACTTTGCTGTCAATCAAAAATGGTTTAATAATGAAATTCCTGGTGAAGAACTACACTACCCATAATCCTGTCTGTGGTTTAAAAACATTGCAATTTACATGATTGAGTCTCCCTAGAGAGTATCAAACAACTTTAATTGTATATGTTTGAATATTTCGCCATAAACCTCAAATATATGGCTTTTTAGACAATGACTCAATATAGTAGTTGATATAAAAAAACTAAATCTATATTTTTGTCTTAGTTACTGGTAAAAATGACTAAACATCCTTAAAATAAGTACAAATTAATTTGAGTGGCAGAATGACACTAGATATTAAGTCTTGTTTTCAAAAAATCGAACAAAATTGAATGGGTGTATACTTAAAACAAGAAAATAACTATTTGCCAAACTCTTAGAAAAACTTCTTGTTTTATATTTGTTTTGGGTGCTGTTTTAAAATAAAACTATTACATAAAATCTGGATTTGAGATTCATTTTAAATGGAGAACTGGCTAAGGGTCTGTATACTTTTGCAGTTTACTAAACACATTAAACAGGCCAAAGTCAACCGAAGTAGTTATAAAACACAAAAATGATGAGGACCAACAATCTTTATTTCAGTAAGTTCAGAAAAAAGATAAAACGAATCATTACAACTGTATTAGCCTGCATAGTTTTTTCTTTCTTTTTTAACTCATGCAGATATTACAACTGATAATTGTTGGAAAAGAAAAAAACATATCACCCAAAAATGAAAATTCTCTCATCATTTACTAATCCTCATTCCATCCCAGATGTGTATGACTTTCTTCTGGAGAACTCAAAGATTTTTAGAATATTTGAGCTGTTGTTCCATAAAATGCAAGTGAACGATGAGCAGAACGTTGAAGCTCCAAAAAGTACATCAGGTCAGTATAAAAGTAATCCATATGACTCCAGTGGTTTAATCCATGCCTTCTGAAGCGATACAATCAATTTAGGTTAAGAACAGACCAAAATATAACTTCTTTTTCACTATAAATATTGACATCTGCGGTCTTCTTGGCAATCATGATTTCAAGCTCGATTACTGCCTAAAGACTGCAATGGTAAAATGTACAGTGAAAAAGGAGTGTTATATTTTGGTCTGTTCTCACTAAAAACTGATTAGATTGCTTCAGAAGACATGGATTAAACAACTGGAGTCTTATGGATTACTTTTACGCTGACTTGATGTCCTTTTTGGAGCTTCAAAGTTTTGGGCACCATTCTCTTACATACATTGGACAGATCTACAGAGCTGAAAGATTCTTCTAAAAATCTTAATTTGCGTTCTGCAGAAGAAAGTCATGCACCTCTTGGATGGAATGAGTACATGATGAGAGAATTTTTATTTTTGGGAGAACTATTGCTTTAAATGGAAATCAAGCTTGACATCACAACACTAACAGACCATGTGCAAAATGATGCTTCAGACAGTTATAAACAAAGTGTTATAAACAAATAGAGACATATTTAATCAGTGCTTGAAAACCAACACAAGTGATTGTACATCCTGACTAGAGTGCATCAATATAAGGTAAAAAAAACAACAACAATCATTTTCTCATTATAACCCATCTAGTTCTAAATCAGGATTTTCCAACACAAGCAGTGCATTCTGGGCATGGAACCACCAGCAAAACACAGTTGTAAATGTCTCATTCATTTTTCAGTCCTGTGCAAATCCCATAAATGTCCAGGTCATATTTCACCACAAAAAACAAATAAATCAAAAGAAAGAAATTATATTCAGCATAAAGAAAATGAAGCCTATTTTTGCATTGATGTGACAAATTTGATATGATTAGTTGAATCCTCATAACAGTAATGACACTATAAAGTTTAGTTTGATAGTACTTGTACTAAATTTAATTGATGCTAATTTGAAGAAATAAAACACATTGCATTACAGTATTGATTTAATACAGTAGAAATAATGAGAATCTTAATTATAATTGAATTACACATAAAAAATTTCAAAAACAAATCTTAATGGTCTTAAAATGCACCTTCATTTTCTTTACACAAAATCTTTTTTTCTTTTGATATTGGCTTGAAATATGACTTACACGTGACTTGACCCATTCCATGCTGTGAATACATAAACACAACATTTAAAAAATACCATGATACAAGTTTAATGAGCTTCAGTACCAAAACATGCTAAAATAACATGAAAAAAATGTCTTCATTTTTTGCAGTTCAACAACTCAAGGTTGACCCAACACAATTGCACATTTGCAAACTGCAAACACTTGTTCATGTCATTTTCTAAGGAGTCCTGTGTTTCTCAAGTCCACATCTGTGATCAGATTTCATCTCAGGGTTTTGCTTGGACATTCAGCAAGGTTTCAGCTGCACAGAAATCTGCTCTTGACTGCAGTTGTGTTGCGCAGCAGCATGTTGATGATGAACATACTCACCCACCCAGTGACGGGGCGGTTTGGGAAGGACGCTGGGTGAAGGGGGCTCGCTGAACTTGGCTCCGGCATATGCCTTCTGGGCATCTGAGGAGGGCTCAGGAGAGCAAATGTTTCTGATTCCCTCAGCTGGGGTCAGCATGTTGTTCTCTGTGTGTGTCTTGTGTGTTTTAGCATGCGGAGTATTGCTCCTTGATCTTTGGTTGTTCAGGTTCACAGATGGTCTGCTGGACTGACTTCCTCGCTCGACACATACTGTTTTGGACTTGAACTGTTGAAGATAAACAGGACACAATATTAGCATCTTGTAGTACAACATTAAAACACCCAAGGTGGTCTATAATACCTGGAGTTCCCCCAACCATTAGGATTTCCATTCATTTCAATAGCAGTTGCTCAGGTGGTGCAGGACCCCCAAGAAGTACACAACACATTGGCAACCACCCATAAAACCTTAGCAACTGTAGAGCAATGCAAACCAGTCAGAACAACTTGGCAACTGCATAGGTATTAGGCAACATCTTAGCAATCACCATAGCAACACCCAGCCAACCACCCAGAACACCTCAGCAACTCACTAGATTTGCATTTTGTTTCTTTAAGGGAAAGTTCACCCTCGAAAATGAAAATTCTCTCATCATTTACTCATTTACCCTCATACCATCTCAGATGTGTATGAGTTTCTTTTTTCTGCAGAACAGAAATGAAGATTTTTAGAAGAATATCTCAGTTCAGAAAGCCCATTCAATTCAGGTGAATGGGTACCAATATTTTGATACTGAATTTTAACGATGCCTTTAAGCAGCTTGGAAAATTCCAGAAAATTATGCCAAGCCTTTAGACATTTAGCTTCTGATAGGAGGTGTACTGAATTGGAGGTGTACCTGTGGATGTATTTTAAGGCCTACCTACAAACTTAGTGCCTCTTTGCTTGACATCAAGGGAAAATCTAAAGAAATCAGCCAAGACCTCAGAGAAATAATTGTGGACCTCTACAAGTCCTTTTGAAGCAATTTCCAAACACCTGAAGGTACCACGTTCATTTGTACTGTAAACAATAGTATGCAAGTATAAACACCATGGACCACGCAGCCATCATACTGCTCAGGGAAGGAGATGCATTCTGTTTCCTAGAGATGAACGTAGTTTGGTGCGAAATGTACAAATCAATCCCAGAACAACAGCAAAGCACCTAGCGAAGATGCTGGAGGAAACAGGTAGACATGTATCTATATCCACAGTAAAATGAAAGGCTGATCAGCAAGGAAGAAGCCACTGCTCCAAAACCACCATTAAAAAGCCAGACTAGTTTGCAAGTGCACAAGGTGACAAAGATCTTAATTTTTGGAGAAACGTCCTCTGGTCTAATGAAACAAAAAATTGAACTGTTTGGCCATAATGACTATCGTTATGTTTGGAGGAAAAAGGGTGAGACTTGCCAGCTGAAGAACACCATCCCAACTGTGACGCATGGGGGATGGCTGTGACGCATGTCGTGGGGGTGTTTTGCTACAGACAGGGCTGTAGCAAGGTAATCTGGGCCCCCTGAATGTATGGGCCCTTTTCATTAAAACAAACAGTTGTGGGGCCCCCTGGAGCTTTGGGCCCCTAGAATCATTACCACCTTTCACCCCACTAGCTACAGCCCTGGCTGCAGGAGGGACTGGTGCACTTCACAAAATAGATGGCATCATGAGGTAGGATTAATATTGAAGCAAAATCTCAAGACATCAGCCAGGAAGTTAAAGCTCAGTCGCAAATTGGGTCTTCTAAATGGACAATGTCCCCAACCAAGCCCTGACCTCAATCTGATAGAAAATGTGTGGGCAGAACTGAAAAGGCATATGCAAGCAAGGAGGCCTACAAACCTGACTCAGTTACATTAATTCTGTCTGGAGGAATGGGCCAAAATTCCAGCAACTGATTGTGAGAAGCTTGTGGAAGACAACCCAAAACGTTTCACCCAAATTAAACAATTTAAAGTCAATGCTACCAAATACTAACAAAGTGTCTAAACTTCTGATCCACTGGGAATGTGATGAAAGAAATAAAAGCTGAAATAAATAATTCTCTCTACAATTATTCTGACATTTCACATACTTTAAAATAAAGTAGTGATCCTAACTGACCTAAAACCGGGAATGTTTTCTACGATTAAATGTTGGGAATTGTGAAAAACTGAGTTTAAATGTATTTGGCTAAGGCGTATGTAAACTTATGACTAACATGTATACAGGCCTTTTTGTGTGTGTGTGTGTGTGTGTGTGTGTGTGTACAATGATGGCAGTAACGATCATTTAACATGGTCTTAACATGGCACACTCAAATGAACTGCAAATTATACGGTGGTAATAAAATGGTTAGTGTCCAAAAACATGACATTATGCATAAATACTAATGTACGTTACCAGTTTATTGGTGGTTGGTTTAGTCTGAGCTGCTTTACAATCGTCATGGCTGGTTAACAGAGGTTTAGAGCTGCTTTTGTTGATGTGTCCTGTTGTTTTATTTGTTTTATTGTGCACATTTGGTCCACTCTTCTTCCATAGAGCTTGTTTGGATCGGTTTATCTTCACAGATTTATTTTCCACGCGTGATTCAAGACGAAGTGCAAACGAGTCGCTCAGCATAATTCATGAATATAATGCAATAAAAGCCGTACTTTATATGAACACGCCCAAATGTGTGAACCGATACTGATGATCATGGGGAATATTAGGATCTCTTGAAAAATTATTGAGGTCCAAAGCCAAAAAGTGACAGTGCATGAAACTTACTATATCAAGTGTCTGCACTTCTGCATTCGAATACTATTAAAATAAACGTTTGTAACGCGTTAACAAAAGATCGAGGCTCCTTGCATAATAGCTGTGAACGGCACGACGCGCATGCGCCCTCTACAACGATTGCATCATGACATTGGAGTGCAAACTATGATGTCAATATTCAGGAACATTACTACATTTTTCAGTACCCTCAATCCATCCATCTATCCATCTATCCATCTATCCATCTATCCATCTATCTATCTATCTATCTATCTATCTATCTATCTATCTATCTATCTATCTATCTATCTATCTATCTATCTATCTATCTATCTATCTAGTGTAGAGCTCCACCTGCTGGCCGCCTATAGTCACTATTGTTTGAGAAGGTAATGCAGGAGAACTGCGGGACAACGTGGAGAATTTGTGTTAACTTGGCTGAAGAGCTTGAGAAGCGAGCGCCTCATGGACCTTATTTCCTGAACGCTGACCCGAGGAGGGAGCTTTCTACAACATCCAGCTGTGGATAAGGCTTTGAAACCCTAAAATTACTGGACTCGTGTTAAGGGCCCAGACAGCAGATCACTGAAGATCCACCAACCCCCTCTGAAAGCTTGAGCTACGGCGAAGCTGAACACGAACTCTCAACCCGAATGTCTCAACCCGGAGCGCCTCCTCGATGGATTAACTGCCCGAGAAGAGGACAACCTGTGGCTGGTAAGCGTCTGTTTTAGCTCTCAACAAAGCTGCTTTTCCAACCTACATTCAGTCTCTGTGTTTAAATGAGTATTTTAGGGTTAGGGCACTATTTCTGACATTATAGTTTACTTAAACCCAGTACTGTGTGACTGCAGCATCAGTGAGCTGAAATGAAGATCTCTGGAAAATGTTTCAATCTACTGTAAATCAACTATTAGCATGTACATGATCACAACACTGTCATACAATGCCAAATATACTGCGTCATATGTCATAATAAACCAGTGTTAGTGTTATTATGTGTATATTTTATTAGGAAGGTGTACGATATCTATATAGACAAGCAGTGTACTGTACGGTTTTTGTTTTAGTGTTTAAATTGAATGGTTAGCCAGATTAGCTAGCTACACGCAGGACAACACATATACGTGGGTTCATGCATATTAATGATATTGTGACGTTTGGCCACTTGATTTGCTGATAGGGAGTTGTTTGTGTTTGGTTTATAAATATTAATAAGATTACTTGACGCTCTTGGAAGCTTAAAGTATTGCGATGTATTAATATTCATTAGCTAAGTTTTAGCTTCATTAGTTTTGTGTACAGCTTCTAGTATGTTTTTGTCTACTCAACTCATATGACCAGAAGTATTTACTTTAGTTAACCCTAACATTTCAAATAGTGTTTTAAACGTTATGCATATTATTAAACGTAAAGACTCATTTTGCATAAACGATTAAATGGTTAAATAGTTTATTTTCAGGTGCTATATTTTAAGATTCGCAAGGCATTATTTTCTGCTGAACCAATTTGAAAAAAAATATGTATTTTGAAAAGTGCTTTCATATAAAAACTGACTTGACTTATAATTGTATTCGTCTTTCAATAAATTAGCGCCATGATTTGCTTTATGCCATTATTTTTGCAATTCCGTTTGGTGGCGCTAGTGTTGCAGAAATGATACACTTCAGCTTTTAAGATCATAGCACAAACTTCCCATAATTATGTTGAATTTTCTCTTGCAGGCAAATTTCTCCCCATGAAAACCATGCTTGGGCCGAGGTACGATGGTGAAGTCCCTGAGGAGAACAGGTTTCACCCCAGCATGCTGTCCAACTATCTCAAGAGCTTAAAGGTACTTGGACATTCCTGTAAAACTGATATATCCACTGTTTCATCCAGATGTTGAGCTTATGTGATGTTGAACTCTCGTCTTCAGGTGAAGATGGGTTTGCTGGTGGACCTGACCAACACAAACCGCTTCTATGATCGGGCAGAGATAGAAAAGGAAGGAATCAAATACGTAAAGCTTGCCTGTAAAGGGTACGTGACATCAATCTGAATTAAATGGGTTTTTCTAGCTCATCAGAGAAGACCTCAGCAAGCTTTAAGCGAGCTTATCTAAAATAAAAAACAAATATATAAAAATAATGTAGCCAAAACATGACACGCAGTGTGCATATTTGAATGACCAAAAATAATTAGTTTTTAAACTGCAACTTTGAGGACAAATTACATTTAGTTGCAAATGCACCTTAATTTTATGCAGCTGAAATATACCTACCTGGTGTGCATTTTTAAAGTAGCTTTAGATATTTTGTTTAGGTTTTAATCTGTATTTATAATAATATGTACATTTTAAATTATGATTTCTTTTCAATAGGAAAAACTTTATGTATTTTTATGTCCAATGTACTACTGGTCTGCTTTACAATGTTTGTGGAACATTTAAGGGCTTTTCACACTGCACTCAACCTGGGTTATCATCTTTTTAAACCTCACTCTTAACCCCAGGTAAAGCAATATTTCAGACTTGTCATTTTTTTAAGGAGGTTAGCACGTCCATTTGCTTAGTACAGTCGCACAAACTTTCAACCGATAAAATGGGAAACTGGTAAAATATCGAACAGTGATGCAAATGCAATAACAGGTGTGATGAAGGGACAGTATTCCTTTTGCACGTGTTTTTGTGGTATGTTTTAGAAAGCAAGGAGTAATTCCTAACTTGAAGTAAAATATGTAAAACATGAAACAAGATAACCCAGGATTACGTTTAAGATTGAGAATGAAGAGAATAAAATTATTTATATTTGACAAACTGCTGCCTTGGGCCACATCCACACTTGCCTGTTTTCATTTTCCTAACATCATGGTTTTCCAAAGTATGTGTGAAACACTGCTGTAGTTTAGATGAGAAACGATAATGTAGCAAAATTGATTACTCTAGCAAACACGTCACAAGTAAATTGTGAATATTAATATTATTTTAAGTTTGTGACATACATTTCATCAAAAAGAAAAAGAACAGGAAAAAGGAACATTTTGACGAATAAAAAAGCTTTTCATTTTGTTCAGTGTGAATTATAAGGATTCATTCACCCCAAATGTTTTATTCTCTCATTATTTACTTGCCATCCCATATGTTTATGACTTTTTTTCTTCTGCAGATCACAAATTAAGATTTGTAGAAGAACATTTTGGCTCTTTGGGTCCATACAATGCAAGTCAACAGGGTCCAAAATGTTGAAGCTCCAAAAAGCACATAAAGGCAGCATAAAAGTAATCCAAAAGACCCCAGTTGTATAATCCATGTCTTCCGATGTAATTTGATAGGTGTGGGTGAGAAACAGATCAATATTTAACTCCTTTTTTTAACGATAACTCTCCTCTTTCAAACAGCTCCCTTAGGGCTCTTCTTTCCTAAGAGTTCTGTTTTTGACTTTTTTTGCCTCAGGGAGGATAATTAAAAATGTATTTGTTTCTCACCTACACCTATCATATCGCTTCTGAAGACATAACTTAAACCACTGGATTTGTATTAATTACAATGCTTATATGCTGCCTTTTATGTGTTTTTGGAGCTTCAATGATTTGGTTATCATTCACTTTCATTATATGGACCTACAAAGCTGATATATTCATCTGGAAATCTTCGTTTGTGTTCTGCAGGAGAAAGAAATTCATACACATTTGGTTGAGTAAATGATGAGACAATCTTCATAATGCGCGTGAACTATCCTTTTAAGCTCTCAAACCTCCTTAAAGAACACATTCTAGCTACTCAGCAAAGATGTCAGTCAGCTAATGTGTTGTCTGCATTATGATTAATTTATGATCATTACTGCTCTGGCTGACGTTCTGGCTTCATCCTGTCACATTACTACAATCTATCTGTTTCCCTAATGCAGTCATGCTGAATGCCCTACAGTAGAGACGACAGAGACATTCATCAGACTGTGTGAACCCTTCTCTGAAAAAATACCCACAGAACTCATAGGTAAGAGCTGACAACTCAGACAGTTATATTATTAGTTATGGTTACCACATTTTTGGATTTGAATCCAGTGTTGGGCTGTTCTGGTCTGGATGCTCAAACAAGCAGAGGAATGTTTGGATGGTGCCACAGAGCTGCAGAGTGTACACTTTTTCAGGGAAATCAACCCATGAATGGTTTACTTACAGTTAATCTGCATTTTAAACTGGGGTAGGAGAAAGTATCTCAACTAAAAAAAATGAAATGCATCAGCTTTAAGCTGAAAATCCCAAGCGTCAATCATTTCTGTAACACATGGCATTTAAAAATTTGGAAAATGTATGTATGCAGTACATTAAATATTAAGTAAGTTGTAGGCATGTAACGATATTTGGGTATACGCCGTGTTATTCAGATTGGACCACAAAACGGCGCAGCGACATGCAGAAAAGGACAACTTGATATTAAGAGAACAACAATTAAGTTTGTTTATCGTTCAACTAGGGCTGGGCGATAAAACGATATCGATATATATCACGATAAAGAAAATCCACGATAAGCTTTTGAGTGATTTTCGATATTTACTGCTTGTCGCTAAAACTCAAGCAGTTCGGCTTTCTCAGGCTGCATTTCCACTGGGGCGGATGAAATCCGCTCAAAGGCGCTCACAGCGCTAGGAGAGATCTTGCTCCGGACCGCTGCCAATCCTACGATCCACCTTGTGAGCATGACACTCGGCTTTCATAGGAATGAATTGAAAACACTCTCTTGGCTCACAATGCGCCAGTGGTAACGTAGGGTCAGACTGGATGAACTTGCTAATGCTAGTTGCCTTGCTAACAATTAGGTTACGTCTGACACTGGATTGATTTAATCCACAACGCAAGACTTCATGACAACGGTTGCGCCCTCTCATCGTCTCTAGTGAAGAGCGCGACAGAACAACAGTGATGTGGACAACAGCTCTGATCTTTCTGCGTTGTAATCTTGAATATTGTTCTGTAGCAACAAACACTTTCTTTTTTTTTTATTTCAAAGTTGACGGAAGAAAAGCAGAAAAAACGAATTCTAAACAGTCAAAATAGTCTCTACAATAGTCTCATGTGTGTAGACATGAAGCGCTGCATGAGTTAATGTGGTTTCAAAGCACCGTTTAAGACTAAAACATTTTTCCCTTCTAAATGTATCTTTATTAATCAGCATGTTACGATCTTTAATAATAAACAACTCGATTTCTGTTCTAATTTTGTGAAAATTAATTAGATGTCTGGAATGGATAAGGAAAGACTAAAATTACTAATTACTCTCAATTTAATGAAAATATACAAATGTTTTTATACATTTTTCTCTCCGGACACCCCTGAACCCTCATTCAGCATCATTCCACAGTCACAAGAACTTCTATGCCCCATACTTGGGTATCTGAATCTTAAGAAATATACAAAATATTTCATTTTAATGTAAAAATATTCCAACAAATACTGGACTGATGTTACTATGCTTCAGAACAGACAGATGATCTTTTAACATTCATTTTCAATTGTAAAATTGGTAAAAGATCCCATTGCTGTTAGATGTAATGTAGATTTAATGTATATTTAATTCATGTAATGTTAAATGCACTTTTAAAAAATGTCATGAGCTCTTTTGTGAGGCTCTTTTTTGTTAGAAATAAATAATTGAAAACATTTTCTTCCTTTTTGTACTTTTATGTTAAAATGATTATCCTACTCAAATGCATGTGACATAAAATAGAATTATGTTGAAAGTAATCCAAAAGTAATCAGATTAGATTATCCCTAAAATGTAATTGTGACAAGGAGGAGGGTGGGACCGGGCCGTTAGGATGGCCGCGTGGCACGGATTTACTGCAGTCAGCCAGGAGAGGGATAAAGAGGAGCCGGAGTCGCCAGTTCGAGAGGGAGAGGGAGGTGCACACAGCCGCTAAACTGTGTGTGCATTATGGTTTTGTTATGCTGAAAAGCAGTTTTATGTTGTAGTGATTTAAAAGTATTTTGGTTGTAAACTTTATTACATTATTAATTGCATTTTTTTTGTCTTTGTAATTTTTAATCAGTACCGGATTACAATTCATTGGTTGATTTGTAATCAGTATTTAGTTGCATCAAATCTTGGTGAAATTAAAGCAATAGTTGACCCAAAAATTAAAACTTTCTAAAGGTTTACTCACCCTCTTGCCATCCCAGATGGGTATGCTTTTCATTCTTCAGCAGAATATAAATGAAGATTTTTTTGAATAATATTTCAGCGCTATAGATCCATACAATGCAAGTGAATGATGATCAGACCTTTGAAGCTCCAAAAAGCACATAAAGGCAGCAGAAAAGTAATCCATAAGACTCTAGTGGTTAAATCCATGACTTTAGAAGTGATATGATAGGTGTGTGTGAGAAACAGATCAAATTTAAATCAATTTTTACTATAAATTATTATCCCTGCCCATTAGGTGACGACATGCACGAAAAATGCGAATCAGCAAAAACACAAGAACTTAAAAATAACTTAAATATTGATCTGTTTCTCACCCACATCATAACACTGGAGTTGTTCGGATTGCTTGTTTACCTTTGTGTTTTTTGAGCTTCAAAGTTTTAGTCACCATTCACTTGCATTGTATGGACCTACAGAACTGAAATATTCTTCTAAAAATCTTAATTTGTGTTCTGCTGAAGAAAGAAAGTCATACACATCTGGGATGTCATGCGGGTGAATAAATGATGAGAGAATTTTCATTTTTAGGTGAACTATCTCCTTCAAGTGTCCAAATAGATTTGGGGGTTAAAGTGTTCAAGTAAAGAATGTTTTCGATTGGCTTGATATGTTTACACTATTGATTTTTTTTTTCTTAATACCGCAATGCATTTATTTTCATATCACAGTCCTGACCATCCTGTCAGGTTTTATTTTGTGGTACGGACTGGCTGGCTTATGCTTTACTCGTGCTATTGTAGTTTAACAGTATGAGTTTGGCCTGTTGGAGGCGCTCTTTAGTCATGTTGACATATTACACCGTACAGCAGCAAACTGAACCCACTGAATGACACTGAGGATGATATGAATGCCATTGTTATCACCACGGTAACAGTGTGATTGACACTGCAGGGAACATTTGAGAAAGCAAGACACAAGGAGTGTTACTGTAGATTATGGTCAGTGGTAATCTCTGATTATTAGTCAGTTACATTAGCTTTGTGTGGTTGGAACAGTTAGTATACTAAAAAATCAGTCTGTGTTTCCATAGAATATAGCTTTCAAAAAACATGCATTGGTGATGTATTTAGCTCAGAATTGTTTAAAATTCATCAAACACAACGTATTTTATATTGTCAAAGTAATAACCAATCAGGCATTTTGTAAGATTAAGTACAAAAATATAATTAGTCGTGTTTGCTATGGCAGTATCGCTCAACTGGTTTTGCTTTAGGACACAGATTTTACATGGGAAAACAACTGGTGACCCAACACTGGTGAGAAATTGAATATAATACAGAAATGTCCTTAAGATTACATTATAACAATAATATGAATTATTATAATATGAATGCAAAAATGATGTTCATCAGGATCACAAGTATTTTGTCTACATTTATATACTTGCATCGAGTGTGTTTCTGGCCTTTGACCTCTCATTTGTCTGTAGTTTGAGGAATAAATACACGTAATATTTGAAAAATACTTTGTTTACCCTGCATCGCTGAAAAAAATTGAGATTGGGCGTTCAACAGTGAATATTGGCTAGTTTACACACTTAATATGTTTTCATGTTTGGTGTTTGTTGGCCTGGTGTCATCAGTTGTAGGATGGTGAAGATATTTAAAATTGTGTATCGCTGTGAGTGTGAAAAATTAGGTGCAACGGTGGTGAAGAGTATTTTAAAGCTAGCCAAAAAACTGTTATAAAATACACTTTGGGCTTTCAATCTGGAGAAATTAATATTCTTGAATAAACTGTCCTATTTTCTGTTATGTGATTGGTGCTTGCCTGTACAAAACTCACCTCCATGCTAGAGTGTTGTTTGCCAAAGTGTTACTATGAAGTTCTGAACAGCATGTTGCTATGCAGTCGCTAGGGTGTTCTGGGTTTTTTTTCTCAGTGGTTGTTTACTGTCTCTAGATATGACTTGGGCTCCTTCAATCTAAAGCCCCGTTCACACATGCAGCGACATTATTGCTTGATTTCACTAGTCCTTGTAATTTATGTCATTTGCGGGCATTAAAGATATTGATAGACTGCACATCTAGCCATGTCTTTTGAAAATCTGATCACATCGCAGGTGAGACATATTGCTGGTAATACTAAGATGTCATTCTAATTTGACTAGGAATTGGTTTTCTTGTCACTAAAATTGACATCAAAATGAGCATGAATTTAACAATGAATAATGGTTGTTTAAATAGTTGTTTAATGTAGGGCTGTGAATGTAAAAAAATTAAACGAATCAATCGCACATTTTTCTGTGATTAATTTGCGATTAAATTCTGGTTCATGATACATTACAACAAACAAAGAAATCATAAATATACTTACTTTATACTTTGTTTCAAAAAACATGCAAGAACATGCAAGTCATTTATTTTAACTATTTAAACATGTTAAAATGTATTTTTTTTAACACATTTTTACAGGTATTAATCTTGGTACAGTTTAAGTCATAAGTTTACATACGCCTCAGCCAAATACATTTAAACTCAGTTTTTCACAATTCCCGACATTTAATCTTAGAAAACATTCCCGGTTTTAGGTCAGTTAGGATCACTACTTTATTTTAAGGATGTGAAATGTCAGAATAATAGTAGAGAGAATTATTTATTTCAGCTTTTATTTCTTTCATCACATGTCCAGTGAGTCAGAGGTTTACATACACTTTGTTAGTATTTGGCAGCATTGATTTTAAATTGTTTAACTTGGGTGAAACGTTTTGGGTAGTCTTTCACAAGCTTCTCGCAATAAGTTGTTGGAATTTTGGCCCATTCCTCCAGACAGAATTAATGTAACTGAGTCAGGTTTGTAGGCCTTCTTGCCCGCAAACGCTTTTTCAGTTCTGCCCACAAATCTTCTATCAGATTGATGTCAGGGCTTTGTGATGGCCACTCCAATACCTTGACTTTGTTGTCCTTAAGCCATTTTGCCACAACTTTGGAGGTATGCTTAGGGTCATTGTCCATTTGGAAGGCCATTTGTGACCGAGCTTTAAATTCCTGTTTGATGTCTTGAGATGTTGCTTCAATATATCCATATAATTTTCCTTCCTCATGATGTCATCTATTTTGTAAAGTGCACCAGTCCCACCTGCAGCAAGGCACCCCCACAATATTTGATGTTGCCACCCTATGCTTCACAGTTGGGATGGTGTTCTTCAGCTTGCAATCCTCACTCTTTTTCCTCCAAACATAACGATGGTCATTATGGCCAAACAGTTCAATTTTTGTTTCATCAGACTAGAGGACATTTCTACAAAATGTAAGATCTTTGTCCCCTTGTGCACTTGCAAACTGCAGTCTGGCTTTTTTATGGCAGTTTTGGAGCAGTGACTTCTTCCTTGCTGAGCAGCCCTTAAGGTTATGCCGACGTAGGAGTCGTTTTACTGTGGATATAGATACTAGTCTACCTGTTTTCTCCAGCATCTTCACAAGGACCTTTGCTGTTGTTCTGGGATTGATCTGCACTTTTCACACCAAACTAGGTTCATCTCTAGGAGACAGAATGTGTCTCCTTCCTGAGTGGTATGATGGCTGCATGGTCCTATGGTGTTTATAATGGCATACTATGGTTTGTACAGATGAACGTGGTACATTTGTGCATTTGGAAAATTATCCCAAGGATGAACCAGACTCGTGGAAGTCCAAGTTTTGTTTTTCTGAGGTCTTGGCTGATTTCTTTAGATTTTCCCATGATGTCAAGCAAAGAGGCACTGAGTTTAAAGGTAGGCCTTAAAATACATCCACAGGTCCACCTCCTATCAGAAGCTAATTATCTAATGGCTTGAGTTTTTCTGACATTTTCCAAGCTGCTTAAAGGCACAGTTAACTTAGTGTATGTGACATCTGACCTACTGGAATTGTGATGTAGTCAATTAAAAGTGAAACAATCTGTCTGTAAACAATTGTTGGAAAAATTACTCAAGTAATGCACAAAGTAGATGTCCTAAACGACTTTCCAAAACTATAGTTTGCTAATATTAAAACTGTAAAGTGGTTAAATGCCATCAAATCAGAATGAAAATCAAATTATTTTTTTTATTCTTTTTTTTTTTTTATCCCCCTTTCTCTCAATTTGGTATGCCCAATTCCCACTAATTAGTAGGTCGTCGGTTAGGTGGTGCGGTTACTCACCTCAATCCGGGTGGCGCAGGATAAGTCTCAGATGCCTCCGCTTCTGAGAACTTCAATACGCACATCTTATCACGTGGCTGGTTGTGCATGACAATGTGGAGACTCACAACATGTGGAGACTCATGCTACTCTCCGTGATCTACGCACAACTTACCATGCGCCCCATTGAGAGCTAGAACCACTAACCGCGACCACGATTTTAATCTACCCTACCTAGCAACCGGGCCAGTTTGGTTGCTTAGGAGTCCTGGCTGAAGTCACTCAGCACACCCTGGATTCGAACTCGTGACTCCAGGGGTTTCAGTCAGTGTCTTTACTCACTGAGCTACCCAGGCCCCCGAAGTCATTTATTTTATTATTATTATTATAATTATTATTTATAAAGCTGGGTGAGCTACCCAGGCCCCCAGTGGACTTTTGTTTTTTAATAATAGGATCAAATGGGCAGATTCACTTCATATTAAACTTTGTACATTTTCAATGCATTATTAGACACTATACAATTACATACAGATCTAAAACATGCTGAATGCTGAAGTTTAACTTGCTGAAGTTTAAATTCTCAAAACTGTTATTTTCTCTGGCTGCTGTTCAGTCTCTACAAGTATTCCTGTCTGCAGCTTGCTGAATGGCCATGTCCTTCCCAGTCTCTATCGCGCACAAGCGGTGGGTCTCGCGCAGGCAGTTTCGCTTTTGAAAAATTCAGAGTTTTTGCGCAATGCAAAGAGATACGACAGCTTGCCCATATCACTCGCCTGCTTGCATATGAAGAATCTTCGTTCTCTGCACAGGAAATCCGCTTCTGTTCTTATTAAGCCCGGGACATGCGTATCGCACATTGACTAAACATGCACTGCTCTACACAGTCAGTTTCTGTATGAGGCTGTGCAGTTGAGTCAAGTGATTACCTCCTGAAATTAATTTTATTTTATATTTGATTTATAGCTTTGAAGTTTAATAGGAAATATGACTTTATATGGCAATTAATCGCAAAAGCCCTAAAAGAAACAATTAATCCTCATAATCGCAAGTAGTGGTCGACCAATATGTTTTTTTATTTTTTGTGGCCGATATCCAGATAGCAGGGTGGCTGATATGACTATACAATGGCGATATATCACACAATTTAATATAGTAACAAAAATTAATAAATATTATTTAGCACTGTATTTACTCAATTATATACAAAACTTATATTAATAAGTTATATAAATAAACTTGTATTATATTTAATTATCTTAAATTATATAGTAGTTTCTTCTGATTTCAAATCAAAATCAAATCACTTTATTGTCACACGACCATATACACAAGTGCAACAGTAGGTGAAAGTCTTGTGTGCAGTTCCGAACAACATAGCAGTCATGTCAGTGACGAGACATATACCAATTACAATAAACAACATATTTACACAACACAATTTACATATCTAATGTACACATACTTACACAACACAATAATTATATACAATGTACAGTAGACAATACACACAATATAGAATACACATACAATAAAAAATAAATATATATATACACACACACACTGTAGTTGTATTGTGGAGAATATAATTATGACAGTCCAGTGTGAGATAAATCATTAATAAAGTGCAGTGCTGATTATTGATCGTCAGAGATCAAGTGTTCAAAAGTCTGATTGCTTGGGGCAAGAAGCTGTCATGTAGTCGGCTGGTGTGGGTCCTGATGCTGCGATACAAAAATGTTATGACTAAACAGGCAGGCGGTAATTTATTTCTGCATGAAAAAATTATTATATTTGAAAGAAGGAAATTACAGTACACACACAGTAGTTCAGCTACAATGAATGGTTTTTGTGCATTACCAATCGCATTTTCTCATAAAAGACCCAATCAAAGCAATTGTACATACCGTAAACAGTGAATATGGCATTTACTCATAGTGCACGTGAAGTGCTTTTACTTTTGAAGTTGCACTCATGCTTGTGCGGATCCAGCGATATCAGCAGCAATCTACTAAGAGTTTAAATGCCGTGGATTATAACGGACTGACCATTATGATTTGTGAATCAGAGGAACATTTGATCTTATCTTGAAGTTTTTGATTCTGGCTGATGGAATATTCGCTTAAGAGGATATATTAGATGAGCGCTTGACAGGAAAAAAACGCTGGACTTTCATGAGGTTTGTGATTACATCTGTTTAAACAAGATATCCACATATTTGCAGACAGTATTTGATAGAAGTTTTATTGATATCTGCCTTTTTTATCATTAGTCAATACAGTTAAAACATACACTGAACTGTTGAGGAGAGAGATGGAAACACATCGTGGCTCTGATATGCGGATCGTTTAAATGAGACTGTGTTGCACACCGGACTATTATTGTATTACCACGCTTGTACAACAAAACAAACTGTGATTGGTTGTTTACATGTCACAGACACACCTTCACATGCAAGCAGGCAATTCTGTGCTCCTTTGCGGCCTTAACACTCTGGGGTCTGAGGGTGTTTTGGGCCCTGTAGAAGTTTTGACATGCCTTGACATTTGTGCTTTTTTTCAGTTGCTTAAAAACATATTAATGGCTAAAGTCTGATAACACTGTATTCAGCACAAACTGGGCTACAATAATATGTGAGCAACATCTATGTACAGGATAGTATTTTTGAGAAAATAACGTTTATGCATGGTTTTTGAAAAAACAAAATGTTTAAATCATTGCAATAAGGCCATATAACAGATACTAAACATTTGTCCACAAGACTTTTGAGAAGTGGATCTTGTAGCCTAGAATTGTTGCTACAAAATGATGTGAAAACCATCCTGATCACTCACTCATACAAAACAATATAGTACTTTAACTTTTGTAAGACACTTTTCGTGTTGAAAGCTCATATGCGAGGAGGCGTGAACTATCATGAATATTGAGGTAATTCACAGCTGAGGACACAAAGACCCTCCCCTGGGCCTATCAATGAGGAATGTGACAGAAAGAGAATGAATGTGAGGAGACTTAATGATCAAAATCAAGTTTTAAGTTAAAAGAAGTTATATAATAGTTACATCTTTACATAAAGACTTTACTTAATTTTAGACCTACACTACCGTTAAAAGAAGTCTCTTCTGCTCACCAAGGCTGCATTTATTTGATCCAAAATACAGTAAAAACATTGTGTAAACTCATTTTACAATTTAAAAGAACAGTTTTCTATTTGAATATATTGTAAAATGCAATTTGTGATCAAAGCTGAATTTTCAGCATCATTACTGCAGTCTTCAGTGTCACATGATCCTTTAGAAATCATTATAAGATGCTGATTTTCTAATATGGGCATATTTAACTCTTTCCCCGCCAGCGTTTTTAAAAAAAAGTTGCCAGCCACCGCCAGGGTTTTTGACGATTTTCGCTAAACTTTAATGGCCCGCAGAATATTTTCTTCCATGAATATATGAAGATGCTATATATCACAATAAAGATCTGAGCCTCTGCTTTTAGGCAAAAAAAAACTATTTTATTTTATCTTCATTTGTTCTTTTTTTATTGCGAATTGAACAGAGGTAGGTTTTGTCAAAAAACAACATTTCAGACAAAAAGCTGAGAAAATGTTTATGTCTGATATTTTGAGCTTCTCAATACTCCACTTCTTCATGTTTGAGACGATCGCAGTCTGTTTCTTTGATCAAAGAGTTGCGTACTCTTTCAAAACATGCGCAGGGGTCTTCCTTACCGTATAACACCTAAAACACAGAAACCCGGAAAATTCTGTGTTTGGCGGGGAAGCGTTTTTTCATAAAACACGGAAAATTCCGTGTTTGGCGGGGAAAGAGTTAAAGTGCATTTTACTCAATTAACCTGAACACATATTTGCCAGCACAAGCATTGATGATAATGAGGCAGCATAAACACTAGATAAAATATATTTTAAACATTCATATAATTTTATATCATATTACATATCATATTTATATTATACAGCGTACAATTTAAATACCTGCTTTAGCCGAAACAGCATTTAAATGTAACTGAAACTTGCTTATTCTGAGTCATGTTTCAAATGTCAATACTCTGAATCCTGGCTGGCAATCTGGAAACAGTCTCACTAGTAAAATATGTACATGTTTATATAAAATAGCATGTCAACTAATGAAAACGAAATGATTTACTCGTCCAAAATTGGATCCTCGTCTGGATCAAGTCTCTCTTCTAAATACAAATGTTCATCGGAGTCCCGCTCTTCTTCTAAGGAAAATGTTAACTCTTCATCCTATCGCATGTGTATCGTTACAAACGTGCAGTAAAATGAATGAATTGTTTACATCAAACCTCTGAACAATGTCGGGGGCGTGTACCATTTCCCTTGATCGTCTCAGCACATTAGCGTATGAATGGCGCGCTCTGCTGGTGGGTGGGATCACATACCTATAATGAGCTAAGCCTGTAAAAAAATTTACAGTGCTTTGTTTCATACAGATTACATTGCAGGATAATATTTGTTTTAAGTTTGAATAGTTTTATTTAAAAGTAGAAATCTTAAGCTTTCTTTAGACATATGTTTCATGTTTGTGTGATAAGAATTCGCAGAGTTTCAGTTCATTTTTGTGACGTGTTTCAGAAATATGCTTGTGGAGACAGAGATGTCTGATAGCTCACCCTTTTTAATTTTCTTTATTTTACAAAAGCACAAGATTTTGTTGTTATTGTGAGTGAACACCAATAAAAGTAGACCCTTTATAGTCTCTAATGATGTCTTACACTTATCTGTATGCCCCAAAATGACGGAGTATTTAAGTTGTTTCAGCTGTAATGACAAAAATATCCAGCAGGATGCGCCGACACGTCAGTCAACCCCAGAGGGTTAAGAAACAAATCAGCCAAACGGGAAAATGTATCGTCCGATGCTGATAATAAAAACAATTCTGAATATTGGCCGATTTATCTGCCTCTGCGATATATCAGTTGACCTCTAATCACAATTATTTGTTTGGTAATCGTCAGCCAAATTTCTGAATAGTGACAGCCTTAATCAAAGGCACATTTACATTTACTCATATACAAGCCCTCACTCCAAATTAGAGCACTTCTCTAGTCTAATCAAAATATCAGAAGTATAAAATACAGATAAATATGGATGAATATTGTCAAAAAAGCAAATTTAGTCACAGCAAATGTTCACGAGTTGACTGATTGGTTAAATTTCTTCTCCAGAGGCTGCGGTCAAAGTCCAGCATGCAAAAAACTATTTCCCTACGATTATCGTTATTTTCTGCCAATAGCCGATAGTTCAAAAAGCAACTATCGGTGCAGATTAATTGGCAAAACCGCAAAATATATATGTATATGTAAAGTAAAAATGTATATTATTTAGGAAATACATTTGCAGTAAAGTAAGTTGTGATGCATTGTGCAGGTGTTCACGATAAAAGATACTGTGCACTTGATTGTTGACAAGATGTACTGTTCTAGTATCTGTGTCTTGCAGTACGTTACCGCCTACCAGAAAGTCAGTCAGTCATGAGTCAGTCTCTACTGCAGCAGTGGATGGTTTGAGTTTGTCTTGCCAACTAAAAGCAGATCACGACCCAAAGTCCTCGCTGCTGCAAGTCTTTACTTATTCACGTTGTTCCAAAGCGGAATCCTGTTATTTTTTTCCAACTGAACACAGAAGGTGAATTTTTAATAAACTTGACGCAGCTCTTTTCCATACAACAACACTTTAAGCTTCAGAAAGGACAAAACACATCACCAAAATTTTATACCATGGTCTATTCGAATACTCGATTCTGATTGGCTAGAATGTGTGCGTTAACTCTTCTATATTAATGCACCTAATATGCTGTCCTCCGTAATGAGACATTGCAAGAGTTTTATGCCTATGTTTAATAAGCCTCCAGATGTGAATATTTTGTATCAAGTCTGATGTTGAGTCTCGGATCCAAGATTAATGTTCACATCTCTAAACACAACATCATCAAGGCATGCAATGCCATCTTTAAATCAACTTTGAACTGCTACAGGAAAAAAAACTGGAAGATACACCAACGTTCATCGGCCTTGTACTTCTGAGACTCACCTTGAGATAATTAGAAATACACCTGCACTTTTGCATCATGCATCTTTTGCTGTCTGGCAAGAAGCAAGACGATTTGAAATAACAAACATCATTGTGGGTCCAGAGGGCCCTCGCCGTTGATGGAGGATCGCGACGCAAAGGAGAGAAGTGGTTCGATAGTATTTGAGTGGTCCGCCAGGTGACGGAGGAGCGGCTGCCGTCCGCCAGGAGGCTGAATCCAGAGTCATCGTGGATTATTCCTTTTAATCTTCTGAGACCAGATCATGACTGATTTGTGCATTTGCCATTTCCCTTTTTGATTTGTAACAAGTTGCACCGAATGAACATTTACAAAAACAATTACAAATATTTTTTTCAATCAAATAGTTATAGTAAGTGAATGCACTTAGCTGCATAAAAAGTTATATGATGCTCCCTAATCCTAACTGATACTAACTCTGAAAGCAAAGATTATTTAGTTTTTGGATGAATACATTGATTCTCAATGTGAAACTGCACTGTAAATATAGGAATATATTTACTAATGTTTATTAATAGAGCCACATTGTACAGTGATGACAAAATATAGTATAAAAAATATATTAAAACGAAGCAAAATTACCCACAGTTGTGGTATATTTGAAAATTATTCAAAATAACTAACATATGTTTTCAGCTTTTGAGGAACAAGTTCTGAATTTCCACATATGTGGACATCATGTTTATTAGCTCACTGATGCGTGAAAAAGTGGCATATTAAATGAAACTAGAGACTCTACTCTTAACAACCAAACAGGTTTCAATGCAAAAACGTGACTTGGTGTTATGTTTTGTGTATAGAAAAGCAAAAATAAAACGTCTGCACCTGTGGACATGGGGGTCACATGAGGTTAAACCCACCAAAAGACCTGCAGAGACCAGTCAATGCCCAGACATCTGTGGAGTGACATCAGTGTTTGCAGAATTGCAGTATAAAGGTTTTGTAAAATGATTATCTATAGTCAGTGTGACAGCTGTGGTGCCTGTGTTATGAAATCACGTTGATGAATGTGTGGCATTCATCAGCGTGCCTCTTTTTCTTTTTTTTTTGCTTTAGCCAGAGGAAATAATCCCAGAATTGACAGCTGCACCCATATGAGATTGATTTGATGATAAATCTAAATCGGTGATACTTCTGTTGAATTATTTGAACTATAAATATGACGGTTTTGTGAAGTCTGGTGATTAAGAACTAACAACAATCACAAACTTAATGGTTGGTTGAGTTTTGACATTCAGCTGGCATATACTTTAATAAATGTAGGGTAATTGCAAAAGTTTGTTAATCAATTGCACTTTGTCTTGGTTTACGGCACTAAACGTAAGAAACAAACTGTGTGTTTGTTTTCCTGATTTGTTGGTCAGACAGCCCCTTCACATCAGAGTAGGTGTTTCTTGGTTAAGGAACAATATGAACTAGAGTTTATTCCAAAAAAAAGTGTGGTGTGGGACACTAATTTGGCAAATGGGAAAAGTTATCAACCAATAATTTAATAAGAAGGGATATTGGGTGACCTATAGGCCTTGTTGATATATTGGTCGACCACTAGAATGCAAGCTATAGGAAAAATATATGTTAAAGCTGCTGTAAGCATTATTAGTAATTCTAGAACATCAACAAGATTAGCTGTTTAATTAGACTTGCCCCCTCTTTTGAAAGACACACACACACACACACACACACACACACACACACACACACACACACACAGAGATATGCTTGGAAACCATTATAATCCGAGATCTACCTGGAGAGCATTGCAGTTTCATTGTAGGAAAAATAAAGATGCATTTCAAATCAGAAAACACAAACCTTAAGGGTACTAAGATGTTAGTTGGCAAAGCAACGGTAGCACAATAGCGTTATCGCGTGACGTGTTCTAGAGAGCTGTGTATTAATACTATTTTTATACATTTTTTGTTCTCTCATTAATTATCACAGCATAATTATACAGTGCTGTGAAAAAGTATTTGCCCTATCATAATTTCTTCTGTGTATATCTCATACAAAATTGTTTCAAAAATTCAAACAAAATCGAACATAAAACAAAGGCAATTTGAGTAAACAAAATACAGTTTTTATATGATAATGTTGTTTATTGAAGCAAAAAAGTTATCCAATACAACTGGGCCTGTATGAAAACGTATTTGCCACCTTATTTAGGAAATCCCCAAATCTATGAAACTGCATTCATAATGGGGTTCAGCTGGACTAGACACACCCAGACCATTTGCTAGCCATCAAATCAACACTTAAATAGAAGTTTTCAGCAGCGTGAAGTTGGCTAAAAGTTCTCACCCTGGCATAGTTCGCACACTATGCCAAGGTGAAAATAAATTCCAGAAATTGAGGAAAAAGGTCATTAAAATGCATCAGTCTGGGAAGGGTTACAAAGCTATTTCAAAGGCTCTGGGACTCCAAAGAACCACAGTGAGAGCCATTATCTCCAAATGGACAGTAGAGAACCCTCTCAGAAGTGGCTGACCTTTTAAAATTCCTCCAAGAGCTCAGCGTCGACTCGTACAGAAGTCACAAAAAAGCCAAGGACAACATCCAAGGATCTGCAGGCCTCTCTCGCATCAATAAAGTTCACCACTATCAGAAAGACACTGGCCAAAAATGCCATCCATGGAAGAGTGGTGAGGTGAAAACCACTGCTAACCCAGAAGAACATTAAGGCTTATCTGAATTTTGCCAAAATACACTTGATGATCCTCAAATCTTTTGGGTGAATGTTTTGTGGACTGATGAGTCATAAGTGGAACTGTTTGGAAGACACTGGTCCCGTTACAGCTGGTGTAAATCAAACACAGAATTCCACAGAAAGAACATCATACCTACGGTCAACCATGGTGGTGGTAGTGTGATGCTTTGCAGCTTCAGGATAACTTGCATTCACTGAGGGAAACATTAATTCTCTACCAAAAAAATCCTAAAGGAGAACGTCCGGTCATCAGTCCATGAGTTGAAGCTCAAGCGCATACAGTAATCCAAAGCATAGGAGTAAGTCCACCTCTGAATGGCTCAAAAGAAGCAATGTTAATGTTTTGGAGTGGCCTAGTCAAAGTCCTGACTTGAACCTGATTGAAATGCTGTGGCATTACCTTAAATGGGCAGTTCATGCTCAAAAACCCTCCAGTGTGGCTGAACTAAAGCACTTCTCAAAAAAAGAGTGGGACAAAATTCTACCACAGCGGTGTGAAAGACTGATCTCCAGTTATCGGAAGCATTTGGTTGCATTTGTTGCTGCTAAAGGTGGCACAACCAGCCATTAGGTTAGTTTTTCACATGGGTGATTATAGGTGTTGGATAACTTTTTTGCTTCAATAAAAAAATATATGTTTAAAACTGTATTTTGTGTTTGCTCAGGTTGCCTTTGATTTATGTTACATCTCATTTGAAGATCTAAAACAATGTAGTATGTAAAATTCACAATAAATGGAAGAATCAGGATACTTTTTCAGCAAATACTTTTCACAGCACTGTAGAAGCCAGTGTACCATTTCTGCCCATAGACAGTTATACTACTACATAAGTATTCAATAATAGTGAGATATTAAAAACGTACAAAGGGCCAGAGTCTCAACGTTTGGTTTGGTATGTAGGTGGTTTATGTGAATATTGTGTGATTCAGCTGTGTTGTGTTTTCCCCAGGCATTCACTGCACACATGGCTTCAACCGCACAGGCTTTTTAATATGTGCCTACCTGGTGGAGAAAATGGACTGGAGGTACAATAACATGCATGCATGCACTCACCCAATGAACACATGCTAAAAGTATACCTTATTTCGCAGTATGAGTAATTTTATTTCACATTATAAATATACTCTTTGTCTCAAAGTTGTTTTTTTAATTCAATGAAAACAGTTGCTTATATATTACATACCCATATGGTAATTCCCATGTTTTGATACAATTGTGAATTATCTTTTCTTTTTTTTTTACTGCTGTTTTGTTGAACTGCTGAAAAGGTTATGAAGTCATTTCTAAGGCTCTGAGACTCCTGCAAACTCTAAAGCTGTAATCTATAAATGGAAGCGCTTGCCACAGTAGTAGAACTTCCTTGAAGCCATCTGCTAAAATTTTGATGAGAGCACATTAAAAAAACATGAATAGCAGTTCCAGCTTTACTTATATGGCCTGAGGTCAATGTTCAAGACTCAACCGTCAGTAAATCGTGGGTAAAATCCTGAGAGACCAGAATAGCACAAACCAGTACTGGCAAATGCCAACTTAAATACTCACCTCTCGTTTATTTTAAATGATTGTATTAATTCCATATTGAAAGATGATTATAGGACAGCACAATTTATTGAAAAAATTATTGACATTATGTAGTCGAGTAATTAATGAGAGAGTCTTCATTTTTTGGTGAACTATCTCTTTAATGACAACAGTACAAGTGAGTGAGTTTTAAGACCTCTGTTAGCATTGGCACAAGAAGCATCACCTGACACTCAAAAACAAGCTTTCGAACAAAAGCAAAAAGCATCGTGGCAGTTTTAAATTATTATTTAGTATTTGTAGCTAAATTATAACACTCCCATTCGAAACAACTGCAGGGCTCAAACATTCATGCGAAAGTGCAAAAATGTAAAGAGCCACATGTGGAAATTCTTTGTGCTAATTATTTTCATGTATTTTATTTAATTTATTAACATTTGTGCTTCCTTTTAAAGTTCCAGGTTCAGTACAAGTTAAGCTATATAGTGTCGATAATCACTAAAAAGAATTTGAACTCGTCCCACATTGTTGTACATTTGCACAATAGAATTCTATTGTAAAGCTCGTCAATGCACGTTTTTGATTTGGTGAACCTGGAACATTCCTTATACAGCAATTATTGTTTTTTCTGTCTGTGTTTTTTGCTAGAACTGGATAATCCAGTACAAAATTCTGGTTCTCGAAGTTGAATCCCATTAAATATTTCTAAAGGGGAATTGATTATTAACGATAATTTAAAAACCTTTAAAGACAGACCCACCAGCAAGACCTGGGTAGCTCAGCAAATAAAGACGCTGACTACCACACGTGGAGTCGCAAGTTCGAATCCAGGGCGTGATGAGTCACTCCAGTCAAGCTTCCTAAGCAACCAATTGGCCTGGTTGCTAGGTAGGACCTCTTCGTGGTCGCTATAATGTGGTGCTTGCTCTCGGTGGGGAGCATGGTGTGTAGTGTGTGGATACTGCGGAGATTATAGTGAAGCCTCCTCACGTGTTGGGTCTCTGTGGTAATACGCTAAACAAGCCACGTGGTAAGATGTGCGGATTGACGGTCTCAGATGCGGAGGAAACTGAGATTCATCCTCTGCCAACCGGATTGAGGAGAGTCAATATGCCACCACGAGGACTTAGGGCGCATTATTAAAACATATTATTAAAAATGGGAATTATATGACAACATATTACAGTTCTGTTGTTATGTATCGATATAACTGAAGAGACAAGGGATTTCAACCCTCACCCTTCACTGTGAAAAGGTATTTGCCTCCATCCTGATCTCTTCTGGTTTTGTGTATATCTCATACTAAATTGTTTCAAAAATTCGAACAAAATCGAACATAAACAAAGACAGTCTGAGTGAACACAAAATATATTTTTTTAAATTATTATGTTATTTATTAAAGAAAGAAAGTTATCCAATACCAACTTGGCCTGTGTGAAAGTATTTGCCCCTTACTTACTAAATCCCCAATTCTATGAATTTATAATGGGGTTCAGCTGGACTAGACACACCCAGGCCTGATTACTGATCGCAATCAAATCTACCCATAAATAGAACTTTTTCAGCAGCAACAAGTTGGCTAAAAGGTCTCACCCAGTAGCACACTATGCCAAGGTCAAAAGAAATTCAAGAAATGATGAGGAAAAGGTGATTGAATATCCATCAGTCTGAGAAGGGTTGCAAAGCTATTTCAAAGGCTCTGGGACTCCAAAGAACCACAGTGAGAACCATTATCTCCAAATGGAGTAGTGAACCTTCCCAGAAGTGGCCGACCTTCCAAAATTCCTCCAAGAGCAAAGCGATGACTTATCCAGGAAGTCACAAAAAAGCCAAGGACAACATCCAAGGGTCTGTAGGCCTCTCTCGTATAAGTAAATGTCACTGTTCATGACTCCACTATCAGAAAGACACTGGTCAAAAATGCCATCCATGGAGGCAAAAACCACTGCTAACCCAGAAGAACATTTAGGCTTGTCTGAATTTTGCCAAAACACACCTTGATGGTCCCCGAAGCTTTTGGGAGAATGTTCTGTGGACTGATGAGTCGAAAGTGGAATTGTTTGGAAGACAGGTGTACCGTTACATCTGTGGTTTGGGGATGCTTTCTGCTTCAGGTACAGGCGACTTGCAATAATTGAGGGAAACATGAAGAACGTCCGGTCACTCAAGTGCAACTGGATTTACCTATCAAATCTTGACAGGCCCCATTTGCCATCATTCCAACACCTTATCCTTGAGTAATCATGCTATCAATTGCTAACTTGGTACTAGAAAATCACTTGCCATTACATCAAACAGCTATTTGGTTTGATAAATGAAGCTTTACATTGTCTTTGTTTTTGAGTTGCCACAGTATGCAATAGACTGGCATGTTTTATGGTCAGTATTAGGTCAAAAATGGCAGAAAAGACAGTTTTCTTGTCAGTCAATCATTGTTTTGAGGAATGAAGACTGTATAATGCTTGAAATTGCCCCCAAAAAACTGATGATTTTATACAAAGTTGTACACTACAGTCTTCAAAGACAAAGCACAACTGTCTCTAACAAGGACATAAAGAGATGTGGAAGGCCAGATGTACAACTAAACAAGAGGATAAGTACATCAGAGTCTCTATAGACGCCTCACATGTCCTCCACTGACAGCTTCATTGAATTCTACCCGCTAAAGACCAGTTTCATGTACAACAGTAAAGAGTAGACTCAGGGGTGCAGGTCTTATGGGAAGAATTGCAAAGAAAAAGCCACTTTTGAAACAGAAAAATAAAATGTTAGAGTGGGCAAAGAAACACAGATATTGGACAACAGATAATTGGAAAAGAGTGTTATGGATCTTAACCCATTGAGCTTTTGTGGGATCAGCTAGACTGTAAGATGCGTGAGAAGTGCCCAGCAGACAGCCACATCTATGGCAAGTGCTGCAGGAAGTGTGGGGTGAAATGTCACCTGAGAATCTGGACAAACTGACAGCTAGAATGCCAAGGATCTGCAAAACTGTCATTGCTGCACATGGAGGATTTTTTACTCATTGAAGTAGTTTATGAAGTTCTGATTTATTTTTTTCAAACTGTAATAGTAATTTTTCACATTATTAATGTCCTGACTATACATTGTGATCAGTTGAATGCCACTTTGGTGAGTAAAAGTATACATTTCTCTCCATAAGAGAAAAAATCTGTACATTATTCCAAACTTTTGGCAAGCAGGGTAGGAGTAATTCCACATCTGAATGGCTCAAAAGATGCTAAATTTAAGTTTTGAAGCCTAGTCAAAGTCCTGACTTAAACCTGATTGAGATGCTGTGGCAGGAGTGGGACAAAATTCAGTGAAAGACTGATCTCCAGTTATTGGAAGCATTTGGTTGCAGTTGTTGCTGCTAAAGGTGGCACAACCAGCTATTAAGTTAAAGGGGGCAGTTAGTTTCTCACATGGGTGATATAGCTGTTTGATATATATATATATATATATATATATATATATATATATATATATATATATATATATATATATTTGAAAACTGTGTTATGTGTTTACTCGGTTGTCTTTGTTTTATGTTATATCTCGTTTGAAGGTCAGAATCAATTTAGTATTAAAAATACACAAAAATAGAAGAAATCGGACAGGAGGCAGTTGGTCCATCTTTTGACTGTAAGTGTAGACTCTGCAGACTTCTGCTCCAGACAGCTCTTAGTTGTGTTGGCAGTGCATTTAAGATTCTTATGTTTGGCATTGTTCCACATGGCTTGCTCACTGGGGGTTAGAAGGCATCTCTGGAAAGCTGAAAAATGTTAAGAGAAATCAAATGGAATTGATCTGTGTCGAGCCAGTGCTTCCAATACTGACCGTAGCACATCCCTAAAAAATTTAATGAGCCGACATTGTGCTTGACAAAACGCATCAATATATTGTGCCCAAAGTTGTCTTCTGACCAAACACTGGAAAATTATCCTGCTGACATGAATGTTGTCATATCTACAACAGTTGTTGCCAACTAGTTTGTTGTGACTTGAAAACTGCTAACATCTGTTTTGATTGGGTCACGGACAGCAGGGAAAAGCAATACTGAATGCAAATAATAGAATGCAACTAATATACACCGATCAGCAACAACATTAAAACCATCTGCCTAATATTGTGTAGGTCCCCCTTGTGCCTCCAAAACAGCACCAACCTGCATCTCAGAAAAGCAATCTGAGATGCTATTCTATTGACCACCATTATACAGAGCGGTTTTCTTAGTTACCGTAGACTTTCTCAGTTCAAACCAGTCTGGCCGTTCTCTGTTGACCGCTCTCATAAACAAGGCATTTCCTTCCACAGAGCTGCCACTCACTTGATGTTTTTGTTTTTGGCACCATTTGGAGTAAATTCTAGAGACTCTTCTGCATAAAAATACCAGGAGATCAGCAGTTAAAAAATACTCAATCCAGCCCGTCTGGTACCAAAAATCATACCATGCTCCAAATCACTAAGATCACATTTTCCTCCCATTCTGATGGATGATGTGAACATTAACCGAAGCTCTGACCCATATCTGCGTGATTTTATGCACTGCACTGCACTGCTGCCACACGATTGGCTGATTAGATAATCGCATGGATGATTGTTGGTGCCAGATGGGCTGGTTTGAGTATTTCTGTAACTGCTGATCTCCTGGGATTATCACAAACAAAAATCTCTAGAATTGACTTCAAATGGAGCCAAAAACAAAAAATGTCCAGTGAGGAGCAGTTCTGCAGATGGAAACGCCTAATTTATGAGGGAGGTCAACAGAGAATGGCCAGACTGGTTCAAACTGACTACGTCTATGGTAACTCTATGGTAGCGCTGTACAATTGTGGTGAGAAGAATAACATCTCCGAATATTTTGGTGGCACGAGGGTGACCTACACAATATTAGAGAGGTGGTTTTGATGTTGTGGCTGATCGGAGTACAACCATGCATAATTAAATTGATTTTTATAAGAGAAGGGAAAACGCTTCCCATATATTTTGTTGTTGACGTCAAAGGCCATACATCCAACCAAACTCTACAGTATTTCGGCTTAAATTCATCTGTCACTTGGTAGAATCTAGTCGAATTAGACCGATGCCAACATGGACAGGTTGCATGAAATGCACTCATTCTAAAAAAACATGAACAAAACGAAAGCTAAAATACAACATAGATTTTAAATATGAATTAACTTCCAAATCACAATATGTCTTATTCAGTGAATTATTACCTATTAACCCTGTGTCATCGTGCTAATAATTTTGTACATTGGGCCTATGCAGTTCATGGTGATATTTATATACTTTAGTGTTGGATTATTAGTACATTTTTGTTACCTTTTGTACGATAAATAGGTTTGCTGCTGTGTTAGGTCACTACTTGAAGTCCAATGTAAAATCTGTGTCCCAAAACAAAACCAACTGATCAACAGCACGCTCTACAAGAGCACTTCTTATGAGAAGTTACTCTTCAGTTTTTAAATCCAAACACTTTCTCTCCTGATTTGACTGCTCTATGGCTATGACACAGTCAGTGTTTGGGATTGACAACTGTATTTCCTATGTGCGTGTCTTGAAATGTCCCTATCGTACAAATGCTGTCTGTATGAAGAAACAACAATACTTCACCTAGTTTAATGGGGCGGCTGTGGCTCAGGTGGTAGAGCGGGTTGGCCACTAATCGCAGGGTTGGTGGTTCGATTCCTGGCCCACATGACTCCACATGCCGAAGTGTCCTTGGGCAAGACACTGAACCCCAGGTTGCTCCCAATGGCAGGCTAGCGCCTTACATGAGAGCTCTGCCGTCATTGGTGTGTGGATGTGTGCGTAAATTGGTGAATAAGACGCAGTGTAAAGTGCAGACCATTTACCATTTAATGAATCATGTCATTGGTTGAAAATAGCTAAAACATGCAATGGCTGGGATATTTTCCATGTTGTGTTCTGAGTATTAAGTTAAAATATTTAAGTTCAATTTACTCACTTTATTCATTATTATGTCATGTAGTAGATTTTACGTAATTTTATACGATTACAATTTTCTTAGAATAACTATGTGCAAAAACTTATGAAATAAAAATGAAGTAAATGTTACTAGTCATTTTCCTTCAGTGTAGCTCAGGATATACCATAAGAAAAAAATTAATTCAGATTTCATTCTGAATCGAAATTTTCCTCACATTGTACTCTTGTGGTGATGTAAACATGTTGTCTTTATAACTCGCTAGTCATATCTCATAATTGCTCGTACATTACTTATGTTTTCTTTATTGTAGATAGCTGAATCTATAGTAACCATCTGAAAAAAAATTGAATTGTTTTGTGTGATTTTAATTAATATTGAATTTTATATACAGTGGGTACGGAAAGTATTCAGACCCCCTTACATTTTTCACTCTTTGTTATATTGCAGCCATTTGCTAAAATCATTTAAGTTCATTTTTTTTCCTCATTATTGTACACACAGCACCCCATATTGACAGAAAAACACAGTATTGTTGACATTTTTGCACATTTATTAAAAAAGAAAAACTGAAATATCACATGGTCCTAAGTATTCAGACCCTTTGTTCAGTATTTAGTAGAAGCACCCTTTTGATCTAATACAGCCATGAGTCTTTTTGGGAAAGATGCAACAAGTTTTTCACATCTGGATTTGGGTATCCTCTGCCATTCCTCCTTGCAGATCCTCTCCAGTTCTGTCAGGTTGGATGGTAAACGTTGGTGGACAGCCATTTTCAGGTCTCTCCAGAGATGCTCAATTGGGTTTAAGTCAGGGCTCTGGCTGGGCCATTCAAGAACAGTCACGGAGTTGTTGTCACCTTCGTTATTTTAGCGGTGTGCTTAGGGTCATTGTCTTGTTGGAAGGTGAACCTTCGGCCCAGTCTGAGGTCAAGAGCACTCTGAAGAAGGTTTTCGTCCAGGATATCCCTGTACTTGGCTGCATTCATCTTTCAACCAGATTGCAACCAGTCGTCCTGTCCCTGCAGCTGAAAAACACCCCCACAGCATGATGCTGCCACCACCATGCTTCACTGTTGAGACTGTATTGGACAGGTGATGAGCAGTGCCTGGTTTTCTCCACACATACCGCTTAGAATTAAGGCCAAAAGTTCTATCTTGGTCTCATCAGACCAGAGAATCTTATTTATCACCATCTTGGAGTCCTTCAGGTGTTTTTTTTAGCAAACTCCATGCAGGCTTTCATGTGTCTTGCACTGAGGAGAGGCTTCCGTCGAGCCACTCTGCCATAAAGCCCCGACTGGTGGATGGCTGCAGTGATGGTTGACTTACTACAACTTTCTCCCATCTCCCGACTGCATCTCTGGAGCTCAGCCACAGTGATCTTTGGGTTCTTCTTTACCTCTCTCACCAAGGCTCTTCTCTCCCGATAGCTCAGTTTGGCCGGACGGCCAGCTCTAGGAAGGGTTCTGGTCGTCCCAAACATCTTCCATTTAAGGATTATGGAGGCCACTGTGCTCTTATGAACCTTAAGGGCAGCAGACATTTTTTTTTGTAACCTTGGCCAGATCTGTGCCTTGCCACAACTTTGTCTCTGAGCTCTTCAGGCAGTTCCTTTGACCTCATGATTCTCATTTGCTCTGACATGCACTGTGAGCTGTAAGGTCTTATATAGACAGGTGTGTGGCTTTCCTAATCAAGTCCAATCAGTATAATCAAACACAGCTGGACTCAATTGAAGGTGTAGAACCATCTCAAGGATGATCAGAAGAAATGGACAGCACCTGAGTTAAATATATGAGTGTCACAGCAAAGGGTCTGAATACTTAGGACCATGTGATTTTTCAGTTTTTCTTTTTTAATAAATGTGCAAAAATGTCAACAATTCTGTGTTTTTCTGTCAATATGGGGTGCTGTGTGTACAATAATGAGGAAAAAAAATGAACTTAAATGATTTTAGCAAATGGCTGCAATATAACAAAGAGTGAAAAATTTAAGGGGGTCTGAATACTCTCCGTACCCACTGTATATATATATATATTTGTTTTACTTTTAATTTAAAATGTTTATTTTGGCAGCAACTTTTAATCTACTGGTGTCAAGAATGTTTTGCACTCCTGTTCTTCTATACTTCCAGTGCTGTTGTTGCATTTGCAAATAATCTAATTGCTCATCTGTTTCTGATGGGTGAGGAATGCAGTCTATTCTGAAACACAGAAATCACAGTGGTAAGTGATTGTGTGTTTTGTCATCTTAGTATTGAAGCCGCGGTTGCAGCGTTTGCTCAGGCTCGGGCACCGGGAATCTATAAAGGAGACTATCTGAAGGAGCTCTTCCGTCGCTATGGTGATGTAGAGGACGCCCCACCTGCGCCTACCCTCCCTGAGTGGTGCTTTGAGGAAGAGGAGGATGAAGGTGTGGATGATGATGGGAACGCCATCACTCAGGCGGCAGAGCCCAGCTCCTCACACTCCACTCACGGCAAAAAGAAGAAGAAGGAACGACTTAAACTGGCGAGTAATCAAACTCATATCAACATTTCATCACTTGAAGCTTCTGCTAGTTGTAATTCAGTTGGTTTGAAGTCCTTTATTTATACTCTGAAAGGAAAATCCCACTTAAAGGATTGGATAACACAAGGAATTAAAAATCTGTACTTCCAAGTACAGGTTTTTTCAAAACTTGTGGTGTTATTGTCCGTGGATAATAGTGACCACATCTTTCAAACTCCAAAAAGCACTATAAAAGTAGTTCATACACATCATGTGCTGTATATCAAGTTTTCTGAATTCAAACGATAGTTTTATGTAAGGAACAGACCAAAATGTCAGTTGCTATTCACGGTAAAATTTCCCATATGCTTAATCTCTGACATTTTAAATCTAAAAATGACTGCATAAAAAGTAGCTGACTACAGAAAATAATTATGACCTATCTCTGTTTGTAAACACAAACAAAAATTGTGTTTATAGTAAAGCACATATATGTAAGTCTATCACACACTAACAGTGTGAATTACATGTTTGAAACATTTATTTGTGGTGCTGCTCGCATGCTCTATAGACTTCCATTATAAGTTTATTACTTTAAATGCATTTTTTCAGTCATTTATGCATACTGGGGCATGAGTTTTCTGTAGTAATTGACAGCATGGCACAAATGCTGCACATATGCATTCGATTGTTTAATACCAGGGACATTGCTTTTAGTATTGTGGGCATCATGTTACATTCAATTGTGAATGTCAGTCATGATCTATGCAGTTAGTGACATGACAGGCAGTCTGAAGTGTTGTTTATGTATGTTGTGTCTCAGGGGGCTGTGTTTCTGGAGGGGGTGTCTGTCAAAGGAGTCTTTCAAGTCACGTCACAACCCACACTCGGCGAGATCCAGCGAAAATGCCAGGAGTTTTCTGAGTGGGACAGGTGAGTGTGCGCGTGTATGTGTGTGTGTGTATGTGTGTGTTTGCATGTGTGGGTAAGTGTGTTTTATCGCATATGGATGCCTTCCTGCTGTGAGCCTGTGTGACTGATGTGTGAAATAGAAACTTTGGTTTAAATCGTGAGGCCTGTAAATCATAATCATACAGTTGATGTGTGTACATCACATATATGGGCCTTTTCCACTGCACAGTACAACTCGACTCTTTTGGGTTTTCCACTGTGGATTGTACCTGGTACCTGATACATTTTTAGTACCACCTCGGCCGAGGTTCCAAGTGAGCGGAGCCGATACTAAATGTGACGTCAAAATCCTGCAGTTCACTGATTGGTCAGGAAGAATCGTCACTACCAACGCCACTGGATTTCCGACACGCGACATCAACCCGCTAGTTTTCAAGTTAGCAACAGCGATAGCAGTCTCATTTGTTCACGTGATTTTCAAATTGTGAAATAAGACATGGCTGTGCGTAAAACCACAACGTGTTCAATAAACGAGGTGCAGGCGGTCCACTCGTTAGTGATGAGCGAAACAAAAATGTCTCTCAGGAAGTGTCTCAGCTGTTGGCTGCACACGGCTATCAACAAAAACGTAAAAGTGACTACAGAACCAAGGAAAAGTGGAAGTGGTGGAAGTGGACACTATCTCAACGGCGAGCAATGGAAGGGAGAATGCCCTGGACTGGCAATGATCCACGATGGAGAATGGCATGTTACATTAACTCTATACTCTGCTTGAAAGCTTCACTTCATTTAGTTGACCAGCTACTGGAAGCTTGCTTCTAAAACAACCAGGCCAATTTAACTGTTACACTTGTGTAAAATTACCATGCAACAACTGCTTTATGCTGCACAATGAGCTTGTAGCTAACAGCTAGTGGTCATGTTATTACTTTGGTCAGTTTGTGTCGTGTTTAAGATGATGTCACAGCTGTAGAGGCGATGCAACTATGACAATCAGCCTATAATCACACCCACATTGAGGTGGCACTAAACTGCAGCGCCGAAAAGTAAAGCGAGTAGAGTTGAGGCGAGTCGAACCGTAACATGCTGTGGAAAAGTGATTATTGGGTACAAAACATGGACTGAAACTCTTAATGTAAAAAAGGAATTTGTAATGTTTTTATTTTTTATTAAAGGGGTCGTGACGTGAGGAATAAAATTTTCCTTGATCTTTTGACATTTAAGAGGTCATTGTACAATAAAAATATGCTCTTAAGTTTCAGAACTCGTGTCCTTACTGCAAAAAGAGCATTCGTTGAAAGCTGCCAAACGAATTGTTCTCTAATTCCGTGACATTGTGATGTAACACTGTGGTATATATTTGCATCTGACCACCTCCACAAAGACACATCAAAGCCTACTTTACCTTTAATCACTTCTGTAGCCCGCCCAGCAGCGGTGAGCAGTGAGATGCAAGATAGAGCATGTCGGTCTAGAGCAGAGAGCCAATAAGATCAGTGGCCGTTTACCGTCAAGTCTTAAAGGAGAATCAGCATCAAAACCGAGCATTTCTGACAGAGCGCCAGAATGAGGGTGAAAAATGATCATGTGCATTAGTGCTAGTAAACGTAACTAATATTATAAGTTCACCTCGAGGAACATTTATTAAAAAAAAAAAAAAAAAAAAGGAAGTCGTGATCCCTTTAAAGCTGAAGTGTGTAATTTATGCGGTACCGAATGGAATGGCAAAAATAAACAGTCTTCCAAGCAAACAGGTATTTCCACCACCAATTCATGCCATTACAAGATTTAATCATGAAATACTGTCAAATAAAGCGATCAAGTAACAACAACAACAAAACCCCATCTTTTTTATTATTTAGAGAACAAATAAACATGACTCGGATACCTGGTTTTATGCAGGTGCTTAAAAAAAGTCAAATTCATAGAAAAGAAAACATGCATCCCACACTGCTGAAGATTGTAGAAATCATTATATTTATATACACAGCCACGCTTCTTCAGGTTAAATATTGCAGGTAGACCAAACATTGCTATTTGCATAATTTATCTTGCCAGCTGCAGCTACGTGCAGAAGCATACTCCCGCGTGTCTTAGTATTTAGAGACTCACAATAATATTAAACCCCTCTTTGAAACAATTATAGCAAAGGTTTAGTTTTAAGTTGCTTTTATGAGCACAAAACTTTGCCAAGAAAAACTATTCAATAGAATCTAAAAAAAAAGAGCTATATCTTGTCTAAGAGCAATGCTATCTCTGGTAAACTGCTGTCGATTGAGCTTAACTTGTATTGAACCCTGAATATTCCCTTTAAAAAAGAGATAGATCTGTTGTAGACAATCAGAGAAAACATTTATTGAAATCAATATTAAATCCGCACTTGATATCACCTCGTCTGCCATGAATTTTCCTCCAGCTCGGAAACTCCAGTCTGTTGTGATTGATCATGAGGATAAGCTTGCACTGATGCAGGCCGCAGAAGGGCACGTGGAGGGCGCAAAAGGTGCGTTCGAGCACCCTTCTGAGATCTAAAATGTCAAATGGGACCGTTACACCCTTACACAGGCCACAAGACCGCAAGCCCACATCAATTTGGGACAGGAGAGATGTATTGTTTACTGTTTTTGAGAAAATTAACCTAAAATTTGGCTTACTTAAAGTTGTCTCTGCATACAGTATAAAGCTGGGATCGGAGAAAGTGTTTTAACACCGCAAAAGTTAAGCTTTAATATAATTAGGTTTGTAGTTTTTTACCAAACATTTAGACATACAGTACAAAACCCTTTTGGTGTGCTATTTTTTTCTAGCAATGAACTTTAAATAAATCTAACAAAAAATAAATAAAATAAAAGTTATTTATTTAGAAATAAAAAAATGATTATTAAAATGATATTTTTAACATTGAAATCTATTGAATTTTATAGATGGTCGCATGGTCACAATTAACAGAGTTGAATATTTATCCTCAAATAAATTCAGTCATGACAACTCAAAACTAAAAATGTATAATGTTTATGACAAGTTGGAAGGTTTGTTCTTGGCGGTCTAGATCTGCTATACTCCTGATGCTGCTGCTGTTAATCCCCTCAAAGCAGATCTAGAGAATTGGTGCTGGCGAGGAGGAGGGTTTCAGAGACAAAACTCTTGTAGCTCTCTGCAGTGAAACAGGTTCATCTGCAAAAATGTTGTTTTGCTGTCTGGGCATTGCCTGCTTTTTTATACTGCATGAATTGCTGTTATTTAAACCAACATTGTTTTTTGTCAGTGTAATTTTGGCTGTAAGCTGCTTAAGAAAGTTATTTTGTATTTTGGAATAGGGAACAGATATTATAAGATTTTATCTTCTTTCTGCTCACTTTTGCACATGGGAATTTAAATTATGTAAAGAAGAAAATGAAATGTTTTGTGTTTTACCATGGAGCAAAAAAAATAAAAAAAATAAAATAATTAAATACATAAAAACTGAGCAATTTAAATGTTACAAATACATGTAACCAAGTTGATTGGCTAACAGATTACATGTCAATGGACCATATCGGCATGCACCATGGAGTGTGTGAGCCAGTTGGCTAACAGATTACTAGTTCAAAGACCAACAGCTTGCGCCATGTAGAGTTCCATGACTGCACTTATCTACATCACTCAGTAGAGGCTAGCTAGTTTGGCAATAAATCTTGGTTTGTAGTTATTGATAAACTTATATTTTCCAATAATTAGAGAAAAAATATATTAGTTTGATCGTTTTCTAATAAGTTTGGTCACAGTGCAGAAAGGTGAACTTGACAAATGCAGCCAGCACTACAAATTGTTGAATACTTCTAAAAATGGAATCAGATTATCTACTTACAATGTGCCTGCTGAAAACAGCACCCACGTGTCTTGTCATCGATAAGTAGATGAATAAAAACTCTGTGTGTAATTTGTGTCCTGAAATTACATTATTGTTGTTTGTTTGTGTTTGTCAGATCTGGGTTTCCTGGTGCTCAGCCTGTGTCGATGGACCGCAGGAATATACGTCTGTTAGAGCAGAATGTGTATAAGGTCAGCTGGAAGGCAGACGGGACACGGTGAGTACAATAACTGATGTCACAGTACTGGTAATTAATTACCAAGTCCATACTTAAAATAGTTGAAACTGTAGAGTGAATTCGGTACCTGCACACTGGCTACTAACATTATTTTGTCTAAATTTTACTGTATTTGTTTTCTTCAGTTTAACTTGCAACCATTGACTGTGATCATGCATTTCTACCTTATTTAGCAGCGTAGGCTAAATCTTTAAAAGTTTTTAATTTTCAACATAATTGTGTAATTGGCATTGTTTAAAAAATAAAAAATACAGCTGCTGTATTGAGAGTGATGGAAAATTTGGCATCTTTGTTTCTTCTGACTGCCGTAGTCCCCCCATTTGGAAAGTTGTGAACACATAATACCTTTTTTTCTTTTGCTGTTGGAGCAAATGAGAACGCAATAATAATAATTGCTTTGGTTTCCCATTCACAGCTCTATAAATGTACTCTGCCAGAATTGACGTATTCAGAATAAGTGTTCCATACCTGCAAATGTGAAAAAGGTCTATTGATGTTTGGTCCAAAAGTAGAGTGTCAAACATGTAATCAAAGGTTAAAGTTAGCAACAGTTAGTTCTGATCCTCAAATTTGATTGGACGAGAGACATCCCATGAGTACTGATGTCATCAGATGCTTCTCACTGTTTGTATCACTCTGCTTGTGTTCGTATACATTCTAAACTAAAGTAAAAGAGCAGCACTGATGTGCAAAAGAGCTAGATACAGTATGTGTCTTTAATTCTTTCCTGTGACATTAAAGATTTTAGCCAGCAGGTGGTAACCAAAGAAAATTGTTACTTGTTATGAGCCAGTTTAATTTGACGTGCATTGAGTCAGTCAGTCAGCGAGCAGTTTCTTTTCTCGAGCGTCATCATTGTCTCTCACTCACTGATTGCTCGGATTACTTCTACACTACACTTTGGGATATTGGAATTTTCCCCCATTCGTAGGTCTTCAGTTCCACAATTGTATGGGGGGTCTTCATTGCCATATGATATGCTTCATAATGTGCCACAAATTCTCAATTGATGACAGGTCAGGACTGCAGGCAGGCCAATCTAGCACCCACATGCTCTGCTCATACAGCCATGCACTTGTAATCTGGGCAGTATTGAAGTTGTCCTGCTGGAAAATGCAGGGACATCCCTGGAAAAGATGGTGCTGGATGGCATTATAGGATGCTCCAAAATGTCTCACAGATGTGCAAGTTACCCATGCCATTGGCACTGACACACCCCTGGCCCATACAGACACTGGCTTTTGATGCTAATAACAGCTAATGCTAATTAGCTAATAACAACTTGGATGGCCCTTTTCCTCTTTGGCCCAGATAACACGACAGCTTTGTTTTTCAAAAACTTTTTGAAATGTGAACTCTTCAGACCAAGAAACACACAGTTCCACTGTTCTTTTTTCCATCTAAGATGAGACCGAGCCCAGAGAAGTCAGCAGCGCTTCTGGACAGTGTTGATGTATGGGTTCTGCTTTACATAGTAAAGACTTAACTTGTGTCTGTGGATGCAGCGGTGAGTGGTGTTGACTAACAAAGGTTTACTCAAGATATCCTAAGCCCATTTTCATGATCAGAGATCACGCACATTCAGAAGTGGTTTTCTTCTTGCACTTTAAGCACTGAGATTTGACCAGATTCTTTGAATCTTTTAAATATATTGTGCACTGTAGAGGTTGAAATGCCCAAAATCCTTCCAAGTTGTCTTTGAGGAACATTGTTCTCAAAGTGCTGAAAGCATCTGTTGGAAAATTGACAAGTTTCAAATGATCCTTTCTCTTGAATGTCTAGGCTGTTTTTGGAGGCTCATTATGTACTGTGACATAATTGCCACACTTGTTTAACATCTCCTGTTTCACATCGCCTTATTTCATTTAGACTTAAATTGACCCTGTCTCAACTTTTTTGGAGCATGTTGCAATCAGCTGATTTTAAATTACTGTACAATAAAAAAAAAAGGTCAAATATAATGTAATGTGTAGTGCTTTCAATATAGCAAAAGTTGAATACAATTTACAAATCACTCCTTTTTGTTTTTATTCGCCTTTATTATACTTGCCCATCTTTTTTGAATTGGGTTTGTTTTTGACCAAAATTCCCATTAACTTCAGCAAGCGCACTAACACTACAATACTGCTTGGGAGTCTTGTAATATAAGGTAATCATAATACAATCTCATTCGCTTTCTCTGATGTGATGTTTTTGAATTTGTAACGGAGGCTTGTGCACATCTTTTGAACTAGCAATGGAAGTTCCTGATCCGTGGCCTAAAGCTGCGTACACACTGCCAGCGACTTTATCGCTGCAGGTCGCCAGTGGCTGGCGGTGAAGTCGCTAGTGGGTGTTCCCACTACTGGTTGCCTAGTAACGTTTATAAATGACATTCACGGATGTCATTCCATTGCTGTTGACAGCGAATCTCTTTTCTTGCCACTAAAAACAAACATTTTGGAGGGAAAAGACTAAATATAAATGGAATCAGTACATAAAATGCTTTATATCAAAGATGAATGATAAACAAGTCGTGCTGTTTGCCAGAGTGGCTGTTTATCTGCGGCGAAAATGCAAATGTCGGTCTGTCTGGGTCCATAAAATCCCCGCGATCTCAGATACACCTTTCCACGCAGTATTTTTCTTTAAAATGTCCTTGTACGTGGGAAGAGACATATCATAGAGCACTGGAAAATTTCTAACAGCAAGAATTAGCCTTTCATCCATCTTTCCGTTACTGCAGGAGAGAGAGAGAGAGAGAGAGAGAGAGAAGGATCACGTGAGCTGTCCCGTCGTCTCTCCTATTGGCTGTCGCTTCCGTTAGTCGCTCCAAAGTTGAACTTTTCTCAACTTTGTTGCGTCGCTGGACACGCCCACATCTAGCGCCAACGGTCGCGACAGCTCGTGTCGCCGGAAGTCGCTGTGCTCGCATTGAAAATGAATGGTATTGAGTCGCTGTCTTGCGCGATGTCGCTGGCAGTGTGTACGCACCTTAAGAAAGTAGTAGATGCATAAACAGTCCTTAGTTTTTCCTCATGTTTTTCTATTTACTTGTTCTTTGAACTGTTGTATAAAAGCAATATCACACTCGCAAGAGTGCTGTATGGCCCTAAATCAGCACGGCTGTGATCACTTGCGAACAAATCGCAAGTCGTGCTGATGTAGGGCCACACAGCACTCTTGCGAGTGTGATATTGCTTTAACACAGAAGGATTTATACTGTACACCCCAAGTCACCTTTCATTGGGTCTTGTTTACTAACAGTTTTCATGCAAACCCACTGCTGGATTTAGTGTGTTCGCACATAAATTTTTTCTCACCCTCGTTCTAATGTTGATGATTATGGGTTATTACACGACGGGAGTGTGTCCACTGTTAGTAATTAGCATAACACAATTTTTTTAATTGCCATTTAAAAGGTTTTAAATTCAATTCGCTTAAACATACAGATTCCCTAAACCCTTTCAAATAATATTCATTGTAATTGTCAAGTGCTCTTTTGGAGATGCTAGAGTGTAGTGCTCATACAGTGGTCGTTAATGATGGTGAAGGTCATCTAATGGCAGCTCCGCCTCAGTTTGTCTGCTGTAATGATGTGAAAAGTTACTCCTGCTGTCTCATGTGCTCAAACTAGCATCAAAATGTCTGCTTCAACATCATTACACACTCATCCACTGTAGCGATCAGTTCAGTGGCTCCACAGCTGGCACCTTGTACAATGTTTCATGTCCAGACAGCAGTGAATGAACGATGTTGTCTAAACCCAGTTTAAATGAATGGCTGTGATTCTTTAATGGACAGATGCCTGAGTCAACGACCGAGATGTTGAAAGCATGTTGTGGATGTCTTTAACTGCAGATGTGCTCTAACAAGGCCATTATCTTGTTCTGTGGTAAGCCAGCATGCATTTTTGATAGCTTTGCTCTGGAGACACCCAGCAGTGCTCGGTAATAATGACTACACAGCGGAGTATTAAATGGAAATTTGACCAAACATGAAAGTTTTGCCATTATTTACTCACCCTCAAGCTGATCCAAACTGATGTGACTTTCTTTCTTTTGTTGTGTGAAGAAGTGTGAAATGTAAGTTGTTATTCACATAAAATCTTCATGTCGGTTGTCGCATTCCTTCATTTGCATACTCAAACTTGCCGCGTTAGGCCAGGTTTGACATCAGTGATATCAAATATCTGTGGGCCTCTTTCAGGAAACGGTGTAATCGCTCTATATGGTGTTATCGCTCTAGTCGTGTTTCTGGAATGAAACCCATCAAAGGCACTCGCACTAAATCTTTGTTTTTTTTTATCTAAATATATTCATTATTAACATGATGTATCTGCATTTTTCTGATCTAAATGAACCACACTGCTTAATCAAAGCATAGTCATTAATCAATGTGTTAATCAGTCCCGCAGTGAAATGCCTCTGTGATGTATTGTTATTAATCAGTGCATATCATTTTCAGCAATGAGTTTCCGCTCATAAACAGTGTAGTGCTGCTAAATCTGGCCTGGCTTGTTTATGTCATTTTCTTTCTCATGTTGTTGCCGCATGTAATCTTACAATTTAACCTGTAATGTTCTGTTTCTTGAGGGGAAATCTTCTGTTAATGTTGGCTATAGTGTTATCCTGTATTGTTCTTTATTATAGGTATCACTATTATCGTCACACACTAACAAACATATTCATGAGCGCCCCACACTGTTTGTACAATAGACATGAGTGATACCTCAAATCAAGGGACTTGTTGAGGAAAGTGATGCTATTTCATTTCTAAGTGACCAGGTTTACGGTTTTCAAAATGTGATCACTTCGATGGAACGATTAAATGTGTGAAATCACATTGAAGGGTGGACCCAAGCCATATCTTGACATTAGCCGGTTGCAAAAAAACACCTTTTCTTAAGACAACCCTTGGTAACAATTCACTTCAAGTTATTACCAAATGTTGCCTTAACCAGGGTTGGGGAGTAACTGAGTACATATAATGGGTTTTATTTTAGGTATTCTACAACAGTTAAGGGAAAAAAAAAATGTACATTCAAAACGTATTTGGATTTATTTTATTGTCTTTTGATTCATTTAATGTTTACTTGATTCAAACATTTAATGGTAAAACATTTATCAATATAAATGATGTGATCCGAGGAGCTTTGAACCGCTGTGAAACATTGTCTTATGATGCGTTGCATTAGAATCTTTTTGTTTCTGAGTGTTTTTTTTCCTCATTTTCCTGTATACATTTCTAAACACTCTTAAAACATGATGCAGAATGGCATAAGATATTAAGTCTTGTTTTCTGAGAAATGTAACAAAATATGGTAGGGATTATGCCTAAAACAAGAAAAAACTATTTGCCAATGGGGTAAGAAAAATAAACTTGTTTTCTCTTTGAATCAAATTTCTTACGCCAATAGCAAATTTAAATGTAATTTTTTTTTTAAACAAAATGTTTTAGATTTATTTAAAAAATACTTTATTATCTGAAGTCATTTTGCTTATCAAATAAATGTATCTTGTTGGAAGAATGTTTAAACCTTTGTGTAAATTGTCATGTAAACCTTTAGCTTTATGCTAAGCTAAAATGCATATTATAGTATGCACCTGTTACTAGGAATGATTAAATTTAGATTTAGCCATTAGCAGCAGATGCTTTTATTCAAAGCGACTAACAAATGAGCAACATAAGCAATTTGTCGTACGAAAGTCAATAATATCTTAAGTTCTCAAAGTTGCGAGAGTAGTATAGAAGCTAGTGCAGGAGAAAAAGACAGACAAGGAATTGTATTTATTTCATTGTTAAATAGTAAGTGCAACAATATTTTTGGATGCTTTCTATCCAGGGCTTGGCATTATCTTTTGGCTCACTGCCCACTGTGGCTGGTGGTGTTCCAAAGTCGTTAGCTACTCATCATTTACACATGCCAAAATCTTCCAGCCCACAAAAAGTGATAAAAGTAACTGGAGACTGTAACTGCATGCATTTGTTTGAACATTTTATTTGAACAAGAATGACATGAGTTTAGCAGGACACAGGCCTAATGATAAGTAATCCATTTGAATATATGAAAGCAAACATAACCAGTCAGAACAGGAGGAAAACTTTGTCAATCATTTGTCCATTATTTATGGAAGTCCATGTCATTCAAAATTGCATTACTTATGTAAGTGTTACTGTAACGTATTCAATGTAAAAGAGGAAGCGAGAACCGGATTGACGATATAAATAATATTTTAATGAGAAACTTAAAAGACACAAACACACACATGACGGACATGTCCGTAAACGATCTCGCTCTCGTCGCACCACCGTCTGCCATCGGCCTTTATCCCTCTCCAAGGCTTAATTAGCCTGATGAGGGACCGGGTGTGTATGATCACGACCCGGCCCCGCCCTCCACCCTGCCACAGTTACATTTAGAGATGCACCGATCGACCGGCCAGGGACCGGAATTAGCCGATTTTCCGCATGCTCGGCCTGGACCGGTAACCGGCCGGTCAGCCTCACGTCTTACCGATTCCAAGCCGGTCCGTTTTGTTGCCAGCAGCGCAGGCAATAACGTCACAGCCACACGTAAACATGTCATTGGCTTGGAAGATCTTCACTGTGTGAGTGAAGAATACATAAACTTCGAAATGTGGAATAATTAAACCGCGGGGGAACCACCACAATAACTTTCGGAACAACAAACCTAATTAGACATTTAAAACACCATCACCCAGCTGAAAATGCCCATTTTATTAAAGAAGCTAAAAAGTGAAAGCGGCTAAAGCTAGCCAGAGCTCAGAGCCAGCCAAAAGTCAGCAGCCTCTCCTATCATTCCTTGGTATGAGCAGCGAAAATACCAAAGCAATTACGAGGAAAATGATGGAATTCATGGTCCTGGATGACCAGCTGTTCTCCATAGTTGAGGACAGAGGGATCAGAAATCTGATAAATTTCCTCGATACAGAGTAGGAGGTACTCTCCGACATTGCGTTGCCCGAGTTGTTTAATCTCGTGTCATGTAACACACGCAGCCTGTTATCTGTCAACATTTGGGTACACAAATCCGGGAGAGGGGAAGGGGGGTGCTGGATGGCAGAGGCAGGCTAAATACTTACAAATTGTGCCGTTGTGATTTAACATAATTTTTCCCAGCGTGTCCGATATTAAAATCAGTGTGACACACATTGCAAAAGGCGTGGGCATTGTCGATATGGCTTCGGGATATGAAATTCAATTCTTCCATCCAGCTGTTGTTAAATGTACATGTATATTTTGTTTTTTTCACCGGAGCACCAGCTGAGTCTTCTCCTCCCATCTACCAGTGATGCTTGATTTAACATCCCGCGTCTACTGCCTGCGCAGATATCAACAGCGCAAATGGGTTTTGGTTGCCAGATTGTGGTCATAAATGATTTGTAATGTGTATGATGTGTCGATTGTGTGAGTAGGATGCGTTTCATTCAAGATCTGGCAACTGGACCACCTTGGAATAATATATTGATGTGATTATTCATATAACGTTGTTTGGGCCATGCAAATTACGGGAGTTTTTTGGGGAGAAATAACAAAACGGGAGACTCCCGGGAAAAACGGGAGTGTTGACAGGTATGCAAGCCGTTCCCGAAGCAGTGCTCAGTTTTACAACTGATATTTGGACATCTAACGTAAGTTGAGCGTATTGGACACTTCAGTTTTTCAGGTCTTTGGAATTGTTTTGTTAGACGAGTAATAAAGAGAAAAAGGTCCATTTATAAAAATAGTGGAAAATGACATCTGTTATATAAAGCAATTCATTTGCAGTTAATTGTTATTTCTACCTCTTTCCAGTCACAGAGCACTTTATTTTGAGAGTTGTTTAAGTGAGAGAAGATCCTGTAACAGTGCAGTTTGGGGGAAATTGTAATGTTTAATAATTTATTTTATTATGAAAATAAAATTTAGCATTGAAGAAAGGTAGATTTTGTTTGTATATGTGATCAATAATAATTATTAGAAAGAAAATCGGAAAAAATCAGTATCGGCAGGTCACACTTGAAAAAACCCGGAAATAGAAATCGGCCAAGAAAATTGCAATCGGTGCATCTCTAGTTACATTGTTCTTTGATTCTGGCATTTGTAATAATAAGGCCATTACCAAAGGTAAGATCATTGATGGCTACTCATAACTGTGGTTAGGTCAATGTAGATAGTCTTTCTAAAAAAATAAATAAACTTTAGGATTTGTTATGGGAAAACGAATATACTAAACACATTTTGAAACTTTAACTACAACTTTCACAGATTTAGTCTAATCTTCAAAAATGTTGTGTAATAGATTTGCACTTATTTCATATGAACCTTTAAAAGTTTTGTCATGTTATCTTTAAGTGTTACTGCAGTACAAAATGTGAAAAGTGTTATTAAGGGTGATGATGTAGATTGAAAAAACTGTGTTGGTGTCAGATGTCAAGGCTGTCTAGCTTTTTGAGATGTTTGACTTCAATTTAAAACTATCTGTGTTCAATTTAGAATGGGTTGCATTCGTTTTGTGATCTGCGCCGCAATATCGAGGGAAGCCTTGTTGAATGTGTTCAGCTCTGCGCTGTCCGAGCACGCATAATGATAAATCATGGATAATGATGGGAGCCTGAAGGATGAAACAAAAACCCTGAAAACGTCACCTGTCAAAGTGGCTAGTAACAGTGACCGCGTTTCCACTGGTGATTTCTGCCTGCATTTAGCACCAATATTTTTCTCTTGTGTGATGTTTGATAATAGGGCAAAGATGCACAGCAAAAATCCCATACTTGATGAGAATTTTGTATTGCTTTCCTGCCAAAATACAGTGCATCTGGAAAGTATTTACAGCACTTGACTTTTTCCACATTATGTTATGTTACAGCCTTATTCAAAAATGTATTAAATTCAATATTTTCCTCAAAATTCTACAAACAATACCCCATAATGACAACGTGAAAGAAGTTTGTTTGAAATCTTTGCATATTTATTAAAAATAAAAAATGAAAAAAAATCACATGTACATATGTACAGCCTTTGCCATGACACTCAAAATTGAGCTCAGGTGCATCCTGTTTTCACTGATAATCCTTGAGATGTTTCTTCAACTTGATTGGAGTCCACCTGTGGTAAATTCAGTGTATTGGACATGATTTGGAAAGGCACACACCGGTCTATATAAGGTCCCACAGTTAACAGTGCATGTCAGAGCACAAACCAAGCCATGAAGTCCAAGGAATTGTCTGTGGACCTCCGAGACAGGATTATATCGAGGCACAAATCTGGGGAAGGGTACAAAACATTTCTGCAGCATTGAAGGTCCCAATGAGCACAGTGGCCTCCATCATCCATAAATGGAAGAAGTTTGGAACCACCAGGACTCTTCCTAGAGCTGGCCGCCCGGCCAAACTGAGCGATCGGGGGAGAAGGGCCTTAGTCAGAGAGGTGACCAAGACCCCGATGGTCACTCTGACAGACCTCCAGCATTTCTCTGTGGAGAGAGGAGAACCTTCCAGAAGAACAACCATCTCTGCAGCACTCCACCAATCAGACCTGTATGGTAGAGTGGCCAGACGGAAGCCACTCCTCAATAAAAGGCACATGACAGACCGCCTGGAGTTTGCCAAAAGGCACCTGATGGACTCTCAGACCATGAGAAACTAAATTCCCTGGTCTGATGAAACAAATATTGAACTCTTTAGCCTGAATTTCCTTATCACCTCTTATCGCCTGGCCAATATCATCCCTAAAGTGAAGGATGGTGGTGGCAGCATCATGCTGCGGGGATGTTTTTCAGCAGCAGGAACTGGGAGACTAGACAGGATAGAGGGAAAGATGAATGCAGCAATGTACAGAGACATCCTTGATGAAAACCTTCTCCAGTGCACTCTGGACCTCAGACTGGGGCGAAGCTTCATCTTCCAATAGTACAACGACCCTAAGCACACAGCCAAGATAACAAAGGAGTGGCTACGGGACAACTCTGTGAATGTCCTTGAGTGGCCCAGCCAGAGCCCAGACTTGAACCCTATTGAACATCTTTGGAGAGATCTGAAAATGTCTGTGCACCGACACTCACCATTCAACCTGATGGAGCTTGAGAGGTCCTGCAAAGAAGAATGGGAGAAACTGCCCAAAAATAGGTGTGCTAAGGTTGTAGCATCATACACAAAAAGACTTGCGGCTGTAATTGGTGCCAAAGGTGCTTCAAAAAAGTATTGAGCAAAGGCTATGAATACTTATGTGCATGTGATTTATTTATTTTTTTTCATTTTTAATTTTTTTAGTAAATTTGCGAAGATTTCAAACAAACTTATTTCACGTTGTCATTATGAAAATAATGAACTAAAAAAATTAGGAAAATAATGAATATAATCCATTTTGGATTAAGGCTGTGAATACTTTCCGGATGCACTGTATCTAATAAAATATACTTAAAACTTGAGAAGAAACTCTTTTTTTTTTTTTGTTCTTTTTTCTTTTGTGAAAATTTCTTTTGTCATTCAAAGTATTCCAAAGTATTTAGAACCACATTTCAGTGCCCTAGCAACCCCCCACTCATGTTTTTGCTTATTTTTTTATTCAGAACAGGAGCCGTGGAGCGCTCTAAATTGGCCACTTGTAAGGTTCCATTTTGGTTAGGATGTTGCCTATGAAGGCATCTTCCTATACAGACGGTAGACAGGGAGGCAGCTCATTATGAAGCCCCCTCACGATGTAATGAGCCAATTATATTATCTACAGTGATTTTACTCCACACAGAAGCCGCATCAGATTGGCCAACATGCCTTCGGAATGAAAGTATTTACACAGAAATCACAACCGGGGAAGACAATGTAGCACACAGTCTCATGTTGATTATTGATTTGCAAGCACAGTGGACCAAATGTCTGACTCCCACTGATTTGCGGTACTCGGTCTGTCTTTTGTGTTTTACAGGTACATGATGTTTATCGGTGGTAAAAATGAAGTGTACATGATTGACAGAGACAACTCCGTGTTTCACATTGTAAACCTGGAGTTTCCTTTCCGGAAGGATCTGCGTATTCACCTCTCCAACACGTTATTGGATGGGGTGAGTTATTTATTGGGTGAAATCCTTTTGATTGGATCCGAGAGTGTGGATCAGCTCTGTCACTACACTAAATGGGTGTCCACAGGTTTGGTTTACATCAGGCTGGTCAAAACGGTGCGATATTGTCAGCTAAAGTACAGTATCTTTCTTGAAACATTAAAGTAGAAAACATGTGAAGAGTAATATCCTTGCTCTTAAAGCATTTATTAGCTAATTCTGTGAGTGTGTACTGCACAAATTTGCTTATTTGATTAGTAACCTAGAAATAGTTTAGAATCTGAAAGATTTCTTTTTCATTTTGCATCATTGTTTCTTTACATCTTTCAAAATCTGTATTTCAAGTTTTTAATGACTAAACAACTTCCCATGTTTTCAACTTGGTTTTAGAATTTTTTTTATACCCAATATAGAGGTCGACCGATAGTGGATTTTACTGATACCTATAACTAGGGTGGTGCAAAAGGTCAATAACCAACTAATCAGTCAATCGTTTATTAAAATCGATCTATAGAATCATAACAAATTTCCTTACTATAAAGAAGACAAACAGATATTGAGGCTGCAAAATGAATAAAACCCCAAAAACAGTTTATTGTCATCCAAAATCCCAGTAATAACCAGAAAAAAATTTGATTTGGTGTATGAAGCCAGACTTTTACTGTAACTATGAATAAGACAGAAATACACCGGGACACTTATATTCAAATGACTTGGCTCTGTTACAAAGCTCTATTTACTGTATATGCATGTGTATAAATGTGTACATATATACAATGGCATCCAAATGTTTGGAATAATGTACAGATTTTGCTGTTTCGGAATGAAATTTGTACTTTAATTCACCAAAGGTGCATTCAACTGATCACAAAGTATAGTCAGCACATTATTGATGTAAAAATACAGCATCATCACTATTTGAAAAAAGTCATTTTTTATCAAATCGAGACGGCAGCCATCACTCAACACCTCATCCTTGAGTAATCATGCTAAATTGCTAACTTGGTACTAGAAAATCACTTGCCATTATATCAAACACAGTTGAAAGCTATTTGGTTTGTTAAATGAAGCTTAACATTGTCTTTGTGTTGCCACAGTATGTAATAGACTGGCATGTCTTAAGGTCAATATTAGGTCAAAATGGCAAAAAAGAAACCGCTTTCTCTAGAAACTCATCAGTCAATCATTGTTTTGAGGAAGGAAGGCTGAAAAATTCTGAAGACTTCATACAAATGTATACACTACAGTCTTAAAGACAAAGGACAACTGGCTCTAACAAGGACAGAAAGAGATGTGGAAGGCCAGATGTACAACTAAACAAGAGGATAAGTACATCAGAGTCTCTAGATTGAGAAATAGATGCCTTACATGTCCTCAGCTGACAGATTCATTGAATTCTACCCGCTAAACACTAGTTTCATGTACAACAGTAAAGAATTGGAAAACAGATAATTGGAAAGAGTGTTATGGATCTTAACCCCATTGAGCTTTTGTGGGATCAGCTAGACTGTAAGGTGCGTGAAAAGTGCCCGACAAGACCGTCCCATCTTTGGCAGGTGCTGCAAGAAGCGTGGGGTGGAATGTCACCTCAGTATCTGGACAAACTGACAGCTAGAATGCCAAGGATCTGCAAAACTGTCATTGCTGCACGTGGAGGATTGTTTGATGAGAACATATTGAAATAGTTTAAGAAGTTCTGAACCCTTTTTTTTTTTTCACGTTATTAATGTCCTGACTATACATTGTGATCAGTTGAATGCCACTTTGGTAAATAAAATTACCAATTTCTTTCCATAAGAGCGAAATCTATACATTATTCCAAACTGTTGGCCTGTGTGTGTGTGTGTGTGTGTGTGTGTGTGTGTATATATATATATATATATATATATATATATATATATATTTGTGTATGTATTGACCAGATAAAGGTTTTTCACCAAATTAGGTTTATTTGGTGTCGGTAACAATCGATTAGTTCCAAAAAAACAATTATCGGCACCGATTAATTTGTAAAACTGAGATATCGGTCTACCTCTATATACTGTATAAACTTAATGATTCTAGTCTTTGATTTATGTGTGGTTGAGCTTTTAAGCAAATTATCTAAATCTAATAACTTCACAGGCATTTGGCCTTTACATTTTTAAAATAATTTAGCTCATTAAGTTTTATATTTGATTGTTTTGGTAATTGTTTTCTACTTTTCTGAATTTGTAGGAGATGATTATCGACAAAGTGAATGGTCAGCCTGTCCCACGTTATCTCATCTACGACATCATTAAATTTAATGTGAGTACCTTTCAGCAACAATAACAAAAACACAAGCCTGTTTGTTCTTGATTTAATTTAGAAAAAAAGCGTTTTTCAGAAACCCAAATGCAAAAGCACATAACAGGAAAAACAGAGGTATTTTACCAACCATAAAAAATACTTCACCCTACTAAAATTCCATGTTGACTAAATTCTATTAAACATGTGAGTCAGTTCTTCATTTTGTGTGTTAAGTTTGGAAGAGAATGCAAAAGTATACCAGCATTTGTTGTGCACATTTTTCCTCTCCAGAGTTCTGCTGAAAAAATGATATACTGTAGATCCTGGCATTCACGTTGCAAACAGTCTGCATTTGAAACAGGACTATTGAATTGGTTTTGCTTTGTTACCGGAGCGGAAAGCCATTTTTCAAAAAAGCAGCTTGTAAACCTTAATTTGTAAGATTGATGCCACAGCAGCCAGCATGTAAATACAGACGACACATTAATTGCACCTGTCTAATGATGTGCCAAATGCTGGCTTCTATTAAATGACTAATATTCAAACAGATATTCTGCTCACATATTTTCGGTGTTCCATTAGCTGTATTTATTATGTTTGTCTATGATATATGAGTACATCAAACACTAATGCAGATGTATCTCTTATAAAATATTGACCCATCAAGACCAGATCTCATTTAAAAGCGTGAGTGTATTGGAGGTAGATTATCGATCTAGAAGTGGCACACATTCTTCCCTTATTTCTTCTATGTAATATTATTTATATGAAACAATTTTTATGAAAACTTTTAATTGTAACATCCTACAAATTAATTTTAATTAATTTTAACTGAAATCCTGAAGCTTGTAGAGGATGTGTCTGCTATTACTTGTCTAAGGGATCACACATTTTGTCCTGCAAATAGTCCTGGTGGATGATAAATCAGGCAGAAATAATCCTGTAGACTTGCATTGAAGGAGGGATCCATATACTTAGGGCAGAATATCATAGAGACTCTTTTCAATTTGGCCAGTAAGTAGCCACTAAGCAACTCTCCAGGGGCCAATTGCAACAGCCATATATAAGTTAAAACTTAGACTAGTTACAAAGTAAATGGGCAATTACTTAAAATGTACACACTACTAAATATTTGAGCATTGTACCATTAAACTTGGGTATAAATGTACTATTTACTGAAGTCTCGACCAGAAGTGATGATTGAAATAAAGTTGTAAACTGACTAAATTAAATCAATTAGCTCATGTTTTGACCGACTTCAATCCTTTAGACGTATATGATGATGTTGATATTTACATTAGTTTACATTTATGAGAGAGAACATGCGACTTCTTAGCAACTCGTCAGCATGAAACCGATTTAAACGTCACATTTTCTGGTGTGCATTGCCAGTGTTACTAGCATGCAAAGTTTTAACACATATTAAATACACCTCTGGAAAAAATTTATTAAGAGACAACTGTAAAATTATAAGTTTCTCTGGATTTACTATTTACAGGTATGTGTAACATTTTTGTTTTATTCTATAAAGTACAGACAAAATTTCTCCCAAATTCCAAATTAAAATATTGTCATTTAGAGCATTTATTTGTAGAAAATGACAACTGGTCAAGATAACAAAAAAAGATGCAGTGTTTTCAGACCTCGAATAATGCAAAAAAAAAAAAAAAAAAGTTAGTATTCATTAAACAACACAATCCAAATGTTTAACTTAGGAAGAGTTCAGAAATAAATATTTGGTGGAATAACCCTGATTTTTAATCACAGCTTTCATGCATCCTGGCATGCTCTCAACCGGTCTTTCACATTGCTGTTGGGAGACTTTATGCCACTCCTGGTGCAAAAATTCAAGCAGCTCGGCTTTGTCTGATGGCTTGTGGCCATCCATCTTCCTCTTGATCACATTCCAGAGGTTTTCAATGGGGTTCAGGTTTGGAGATTGGGCTGACCATGAAAGGATCCAGTGGTCCTCCATCTACACATTGATTGAGAGAAAATGTGTAGAAAAAAACAATCCTCAGAGTTGGGGAACATTGTCAAAGCAGAAGGAAGCAAATTTTCTACTAGGATAACTCTGATGAGGAGGAGGGCCGGGCCTTGAGTGCACATGGCCGGCCCCTAATCGGGCTAATCAGCCAAGGAGAGGGATGAAGCCAAGCTGGATATGGCAGCCGTGTGTTTATGTTTGTGTCTTTTTAAGTCTTCATGAAACATTATTTTGATGGTTCGTCTGTTCCTCCGTGCCTCCTCCTTGCTCATTTTAAACCCTGTTACATTGGGAGGGAGGAGAGACGCGCTGTCGTGGATTCCTCGCCACTGCTGTCCGCCCAAAGGAGCAGTCGCCGGGGGATGGAGGAGTCGCTGCCTGATGCCTGGAGCTGTGGAGCCGCTGCCAGGAGCTGAGGAACTCGCTCCTGGCCTCCAGAACACTGAGGGGCATTCCATCCACCAGGGGTCAGAGGACTCGCTCAAGTCTGCCCAGGGAGGAGCGGCTGTCGTTCGCCAGAGTAGTGGTCGAGAACCAGGCGACATCGTGTCTGGGAACCAGCGAACAATTTTTTTTGTCTCTCTTTCTCTTTCACTGTCGCTCCTCTTCATTCTTTCCCTCTCCTCTTTTCCCTCCCCTTGTCTCCCTCCAAGGTCTCGGAAGGCGGGGAATGCCTGCCGGCTGGTGCAGGCAGAAGGGCAATGCCCTGATGTACGACATGCCGAAGGCTCCCTGGCCTGAGGCAATGGATGGATGATGAGGAGGAGGAGGAGGAGGAGGAGGAGGAGGAGGGTGGGACCGGGCCATGAGTGCACACCTATCAGATTTGGGCTAATCAACCGAGGAGAGGGATGAGGCCGAGCCGGATGCGGCAGCTCGGAGTGTGAGAGCCACACGCCACTGCAGTGTGTATTTATGTTTGCATCTTTTTAAGTTTTCATTAAACATTATTTTGATGGTATGTCCGGTTCCCGCCTCCTCTTTGCCCATTTTTAACCCTGTTACAATAACCTTGTACGTGGCGTGATTCATGCATCCTTCACAAAGACGAGTCTGCCTGGTTCCAGCTTGGCTGATGTACCCCCAGATCAACACAGATCCTCCACCTGGTCATCTAATGGTTAGTCGGAGACCTGGAGAGGCCTTAAAAACACAGTATCTCGCAATCATTGTAAAATTGAATGAAAAAGCGGGTGTTCTTTAATTTGTTATCGGACTACACAAGACCAATGTCAACTTGTTAAACCATAGGCCACCCCAAAAGCTAAACCGCTAATCGAGATTCTTTGAAAGAATTGGCATGGACCTCGTCTGGCCATTAGAGCGGTCAGCACAGGGATATCGCTTTGTGTTAGTCCTAGTGGATTATGCAACACGATATCCGGAAGCAGTGTCTGAGCAACATCTCAGCACGTACTGTTGCGGAGGCTGTTTTCAAAAATAATCTCCCGGGTGGGGATTCCAAAAGAAATCCTCACCGACCAGGGCACAACCTTTATTTCACGTACACTACGTGAGCTTTATGAACTATTTGGTATTAAATAGATTCGCACCAGTGTTTACCATCTGCAGACAGATGGCCTGGTGAAGTGATATAATAAAACCCTTAAGAACATGATTCGTAAGTTTGTGCACGATGATGTTAGAAATTGGGATAAATGGCTTGACCCCCAGTCCCGCAGTACGAGAGGTCCCGCAAGCCTCCACAGGATTTTCCCCATTCGAGTTGATGTATGGGCGGCACACATGCGAGGTGCTTGACGTCATCCGCAAAGCTTGGTGGGGAGAGGCCTTCAAATAGCAAGAATGAAATTCAGAACGTTCTTGATCTTCAAGCAAAACTCCACACGCTGGGGCAACTAACACAGGAGAATTTGCTCCAAGCTCAAGAACGACAGAGCCGATTGTGTAACGGGAACTCTGCTGCAGGAATTTGCTCTGGGAGATAAAGTAGTCGTATTACTCCCCACATCTAGCTCCGAATTACTCACCAAGTAGCAAGGACCCTTCGAGGTTATACGACGAGTCGTGGAACTCGATTATGAGGTAAAGCAAAACGATAGAGGGGGCGCACAATCAAATATATCACCTCAACCTCCTGAAATTATGGAGGAAGGCGGTCCCTGTGACGTTGGCTACGGTAGTTCTGGAGAGGGCAGAGCTCGGCCCGGAGGTAAACACTAAAGGTAATCTTAACACTCCAGTCACTTGCGGAGACCACCTCTCACCGTATCAGCTCACAGGGGTTGCCGAGTATCAACAAGAGTTTGCAGAGGTGTTCTCCCCTCTACCGGGTCGTACGAACCTCATTCAGCACCACATCGAGACCGAAACGGGAGTGGTGGTACGTAGCCATCCCTATCGTTTGCCTGAGCACAAAAAGAAAATAGTTTGGGAAGAATTGAATGCGATGCTTGATATGGGGGTAATAGAGGAATCCCAAAGCGATTGGTCTAGTCTGGTTGTTTCCCAAGAGCAACGATTCTGTGTGGATTATAGAAAAGTCAACGTGGTGTCTAAATTTGATGCGTACCTGATGCCACGCGTTGATGAGTTGCTCGATCGGTTAGGCACTGCTCGATTTTATTCGACATTGGATTTGACAATGGGTTATTGGCAGACCTCCTTGACACCAATTTCCCGCGAAAAAAGCGGCCTTCTCCATGCCGTTTGGATTGCACCAATTTGTGACCCTTCCATTTGTTTCGGCGTCTCATGGACCGAATCCTCAGACCGCATACAGCTTACGCCGCTGTCTACTTGGATGATATTATAATTTATAGTAATTATTGGCAGCAGCACATGCAGCATCTGAGGACGGTCCTGAGATTGCTGCGGCGGGCGGGGCTCACAGCAAACCCCGAAAAGTGCACGATTGGGGGGGTGGAGGTACGGTATCTGGGGTTCCACTTTGGCCACAGGCAGGTGCGTCCCCAAATTGACAAAACTGCAGCGATTGCGACCTGTCCGAGTCCCAAGACCATAAAGGGGGTGAGACGGTTCCTGGGGCTGGCTGTCTATTACAGGAGGTTTGTGCCCAATTATTCGGATGTCACCAGCCTGGTGACTGATCTCACTAAAAAGGGGGCTCCAGAACTGGTTCAGTGGACAGAGTAGTGCCAACAGGCATTCACTCAGGTTAATGCTGCACTTTGCGGGGTGCCGCTTTTGCATGCACCTAATTTCTCTCTCCCTTTTTTATTGCGTCCGGATGCTTCAGACAGAGGACTAGGGGCCATACTCTCGCAGGTGGTGGGGAGAAGGAGCGCCCGGTGCTGTACATTAGCCTTAAGCTCTCCTTAAGGGAGACAAAGTACAGGACCATGGAGAAGGAGTGTCTGGCCATCAAGTGGGTGGTCCTCATTCTCCGGTACTACTTGCTGAGGCGGGTCTTCACCCTCTGCTCAGATCACGCCCCACTCCAATGGCTCTACCGCATGAAGGATACCAACTCGCGGATCACCCGGTGGTATCTGGCTCTCCAGCTCTTTAAATTCAAGGTGGTCAACAGACCGGGGGTGCAGATGGCTTTTGCCGACTTCCTTTCCAGAAATGGGGGGATGGGGGCGGGGTGGTGACGGTGTGGATATGTGGCAGCAGAGGCGTGGTCAAGTGTCCATCCGGAGAGAGCGAGAGAAAGCCGTAAGGATGCTTGCACCTCAGCTAAATTATATCTAACACCTGTCTCTAATTCCAGCGAGCATGGGGAGAGCGGCATATAAACGGCCACGCCACCGCCAGAAAGGGGGAGAGAATGACCCAAGTGACCAGTGACTGGCGTTTCTTGTTAAATGTTTATTGAGAACCTGTAAAGTTATCATTGTGAACCTGAAGAGCTATTATTGTACAACTGTAAGCGCTGCAGTGTGTCCTTTTAAAACGCCTTACCTGTGAGTGGAGAAACTCGCCTTCCATGTCCATGAGGAGGGATGCGCATCGTAGAGTCCTCGACACTGCCGCCCACCCAGGTGACTGCCGCTGCCATCCCCCAGGGGACGGAGTAGCCCAAACGCCCAGATGCGGGGAACGGTCGCCGTCAGCGAGGAGTGTTGGGATTCCCCGACCTCCTGGACCGATGGAGCTGCTGCCACAGGCAGATGATTGTCCCTACGTGCCACCAGAAAAGCAGAGGGGCGTTCTGTCCACTGGGGGTTGGAGGTTGACTGCGGTCTGCCTGGGGAGGAGCGGTTGTCATCCTCCTGAGAGGGTGGAGGAGTGATCGAGGACCGCACAACGGTGTATCAGAGAACCGGTGAGTAACCACCTTTTTCTCTCTTTCCTCTCTCTCTCTTGCCCTGTCGCACCGTCTTGGCCTTTCCCTCGCCTATTTTGTTTTATTTATTGTTCCCACACCTATTTTGTTAGGCTCCCCGGCCTGAGGCAATGCCGGGAGGAGTGTAGAGTGGAGGAGGGTGGGGCCGGGCTGGAACAGCGCACGCCCGGTCCCCAATCTGCCTGATGGGGGTGTGCGAGGGATAAAGGCGGCTGAGGATGACAGCTTGAGAGAGAGAGAGAGAGAATTACTGGCAGCTGCCCTTTGTGTGTTTGTGTGTGTCTTTTTATTTAATGTGATATTTATATTGTTAAGCTGGTTCTCACCACCTCCTTTCCCATCTAAACCCCCTTACAGTCTCTTTTATGCACCAATAGCTAAAAATGTTATATCTGCTTTTACCTTTGGCAGTTGTCTTAATGAGTCATTTTTTACTTCTCTGTGAGCCTGCTTGGCTGAATAATCCAATGTTATATCTTAAATGTCCAGAACAAAATAAGACATCTAGCAGGAAAAGCATGCTAAACAAATCATCATAAAATAAGTTTTCGACTATTGATGTTAAAATGTTATATATCTTCGAATCTTAGATTTCTGTTGACACCTAGATTGAGCTACTAGCCTACTCAGAGGCAGAGATATTCAATAAAACAATGAGGGTGGTGCACAAACTGTAAATTAGAATGAATTTCTATGGACGAGCACATCTGTGAGGGCTAAAATGCATTATAGTGCCACCTACATTTCAGATCTGTATATTGTGATAGTATATGATAAAGAAAAAAAAAATTCTAGTGTTTGCTGCCATCTAGTAGAATAAAATTAAAGTTCTAATAAAAGTAGTTTAGAATAAAATTAGACTTTTGAAAGTAAGATTCAAGTTCAATAGTTACATGAATTCAGAATCTAAACATGACAAATATAACATTTCTTCTGCATATATATTCAAATAATCATAGAGTGGTAAAAAATGTGTCTTTAAAAAATTGAGGCATTGATAACACATTTTGTCACATTAGTTAAGGTTTTACATGTTGTCTTTAGCATCCTCATATTTAAATGTACCTCTAAATGCCATCCCACAGCGGTGTGGCGGGTGTCTGAACGTTCGCAAACAGTATACTGTTGCTCTGCTGTTTCGAACTTCTTTTTACCCCTGAACGAAGAATGAAGAGGTACTTCTATGGAAGTATATTGAGGCCTTTATTTGACTACACATATTTGCTTTACCACCTACTAGCTAAGTCTTACGTCCCAACTGAAGTGAGACACAGCTGGTGCAACCCTACCCAGAACACCTCAGCATTGTGGTTTGCAAATTGCACGAGCAGTCTCACCTCACAAATTTTATTAAAAATATCTAAACATTTAGTTATATAAGGTACTGTTTAATAAGAGATTTAATCTTGTCCTCTTAGACCTGTGCAGCATATGGTTCATCATCAAAGTATTGTTGCTTTACTCGTTGTTGTCCACAACCTCCCACTGGTCTTATGAAGACCCCCGCTGTTGTCTGGCCCGCTGTTAGTCTGTTTCTGTTGTTTTGGCCCTGTTGGGCTTGGCAGATTATACTTTACCATTGCTATCGTTTGATGTCCAGCCAAATCCACTGAAATTGTTTTAACTTAGGAAGTGTTCAGAAATTAATATTTGGTGGGACAGCCCTGAACATAATGCTTTCATGCATCTTTGCAATCTCTACCAGTCTTTTATATGGTTGTTGAAATGTCCACGGAGGGCTGCCAAAGGCGAGTTATGAAACAAGTTGTTTTCAGCTGTACAATTAAAGCAACACAACTTTTTGGGCCTTAAGACTCGTGAACAAAGACAGCAATCCTGTCATGTTTCTTTGTGGACAGGTCAAAAGGTAAGTAGGGCTGTCAATGTAATGTGTTGATTACAAAAACTATAACACAATTAATCATGCCCCTGACACACTCGTGCCCCTGAACTTTCCAATCAATGCAATTCAAGCTAGAAATATATCCTTTGTTTTTGCCCATCCACAATTACCACAGCTGCTATTTCCCTAGCCACATTTAGGGAATGCAGACAGCACAAAATGAGTGAAGAGCCATTAGTCCAGGATGTATTCTTGTGTTCAGAAACCGCAGGACACAGCACAACAGAATGGTATAGAACGCAATGGTCTTAGGATGCTTTTTTCAAAGTTTGAAGACTTGAGCAATAGCAACTTGTTATAGGGGGCTTTTCTAATCAAATATGGATTTGTGGTTACTTGTGATTCATTTGATTAACTACTAATCAAGATATCATGTAATTAATTTGATTATTTTTAATCGATTGACACCCCTAGCAGGGCTCCAGACTGCAAATGAATGGTCACATTTCCTAACAGTGCGATTTAACTTTGCAAGAGGTTGCACTGGTGCGGCTACAAAGTTGGCCGACTCTCATTATGCGTGTCGTTTTGTGTTGTGGATGAGAACTATCAAACAGCAAATGTTAAAAAAGTGAAACTTGGTTCTACCCAGATCAGTTACCGCAGCTCAATGGACCGATCAGTGCCGAGCACATGCGTTTACTCATGGACCGTTCACGAGCTCTCAGCTGCGCAGATCGTCATAAACAGCACTGTGAGAAACACGGGCTTGGTTGTGGATTCTGCATTGATTATTTGTTTAAAGCCTCTGTGAAAACCCCTAATGTGTTGGTGATTAAACTAGTTTAAAAAAAGGCTTTGTCTTCAGATGACTGTATTGACTGTATTTTAATCCGTAAGATCCTAATGAAAGGAAACCGTGAACCCCCCATTTTCACCAACTCATGTGTTGGTGCGACCATCTGTGACATCTGTGTTACCACTCTCAAATGTTCCTCTGGAGCCCTGCCTAGTAATAAGTATTAGTAAACATTCACGTTGTTTTTCAATGGAAACAGGAAAATAGGAATGGAAGTTCTAGTTGTCTTTTATGTAGACACTTTCTGCTTATCTATTTAGTCACCTTTGCATCTTATTAAGTCAAATGACTTTTTCATGTAATGTTTACATTATTCTGCCCTCCACTGTATTTCTATAAGCTTTCATTTTTACGTTTTGATATGGAATGTGTTAGGATGAAGAGCCTCCTCTGTGGCAATTTGCACTTGAAAGTTGCCCACTGACAGTCGGGCCGCAGATATGGGTGCACTTGCGATAGGAAACCGGGAAATTGGAAAATTGCAAATAAGATGTAAAATTTATAGTGGCTGTTGTGGAAGAAGTCTGGTGTTAAATTTGATCTCTCTTTCTTGCATCTCTCTGCTTTGGCACTCCTCTTTACCACAGAAACGTTCAGCTGTGAATATATTTGGACATTTCATTTATATATGAACATTAAAAATACTCTGTTTTTTTTAAGCTCACATTCTCAAAACATTCCTCCTTATTGGTTTGAGTTTTAAATGAATTTATACTGTAAATATCTTTTGTAAATGTTTTATTGTTGGTGGTGTTTTCTAATTAAAGCATGACTTATGCTGTTGCTCATACTTTGGGTATTAGTATGAAACTAACAATCATAACACACAGTTTGTGCTACAGACATGAATGATACCTCAAATCAGTAAGCTTGTTGAGAAGAGGTGTGCTATTTTTTTCTATGTGATCAGATTTCAAGATCAGAAATCAAGCAAAAATTATTAAAAAAAAAAAGGCTTAGAAAAATCTCCAGATGCCTATCTAGAGATCAGAATGTCATGGAGACTTGGAGGTTCTTTTGTTCTTGGCCAGTAAGCAACCACCTAGCAATCACAACTCCCTAGCAACAACCTAGCTATACTAAAGTTTAAGAACATTAAAGGTTACATAGGTTTAATGTTAGTACTATTTTAATCTAATATATGTAATGCTGAATATAATGTACTGTATAATAATGCTATGAAGGGACTATAGAAGATATATAAGATGGATATTTAACATTATGGCCCAATTATGAAAATATTTGTACCCTGAGAAGACACTGAACATTTAGGACTTGAAGGGAACAAGTTTGTCAACATAAGTTCACAGATAATACGTTTTGTGGCCTGGAAATGGTAAATACTTCTGGGTGCTGAAAAAGTATAAAAATTTTAGAATCTGCAAGGGATATTTTACAGACCTTAGTTTTAGGTCACCAACAACAAATAAGCACGTTTTCACAAAATCTTGAGATGATGCAGCTGTCTGATTTGACAAATACTGTAAAAAACTAAGTATTTAAATATAAATTCTGTAATCACAATTACAATATCATGGAAAATAATTGACAATTAGGATTTTTGTCATAATCGTACAAACCTACTAACTTTTATCTGTCTGTCTGATCTATCTATCTGTCTGCCTGCCTGCCTTCCTGCTTGTCTGTCTCTCTCTCTCTCTGTCTCTCTCATCTATCTTTCAAAACCATATTTCAGACAAGGCTTTATCAAGCCAACATCAAAGTGTGTCTACACAAACTTTACCTATCTAGTTAATTCTGTTATCCTAGTCAAAGCTTTATTTGAAACGTTACGTGACTAGGTTTAATTAAGTTGGGACATTGCTCAGTGGTCCCATTGGAGTGCTACAATACACCCTAGACAACAGAGCATTATATGAAGATGTTGCCATGGAGACGGCTGCTGCGGTATTGATGGAGAGGTGGATTATTGGCAGAGCTCATCGTGGCCGCTCTCATGCACATAAACACACATAAACCATCCCTATGTCTTTTGCTTCAGCACGTACTGTGATCACGCTTAAAGGGAACATCATGGACAATCAATTTTTCTTTGTTTTTTATTTTTGAAATAAAAGAGTTTACAATGCTTAGTGAAGTATTATTTCCTTTAATTTCTTTAATTGGAATGACATAAAATAAAAGAGTTCTAAGCAATGAATAAAACCAAACAGCTCCGAGGTGAATCACAACGTTACAAACATTGATTGAAGCAAAAAAGTGTTCGACAATCGGACAAAAATACAAAAGTACAAGACTGTGTACTAGAATCCAGTGCAGGATTGTGAATGACTAAATCGAAGTAAAAACAATGGAAATATATAATATTATTGATTTAAAATTGTTGATTAGAAGTACAGAAACAATATATTTAAATTTTATTGCATAATATTCAGAAATGTACAAATATGGAAATAGTTTGAGAGTGTAGCAAGAAGGACTTGATTCATAGTGCATCATAGAAGAGGGCGGTCGCTGCAGGGCTCTTTTGGTGTGCTTTGTTTGCTGCGATTCTTTGATTGGTGAATCTTTCTCTTCAGGATCATTGGTAGTGTAAATATTTACCAGTAATTCACTATCAAACATTATGATTTTTAAAACATGAATTTGAAATAACATTGACTGGTGGCTTCAACAGAAGCATATAATGTTGATTTATAACCTAAGAGCTCACGCTTGGTCCTATGTTATCGTTAAACATCAATTAGGGGTGGCCTGGGTAGCTCAGCGAGTAAAGATGCTGACTACCACCCCTTGAGTCATGAGTTTGAATCCAGGGCGTGCTGAGTGACTCCAGTCAGGCTTCCTAGGCAACCAGTTGCTACAAGGTTGCTTGGGTGGGTAGATGTACAGTAGGGTAGGACATACAGTACTTGAGGCCCAAAACCTAATTTATGCAAGTAGCTAAGAGCAAGGCTGCACATCCACAAAATAAGTTCAACTTTTAAAAATTTGTCTCGACCCACCAACCTCTGTTCCATTTTATAGTGCTGCATTTAGCTGTTTTCTAACGCTTTCTGTGTGAACACCCTCTACACAGATGCACATTGCGTGAATGCTGTTATCTGTTAATATGAGTGCCAAAATAAACATGCAAAATGAAGCAATCAACAGCTTCTAAAGTCACTTATTGTATTGTCATTCAATGCTTTACTTCTCTGCCACAATAATCTGATGTCTTTGTATTATATTCATTTGGGGGCTTTTCTCAGCAATGTTGATGTATGCGATTCATTTGATGAATTGAACAGCACATTATGTAATTCATTTGAGGAAATGTTTGAATAGATTGACTGTTCTATTGAATTGTGATTTGTTGGGTTTGTTTGGCAGGGTCAGCCCGTCGGTCAGTGTGACTTTGACAGACGTTTGCTGTGTATTGTGAAGGAGATCATCTCTCCTCGTTCTGAGAAGATTAGATTGGGCCACATCGACAAAAGCAAGGAGCCATTCAGCATCAGAAACAAGCCTTTCTTCGACATTCACGCTGCACGCAAGGTATTTATTCATAAACCCCAGCGGCTCTGTGTAGAAGCGTGGAAGGAAAGCTAATGATGATGGAAGTGTTAGTGTTTACATGCACACTGTGCTCCTCTGATTTTGTTGTCTGCTGGTAAGAGGTAAACCTATTCAGTGACTGTTGTGAAACACATCTTTTAACAGCCTTTACCGCAGTGTAACTATCTTTACTATCGATGCCTAATTTTTTTTCCATAACTCTTTGCGGTGATGCTTGTGTAATGTATTAAATGGGGACATTTTAAACACTAAATGCATCTTAATGTACTTGATTTTCTCTTTCATTGTTTTAAGCACTATTTACTGCTAAAACATACATAAAGTATTTTCTTTCTACAGAGAAAAACAAAATGTATTGAAGCATCCATATTTTCTTTGTCCTTCAATTATAGTGCATTCATTTGGGAGCAGGCAATTTTTAGAAGTGAAGTGAAGTGTGAGGGGAAATTTAGTTCTTGCAGGTTATTGGTTTAGTACATTAATCCATGTTAAGCTTTCCTCGCATTAAAAATTTTAATATGTCCCTATAAATGTGATTGTGAGACTGGCTCATATATGATACTGTGGTGTTCCGGCACCTCTGATTCAAAGAAGAAATATTTTTTTGCTTGTGTGTCAATCCTATTTCTCATTGGTTTATCTGTTTCACATTCTGTCTTTAGCTTGCTTTGCCAAAAAAATGTTCAAGTTCATTATGCTAGGTTCGTCAGTTGCAGCACATGCTGGTAGAGGCAGCACATTCACGAGTGGCACGATTCTCTAAAGTGGCACAAGACAGCGTGCCCCTGCATACAGACGGCGCTACGCCTCTCTATTGCTCCGCGGTCTGTACTGTTCCATCGTGAAATTTGCAACAAGCTGTTCACCAATTTCTGTCATCCACTGATTTTCAGATGCAATTTTGCTTGGTTTAATCAAAAGCTGTTTACATAAAAGGTGCATAAAGAGGTTTTGAGGGTAGGCCATAGTACTGCTCTATGTGAATGACGAAATGATAATTTAACATTAAAAACTGCTCTTTTTGTAGGGTTGTATTAAATAGGGTTCATCTAGAAACAGTGTAAATCAAAAGCAAAATGGTAATATGAAAAAAAAAAAAAAGTAGATCAATTGGCCGTAAGATATAGGTTTTCTGTTGCATTCTGGATTGTATCTGCTGGAAATATCCAGATCGGTGCATCTCTACTACTGGCTCAGAGATGCTAAACACTTAAAAAGCCAGCTATATGATTGAAAGAGTACTATTCCTCTTTAACTTTTAAGCCAGAGTTAGAACATTATTCAATATTTCCACAAGTCAACACTATTGAGTCATTTGATCATCATAATAGTAGGGTCCTTTCCAAGAAGAGGGTACATAATAAAAATAATAAAAAAACAGCTACTTTTCATGCTATATTAATCCTATGTTAGATAATAGTTTATTTCATATGTGTAATGTTTGTCAGTTGGGATGTCCCAATACTAATACTGCTCTCATGTACTTGTACTCATGCTCGTACAAATGCTCTGATACCAAAAACCGAGACCATCTGACGTACGAATGTCATTCAGTAAACATTCAGTACACAAATTAAAATCACATTATGTCCTTGTGTGATTATTAAACCGTAAAGGCTGCAATTTAATTAGATAAATATATAGTTTGCATGTACTGTGCGCTTCAAATGGGAGCGCTTGTAAATGTGTGGAGCCAGTGTTGTACCGATGCCAACAGCTCATACATTTTAGAACTCCTTGTCCCTTACACAGAAAACACCATTATGAGCATTGAGCGTACTCTTTGTACAAGATGGCATCGAGCACAGTGCTGATTGACTTTGTAGCATGAGCCATGTGCAGACTGCATTTAATTAAAAAGCAGCCTTTTGCAGTTTAATAATCACATTGGGTCATGCAGCGACCTGCTTTTCTGGAAGTGAGAAGCTACCATCAAAAACACACAGAAATGGAAAGGACTTCACTCCAAAATAAAAGCTTCCACCAAAATAAAAGCTAAATTTTTATGGAAAAAAAGTACAATAGAAATATATCACAACTGTATAGTTATGCAAATTTACTGCTAAAATCAATAGTAATTGTTATATTTAGGCAATATAGCATCTGTGATGCTCTGTTATGCATATTCATTTGAGAAAAAGGATACAATATTATGTTCAAAATGTATTGTTCTTTTTTATGTGGTTAAAGTTTTAATGAATTCATTAATACACCATTTTGATGACAAAAAAATTAAATAACCTCTTGATATGTAATTCAGAAAAAGAAAACCGGTATCGGCGAATACTGAAAAGGAAGTATTGGTACTTGCACTCGTTCTCAAAAAAAAATAAAAAATTATTTGGACATCCCTATTTGTCACTATGGAAAACATGGGATTTGTGCCTCTAATACGGGAAAAAAATAGGACATCAAAGTGTACCCCATTCATGGAAAGTAGCAAATATTCCATGGGTAGTTTTGTTGTTGGAAAATGCACATTTATTTCAACATGTTCTGGCCAAAGGAACATTGCTTCCTCAGCTGAGTCAAGGTCGCTGCCTTGTGTAATTAAAAATCTTTGGCAGTTTTTCATTGCCACTGTCACTTGTTCTTTATAAAGCTGCTTTGAAATCATTTGAGTATTAAAACGCACTATAGAGGTTGAAAGGTATTTGTTCAGTGAAATATGGCTCAGAACTCATAGGACTTTCAGAAGTTACAGTTGAAGTCAGAAGTTTACATACAGGTGAAACTCGAAAAATTAGAATATCGTGCAAAAGTTCATTAATTTCAGGAATTCAACTTAAAAGGTGAAACTAATATATTAGACTCATTACAAGCAAAGTAAGATATTTCAAGCCTTTATTTGATATAATTTTGATGATTATGGCTTACAGCTTATGAAAACCCCAAATTCAGAATCTCAGAAAATTAGAATATTACATGAAATCAATAAAAAAAAGGATTTTAAATACAGAAATGTCGGCCCTCTGAAAAGTACAATCATGCATATGTACTCAGTACTTGGTTTTGGCCCCTTTTGCATTAATTACTGCCTCAATGCGGCGTGGCATGGATGCTATCAGCCTGTGGCACTGCTGAGGTGTTATGGAAGACCAAGATGCTTCAATAGTGGCCTTCAGCTCTTCTGCATTGTTTGGTCTCATGTCTCTCATCTTTCTCTTGGCAATGCCCCATAGATTCTCTATGGGGTACAGGTCAGGCGAGTTTTTGGCCAATCAGGCACAGTAATACCATGGTCATTGAACCAGGTTTTGGTACTTTTGGCAGTGTGGGCAGGTGCCAAGTCCTGCTGGAAAATGAAGTCAGCATCTCCATAAAGCTTGTCTGCTGAAGGAAGCATGAAGTGCTCTAAAATGTCCCGGTAGACGGCTGCGTTGACTCTGGACTTAATAAAGCACAGTGGACCAACACCAGCCGATGACATGGCTCCCCAAACCAACACATACTGTGGAAACTTCACACTGGACTTCAAGCATCTTGGATTGTGTGCCTCTCCATTCTTCCTCCAGACTCTGGGACCTTGGTTTCCAAATGAGATGCAAAATTTGCTCTCATCAGAAAAGAGGACTTTGGACCACTGAGCAACAGACCAGTTCTTTTTTTCTTTAGCCCAGGTAAGACGTTTGACATTTGAAGCCTATGTCCAGGACCCGTCTGTGTGTGGTGGCTCTTGATGCAGTAACTCCAGCCTCAGTCCACTCCTTGTGAAGCTCCCCACACATTTGAGTGGCCTTTTCCTGACAATCCTCTCCAGGCTACGGTCATCCCTGCTGCTTGTGCACCTTTTTCTTCCACACTTTTCCCTTCCACTTAACTTTCTATTAATGTGCTTTGATACAGCACTTTGAGAACATCCAACTTCTTTTGCAATTACCTTTTGAGGCTTTCCCTCCTTGTGGAGGGTGTCAATGATGGTTTTCTGCACAACTGTCAGGTCAGCAGTCTTCCCCATGATTGTGAATTCAACTGAACCAGACTGAGAGACCATTTAAAGGCTCAGGAACCCTTTGCAGGTGTTTAGCTGATTAGAGTGTGACACTTTGAGCCTACAATACTGAACCTTTTCACAATATTCTAATTTTCTGAGATTCTGAATTTGGGGTTTTCATAAGCTGTAAGCCATAATCATAAAAATTATATGAAATTAATGAACTTTTGCACGATATTCTAATTTTTCGAGTTTCACCTGTATAGTTAGGTTGAAGTCATCAAAAGTCATTTTTTAACCACTCAACAGATTTAATATTAGCAAACTATAGTTTTGGCAAGTCATTTTGGACATTTTACTTCGTGCATGACACTTTTTCCAACATTTGTTTACAGACAGATTGTTTCACTTTTAATTGTCACAATTCCAGTGGGTCAGAAGTTAACATACACTAAGTTAACTGTGCCTTTAAGCAGCTTGGAAAATTCTAGAAAATTATGTAAACCATTTAGACAATTAGCTAATTAGCTTCTGATAGGAGGTGTACTAATCGGAGGTGTAGCTGTGGATGTATTTTAAGGCCTACCTTCAAACTCGGTGCCTCTTTGCTTGACATCATGAGAAAATCAAACAACATCAGCTAAAACCTCAGAAACAAAATTGTGGACCTCCACAAGTCTGGTCCATCCTTGGGAGCAATTTCTAATTGCCTGAAGGTACCACGTTCATCTGTACAAACAATAGTACACAAGGGTACACACTATGGGATCATGCAGATCACGCTCAGAAATTAGACACATTATGTCTTCTAGAGATGAATGTAGTTTGGTGCTATCTCTACTATTATTCTGACATTTCACATTATTCAAATAAAGTAGTGATCCTAACTGACCTAAGACAGGGAATGTTTTCTTTGATTAAATTTCGGGAATTGTGGAAAATCTGAGTTTAAATGTATTTGGCTGAGGTGTATGTAAACTTCTTCAACTGTATATGAAACCTTAAGCCACAGTGCCCAAAATACAAAAGAAATAATGAATAGCAGCAACTGTAGTTTCACTTTTTTTTTTATTTAAATTCCTTAGTCCTAATTCAACAGAGGATTCTTCTGATATTTGTTTATACGACATGTTGTGTTCACTATATGGGATTATTACAATGAGCAAAATCTAAGCAAGATTTATAGTGTAATATTTTATATCTATTTACTGTGTGTTTGTGTGTGTATAGACAGTCAGATAGACTGGTAGGTAGATGGATGGGTGAATGATAGATCTTTTTCTCCCTTTTGAAGCTTGTATAGATGTGCACCATCCAGCCATTGTATAACATTGGTGAGCAAAACATAGGGTCATAGGGGTTTAGATATGGCTGAGTAAATAATCACAACATTTTCATTTGTGGGTGGACCATCCCTTTTCTAAAACCAAAATGCAAAACACTGCTTGGGAAAACCTTGTAGTTACTGAGATATAACTCTAGTTAGATCTAGCTTGCCAACTATCCCCAGTCTCCTATACCTCATGAAATTAGGGATTATTGGTGAAATGTGGTGAAATCGCTGTGTATTAACATGCTCACAGATTAGAAATGCATATTGCAATGTTGTACGTCCTGGTTCTCTAGCAGTTTTAATATATATTGCCATTCAGACCTGTAATGCACAGATATTAAGACCATATAATACATTTAAAACACCTTTTCCTGTTTTAAACCCATTACTTCTCTCACAAAGGCCAAATTATTAAGGGATAATTTTCTGTGAAATTAACATTCACAAGGATTTCCCCGAAATTTCCCATGTCGCTGACCGTACTGTAACCACTGTTCATTCTCTGTTCATTGTTGGCCATAAATACGTTCGTTTCCTCTGCTCAACCTTGTGCCATGGATGTTCACAATGTTCTGGATGTCTTTGTATCTCAGCTTTGTCTTATGTGAGGATGTCTTTCTGGATGAAGTCATACTGACATGCTCTGTAGCTGTGAGAGGGTCATTGTTGTTAATCCAGACATCTGATGTGCACACAGGAAATGGAAAATAGTGGAATGGAGAGATTCCCAACAGTACTCAAGTGTAGAATGGCATGTTTAGGATCAAAGGGCTGTTGTCCAGACGTTCACTCATGAACAGACAAACATATGATTTGATTTCAGATATGAAACTTCAACCAGTTGAGCAATGATGTCACTGCTCATGAGACCAGAAGGAAAGGATGTAAAAGAGAGAACATATGAATAAATTAACAAACAAATGAAAGAAAGAATGTACAGAAGCAGAGTGGAAAAAGATTCTCTGCAGCACTCCGTGAAGAATGGCATCTCTACTGTGTACTGTGGTCTTCACTCATAAATTAACAATGAATTCCATCAGATATCCATCAGATCCCTCAACCAGTGTTCATGAGCAGTGATGTCACTTACTGTCTCAAATCCTCTTGAAAAATCTTCTACAGTCTCCTCAACATGAGGATTGACTCTCAGAACATCTCAGTAATTTGTATACTTACAGTATATGTGACATTTACGTTGCTCTTTATGGATATTTTGGTCATAAATATGATTATCCTTAGTCAGTATGATATATATTAGTCACACAAAGCCAGACGTTTTAATACTGTAGGGTTGTATAGACCTCATTCACGTTAGCGCCATCTTTGATTTTTTTTTTAATAACTGAGTCTGTGAAGGATAGATTTATGGCAATTTTCCACTGCATGTTATGGTTCGACTCCCCTCAACTGTACTCGCTTTACTTTTCGGAGCTTGGATTTCCACTGCAGTTTAGTACCACAACAACGTGGTTGGGATTATAGGCTGCTCGTCATAGTTGCGCCGTCTCAACTGCCGTGACATCATCTTAAACATGACACAAACTGACCAAAACAATAACACAACCACTAGCTGTTAGCTACTAGCTCATTGTGCTGCATAAAGCAGTTGTTGCATTGTGATTTTACACAAGTGTAACATTTAAATTGGCCTGGTTGTTTTAGAAGCATGTTTCCAGTAGCTGGTCAACTAAATAAAGTGAAGCTTTCAAGCAGAGTATAGAGTTAATGTAACAAAACGTACCATCCTCCATCGTGGCTTAGCCCAGGGCATTCTCCCTCCCATTGCTCGCCGATTTATATAGTGTTCATTTGGTTGAACCACTTCCACATTTCCTTGATGGTTCTGTAGTCACTTTTAAGTTTTTGTAACTTTTCCCAACACTGTTGGTACAGCTTCCTGAGAGACTTTAGTTTTGCGTCATTTCTTTCTTCGCTAACGAGTGGACCGTCTGCAACTCTATTGACCACGGCATGGTTTTGCGCACAGCCATTTCTTTTTTCACAATTTGAAAGGCGCGTGAAAGAATTATACTGTTATCGCTGTTGCTAACTTTAAAACTAGCTGGCTGATGTCCTGTGTCGGAAATCCAGTGACACTGGTAGTGACAATTCTCCCTGACCAATCAGTGATCTGCATGATTTTGTCACATTTAGTATCGGCTCGGATCGCTTGGAACCTCGACCGAGGTGCTACTTAAAAAGTATCAGGTACCAGGTACAATCCACAGTGGAAAACCCCAAAAAAGCGAGTTGAGTCGTGTTGTACCGTGCAGTGGAAAAGCCCCCTTACAGTCTGTAGTGGACTGTACTACAGTTTCAAATGTTTTTGGATCGTTCCGTGGACAAAACGTTGATAAAATATCTGTCCAAGCACGTTCAGTATACAAAGATCTCTAGGCAACATGAGATGTGGAAAATCAGATGTGTTCTAGGAGCTTTATACAGCTTTATACCATTCTTGCCATTGAAGAGAGGCTAATTCTATCCCTCACAGACTCGTTATCATTCCCATTACAAATCAAAGCGTGAATAAGGTCTTGATACCTTAATAAAGTATCGCAATACATGTCATGTTGTTTGAATAATGGGCTCATTTTCATAGCTATTCTGTTGTTTTTTTTTTTATGATTTTGTTTCCTAAAGATACTGTTGTTAATATTATTGTTTTATTGTTATTGATTAGAATATTATTATACAACAATAATTTAGTTCTGAATTTCTGTCATAATTTCTTCACTTTCACTCAATGTGGTCCGGTTTTCACCGAAAACTAACAGAATTTTCTCCAGCAAAACTAAGATTTGAATTAAAGTTATGTCTACTGTAACACAAAATAAATAAATACAAATAACTACTAGCATGGAATCTTAGAAATAAGTAGTCATGTGCTCCACAATACTGAAATTTGATACTTGGATGTTTTTTTTTTCACTCTTTTTGATTCAGGGATCTCAGTGTGGTTCACTGGTTTTGGTAAGCACTCCAAACAAACCTAAAAATTAAACAAACAAACTGAAAAAGAGAGAAACAATAAGAGAATGAACACACAAAGGACAGAGAAAAAAAAAATGAACAATAGGGAACAAACAAAAGAATGGGCAAAAATTGAGAGTTAGAATAAAAAAGAATGAATAAAATAATACAAAGTAAAAAAGTGGCAAACAAGCAAAAGATTGAATTAAATAAAAAAACAAAGATGCAAATGAACCAGTGCACAAAAGATAAACTATGAAAAGAACAAAAGGGAGTGAACAAAAGTCAAATGTAAAAAAAAAGAACAAATGAAAGAGAGGACAAATAAAAGAGAAAATGTAAAAAAGAGAAAACAAGGTGGCCTGTGAGGCTCAGCGAGTATTGACGGTGACTTCCACACCTGGAGGCACGAGTTTGAATCCAGGACGTGCTGAGTGACTACAAACAGTTCACCTAAGCAACCAAATTGGCCCGGTTGCTAGGGAGGATAGAGTAACATGGGATAACCTCCTCGTGGTCATGATCAGTGGTTCTGGCTCTCAATGGAGCGCGTGGAATGTTGTGTGTGCATCGCAGAGTTTATTATGAGCATGCTGTGAGTCTCCGCGGAGTCATGCACAATGAGGCACGTGACAAGATGCGTGGATTGACTGTCTCAGAAGTGGAGGCAACCGATACTTGTCCTCTGCCACCCGGATTGAGGTGAGTAACCGCACCACCACGAGGACCTACTAAAGTAATGGGAATTGGGCATTCCAACAAAAAAAGAAAGAAGAGAACATACAAAAGAATGGACAAAAGGAAAGAAAAAGGCAAACAAACAAAAGATCGAATGAAAGAAAGAACAAAGGTACAAATGAACAAGAGTACAAAAGAGGTAAAATAAAAAGAACAAGCAAAAGGAGAACTAAAATGAAAAACAAAAGAACAAATGAGACCATACAAAAAAGAGAACAAACAAAAGAAACAAAACAAAAATAAAAAATCTAATGAAAGAACAAAGGTACAAATGAACAAGAGTATAAAAGAGAAAAAATGAGAGAGAGCATACGAAAAAGAGAACAAACAAAGAGAGAGAACAAATGAAATAAATTAAAGAGCAAAAGAGAATGAGCGAAAAAAGAACAAAGAGAGAAAAAGAAGGGAAGAAATAGAAAGAAATAAAAGGAAATATATGGAAGGAAAAATAAAAGAAATACAAGGAAAGGAAGGGAAGAAATGAAGCAAGGGAAGAAAGATAAATGTAAATGAATTGCCGCAGTTGAGAAAAGAACATGGAGTGCAATGATAGAGGCATCGCCCAGCCATTGAGAACCTGTTCCTCTCTTTTCAGTCCTCTACCCACACACTTACACTTCTCACAGGAAACACGTTTAACAAGAGTTAATGAATTCGTTAAGTGTTAATATACTTAACAGAGACAGACAGAGGGCATCTAACTGGCCACTAACCTGAGCAGACTGTAAAATATCAGGTAATATTGAAAAGACAGCAGTGGCTCAGAGCTTTGAGGGTGAGTTGTATTAGGAATGAAAGATTCTGTTTGCAACAGACTGCTGAACTGACTGGAATTTTAATACACTACCTGAGAAGCTTTATACGGCAGAGCAGATACTTGTGTGTGTTTCTGAGAGATTAAATGAGAAAATAAGGCAGCTAATGTGGTGTTGAGAGTCATGCTTCATTAGAGGAAAGAAAATCTCTTGAAAGAAATGGTGCACTTACAAAAAACAATTCGATCATAATTTACTCGTCCTCAGGTTGCTTCAAAACCATTTGACTTATGACTTTGTCTTACATGGAGCAAAAAAGGAGACATTTTTTAGTGTACTTGTCATGTTTTTTTTATACATGAAGGGTTTCAATTTGGCTTTCAAGTCGATATTTACTGATAATTTTCCCCGTGTTGACCACTGCGACAGGACAATGTAAACAATGGTCCCTATTTTAAGACTGATTTGTCTTAAAGTGCTATGCAATACATCATACACTCAGGGAGCATGGCCATGGAGTAAACATTTTTCGTGCAATCATGACATAAGTCAGAGGCTTAAGTGGATTGGCGTGGGGTAGTGCATACAAAAGTGTGAATAGGTTTGGTCAAGTGCCTAGCGTGATTGCAAATACACTCACCTAAAGGATTATTAGGAACACCTGTTCAGTTTCTCATTAATGCAATTATCTAATCAACCAATCACATGGCAGTTGCTTCAATGCATTTAGGGGTGTGGTCCTGGTCAAGACAATCTCCTGAACTCCAAACTGAATGTCAGAATGGGAAAGAAAGGTGATTTAAGCAATTTTGAGCGTGGCATGGTTGTTGGTGCCAGACGGGCCGGTCTGAGTATTTCACAATCTGCTCAGTTACTGGGATTTTCACGCACAACCATTTCTAGGGTTTACAAAGAATGATGTGAAAAGGGAAAAACATCCAGTATGCAGCAGTCCTGTGGGCTAAAAATGCCTTGTTGATGCTAGAGGTCAGAGGAGAATGGGCCAACTGATTCAAGCTGATAGAAGAGCAACTTTGCCTGAAATAACCACTCGTTACAACCGAGGTATGCAGCAAAGCATTTGTGAAGCCACAACACGCACAACCTAGAGGCGGATGGGCTACAACAGCAGAAGACCCCACCGGGTACCACTCATCTCCACTACAAATAGGAAAAAGAGGCTACAATTTGCAAGAGCTCACCAAAATTGGACAGTTGAAGACTAGAAAAATGTTGCCTGGTCTGATGAGTCTCGATTTCTGTTGAGACATTCAGATGGTAGAGTCAGAATTTGGCGTAAACAGAATGAGAACATGGATCCATCATGCCTTGTTACCACTGTGCAGGCTGGTGGTGGTGGTGTAATGGTGTGGGGGATGTTTTCTTGGCACACTGTAGGCCCCTTAGTGCCAATTGGGCATCATTTAAATGCCACGACCTACCTGAGCATTGTTTCTGATCATGTCCATCCCTTTATGGCCAAACATGTACCCATCCTCTGATGGCTACTTCCAGCAGGATAATGCACCATGTCACAAAGCTCGAATCATTTCAAATTGGTTTCTTGAACATGACAATGAGTTCACTGTACTAAAATGGCCCCCACAGTCACCAGATCTCAACCCAATAGAGCATCTTTGGGATGTGGTGGAACGGGAGCTTCGTGCCCTGGATGTGCATCCCACAAATCTCCATCAACTGCAAGATGCTATCCTATCAATATGGGCCAACAGTTCTAAAGAATGCTTTCAGCACCTTGTTGAATCAATGCCACGTAGAATTAAGGCAGTTCTGAAGGCAAAAGGGGGTCAAACACAGTATTAGTATGGTGTTCCTAATAATCCTTTAGGTGAGTGTATAGTGCCCACTGAGTTGAGCTCGGTCTGATTTGTAAACGAGTCAGTCACAATAGTTTTGTGAACCAAAAATAACAGACTTAAAGAATCCATTGCTACTTCTCTCATGAAGGAGAGCTAGAGCAGATGTCAGGATTTTCAGTGAATAATGACTGAAATATCAGCCTGTTATGCTCACACAAAGCTATTGGATGCTTTCAAAACTAGGGATGGAGAACCGATTCTTATTCAGAGCCTGTTTAATTTGTCACTCCAAATCGCTCCTAACCAGTGTCCTTCATTTGTGCTCGATTTGTGCTGTCAAAAGAAACATCATAACGTTTTCCTTTCTTTGTATTAAACAAGATAGCTTTTGGAAACTGTGAAATCATGCAGGCTAAACCCCATGTCAATCACTCTCACCTAGGGGTGGTCTGGGAAGAGAAATTAGCCCTGAATTTTACATGGAAACTTGCCTAAAAAATGTTAGCTGGTGGGTGATGAAAGATTAAATCTTTTCCAAAAATGATTAGAGCATACAATGGAGACAGGTGAGAGTGATTGACACAAGGTTTAGCCTGCGCGATTTCACGGATCCCAAAAGCACAAATGAACGGCACCGGTTCGGAGCGATTTGTACGATATGGGGTGGAGAGTGAAGTCAATGCTCCTGAAAAGTTTCTTGCTATTTTTAAGGAAGGGAAGTAGTTAGTGTTCATTTAATGGCACAAAACGAGCTCAAACAAACGGCACCAGTTTGGAGTGATTTGGACCACAAAGGGTGGAAATTAATGACACACATTATTAATATAATGTCTAATATTTCAAACACCGAACCAGCACTAACATTCATTTTTGCCTATGCCAAAGTTACTAAAGCAATTGCTTCTCTACACTGCCTGACCTTACAGCTATTCACCTGTTTCATTACTGTAGGACCGCTCTAATTCATGTATCATTCGTTATATTCATATTCAATATCTCTCTCATCAAATAATCAGACACAGTGCCTACACATAACCGTCAAATGTTCACTGAATGCAGACAGGGTTTCGCCTTCATGCGATTTAGCATTAGGACAATCATTGCCACGTGAAGCAATTGATGAGAGCAATACACACACACACACACACACACACACTGTTTATTAAGATTAATCCCTCGCTCTGTATGCCAAATGCCTTTTCACAGTTATCTTACCACACATCTTGTTTTATTCATTTATAAGTGGTACTATGCAATGCAGCTGATCATTTGGGCATTGGTGGTTCACAATGCACTGGAGAATCGGCTGCAGTTGTGTATGGCATTCACAGATAGGGTGATCAGACATCACTTTAAAACCGCATCGTGGTAGACTTGCAGTCGGGACACCATTTGTCCTAATAACTAGTCTAAGACAGCTATAGTTTGATTCCTTTAAATAAGCATTTTAAATTGACATCAGTTTTTTTGTGCATTTTTGAAATTAGAAATCATTAAAGAGTATTGAAATAATACTCTTTGAAAGTTTATATTCAATTTTATATATTGGAGTGAAATAAAGCAAGATGCGGTTCACGGAATATACAGACTTAAACTAGGGTGTATCCAAGACAGATGAGCATTTATGCCAGTGAATTATAACAGCCACAACAGTAAATAACAAATTATTAATAATAATAATAATAAATAAATTGGAAGATATTATTACATTTATTATAAGACAATAAGTATTTACATGGCAGCGAAGAGTATTAATTTCAAGCTCAGATCATTCTGAAATCCATGATTTTGAACGGGAATATGGGTAACCTTTACCTACTGGGTCATATACGCGGAAGTTTTGTGTGCCTTTTATTATCGGACAAATGTGAAAGCTATGTGTAAATGCTGATTTTTAATTCACTGGTTGAGATTTTGAGAGATGAGCTTTCATGAAATTCCTTTAGACCTTATGCACTGTTCGGTTATTTTTGACTGAAATCAATTTTCTTCAATAAAACTAGTTTCCTTTATTTGACGGGTATGAAACTTGGTGACTTTTCGTCCATTTCATATCTGAACACACACACAAAAATTAGTCACACTTGTACTGTAACCGGTCAAAAGTGACCGCCATAGGAAATTAATGGGAAACACTAAAAATCAGATATTTTTTGGCATAATTAATGATGTAAAATCTACAAAACAGCCACAATGCATATAAAACACACACAAACATGAATGGAAGAGACTACCAAATATCAAGATTGCAAAACTCAAACACAAACACACACTAACTGGTCAGACTATTAAACAAAACAATTATTTTGAAATTTGTCAAAAATTAAAACAATCAGCCACAATGTGGAACACACACACCAAAATGAATTGGTGAGACCTTGGTGAGTTTTTTTTTTTTTTTTTTTTTTTTAAATAATCAGTTTAAAATATCTTTGCATTATTGTGTGGAACTAATTATGGGTAATCTTTAATATGTAATGAAACACAAACATCTAACTACACATTATTTCATATAAATGTATAGATTTATTGTTTCATTAAATCATTTTAATGAAAACTTTATTGTTAACTATTCTACTGGATAATGTAGTAACAAATTAACAATAATTCCAGTATAAGTCTTCAGTAGAAAATAAGCCAGTTTGCAAAACATTTGCATTCAACTTGTATCTGGACTTCAGATTTCTTTTTTGTTCAGTTTAGTTGTAAGATGTCAGTTCACTTTTTATTCACACAGTTATTTATTGGAACCCATTCAAATTAAATATTGTAATAATTTGAAAACAAATAATAATGATAATAATTTATTATTGCCTTTGGAATTTTAAATACAACAGTAATATATTTCAATTATGCACCTTTAACTTTAAAACCCTCAGGCTTTTATTTTGACATTCCGAACTCTCCTGTGTCTGTTTGTAGGCAAGTTCATAGTAGTTTAATTCGTTTCGTATTCAAATTCTGGTAAAATGCTCCTCCGGTGCCGTTCTAAATGCATATTATAAGTGAACCGAACTATTGAGCATCTACATCTGAGATGTTGTTCGTTAGTAGCGCTCAAATATTGTGCACGGCGTGAAGGCTGAAAATAGCTGTCAATAGAGTCATATGAACTACATTAATGGTGTTAATTTATTAACATTTTTGGAGCTTGACAGTAATGAACATGACTAACACAGTATCGGATTTAGATCGGGCTCACCCGATCTGTCTGAAAACGTCAATATCGGACCCTATACCGATCCAGGTATCGCATTGGTGCATCCCTAGTAATTACCAGTTTGTAACCTAAAGCAATTTCCTTGTAAACCACCCAAGCCATATGTTAATCAAATTATCAAAATGCACAGTATCCCATGGCTATTTTTCCAATGTCCTATTTTTAACTTGAGCATTACACCGAAATTATGAAAAACAAGTCATTATTTGTGTTTAATATTGTTTTGTAAACAAATAATTAAATAAAGTTGTTTTTCTGATATTTAATTCCTAATTGAATATGAAATGAATGAATGATACATGGATTTGCTCTCTCTGCCATATTTGTGAACAAATACCATATACTGTACCTTCTGTGCACTGTGGGATCATATAAGCACTGGGTCACGATTAAACTTTGCTAAACTGTTTCTGTTTATAAAGCTTAATGAAGTGATAACTTTCGTTTACACAGCCTGAAGGTCTTTTTTTTTCTTCCAGTAAAAGTAATGTTAGGTTTCATTTCACACAATTCTAGCACATGCTGGTTATTGCTTTTTTTTTTCTCTTGGAAAATGTCTGGCCTAAATCGTGGACATGTCTTGCCATTATCTTGTGTCAATTACGTTTTGCTTGGAACATAATCGATTCAGATACAATTAAAATGTAAATTAATTAATAATTCCAACTGTTAAATCCATAAGACTCAGACTAAAATTATAAAAGAGGAATGTGATAAAAGAATGTGTACATTGTGTGTTTACTGTGTGTATAGCTACTGTCAGTCAGTAAACATCTTTATGAAGATGAGCACAACAAAAGACATTATAAACCGATATACACAGCAGATTGGTGTGGAATATGATGCTGTTCTTTTTTTTTTTTAAGACATTATTTTGATTTTCAGTTAAGGCATACTGTTCATCACATATACGGTCCAAAAGGAACATAACATTACTATTTGACTAAAGAAGAATAATCAAATACAAAAATAGTGTCAAATATTTCTTAAAAATAGAGAAGCAAATAAATAATGATGCTGTTCTTTTGACAGCATCATGATTACTTTCTCCCATCCTAGACACATCACTGTCCACGCTCAGTTAGGGCCACGTTCAGCATTTCGCAGCAACAGTGAGAGAGCCACCATTAACTTCTGTTATGTTTGCATCCGTTTCTTATGTGTGGTAATATCACGCAAACTGCTTGTACCATCGTCCAATGACAGGCTGTTTTACATCCTCTTCGAGTCAAAAGTCCAATGGAATTTTTTTTAACTCTATTCTAAATTGGAAAAAGGAAAACAAAACAAAAAAAAAGCCATTGGTTAATTAATTTAGAAAAGAAGTTGCCAAATAGCTTTTTAAAATGCATTTTAAAAGGTGCTTTTAAAGTGCATTAAAAAGTGCCTTTTAACATACTCATTAATGTATTCATTTATTGCCACTTTTAATTACAATTTAAACATGAAATAAATATGATTTATTAATGCACAATTTATTATTAAATATAATGAAAAAAAATTGATTTATAATGTGCTGTTTTATTGCTAAATATAAGTACATTAAAACAAAAATTTAATAAACACATTTAAATGCATCTATTTGTCCATTTATAAATTGGTTTATTCACATTTTTATTTTCAAATTAATAGATTGATGATTTATTCCTTCATTCTTTTGTACATGGCATTCCTGGGCTTCCATACTTTACCCCTTTTGCGGCAGTTCTATTTTATATAAGAGCTATTCAGTTGAGGACAGATAATTAAAAGAATAATCCAGGTTCAATACAGGTTACGCATTTGTGGCATACAATGTATTACCACAGAAATTAATTTTGACATGTCTCTTCTTAAACAAATAAACAAAACAAAAAAGCAAAAATTTGGCTTCCAGTGGGGCACTTACAATGGATGTGAATGGGGGGGTCAGTCCTAAAATGATAACTACTCACTGTTTCAAAAGTTTAGCCTCAAGACATAATATGTGTGTTAACATGATTTTTGTGTGGTAAAATCACTTATTAACTTTTTGTGTGCCAATTTTACAACTTTGTTGCACTGATGATGTAATGTCAACAAACCCTCAAATGACTGAAAATTATGATTTAAACAACTTTACAGCTCAAATAATACACAAGTTTTAACAGAAGAATTAATGTAAGTGCTTGTATAAAATTATAAGATTCACATTTCTGCCTTTTTAAATCCTACAAAAATTGGCTATGTTCACTTTGATTGTAAGTGACACATTGTAACCTCGACCTCGAGTTTATGTAGTCAAGTCAAATGTATTTGTATAGCACTTGTAAATATATAGCAGCTGTACATGACATTATGGTGTAACAGAAAATGAATGATTATAAAACGGTTAGTTCCAATCCTTGATTCTGATTGGTCAATAGCTGTGCTTTATTCACGATAAAACACAGCTATGACCGCTTCACCCAACGGTTCTATTTATCACTGCGCCCTTAGCAACACCCTTAGCAACCACATGTATCAACATAAACATAGAAAAAAACGTAAGAATTAAAAAGGCTAAAGTGTTTAAAGTAAATTTCGATTTACTAGGTGGCATGACGATGGATAAGTGGTTTGAGGAACAATTTGTAGAGACATCTACAAATATGAGCCGTCATGCTGAAGTGCTGAAATGTAACATTGATACATTCGAGAAGACTCGTAATGAAAAAAATACTGTGCAGCAAACCCAATGGGCAGTGAAATGCGTCGGTGACTGGTGTAGTGAAAAGGGTTGCAGCATTGATTTTAAACAAATCACCAAGACGGAACTCAACGTACTTCTCCGTGACTTCAACGGAACTGTCAGAAGCTCCAAAGGCGAAAAATATGGGATCAGTAGCTATGTAGCGTTACGTGCGGGACTGAACAGATTCCTGAATGATCCACCTTTGAGTTTGTCCTGGTGTCTGATGAGAGACAGCGAATTCACCTCATCCAATAATGTTTTCGTTGGAGTCGTAAAGACAATGAGAAGAGAGGGTCGTGATAAAACGGAGCATCACACACCGATTTCTACTAAAGATTTCAGCACCATAAAACTGTCCGATGTGCTTAATCCTAACACACCTGAAGGACTCGTAAACAAAGTCTGGTTTGACGTGCAGTTACACTTCGGACGTAGAGAAAAAGAGGGGAACCGAGAACTCATTCCAGACTCATTCCGCATTTTAACAACCGAAAATGGTCTAAAGTATGTCACAATGAGCTTCAATGAAGACACTAAAAACCATAAGGACCCACATGACAGAAATAAAGAGAGCAGGCGTGGCTTCATGTTCCAACAAAATGGGAACCCGCTTTGTCCCGTTGCCTCTCTAGAGAAGTACGTTTCTCTTCTGCCATCTAACCCCCCTGCTTTTTACCTTCACCCCAAAAAGCAAAACCTCTCTAAATGTGTTTGGTACGTAGATCACGCAGCGGCACATAAATCATATTAGCTATTTATAATTTGTGTTAAATCTTGTTGTGTTAAAGTTTTTTCTCGTTTTTGACTGTTGCAGGTACACAAGAGAGCCTACGGGTGTGAACTACCTCGCAACAATGTTGCAGAGAATTTGTAAAGCAGCAGGCACCTCCAAGGTTTACACAAATCACTGCCTTCGCAGCACCATGGTGCAGAGATTGTCCGATGCTGGTCTTGAATCGAGGGAAATTATGTCTGTGAGTAGACATAAGTGTGAAAGTTCACTACAGAGCTACTCGAGGCCAAACTTAAAACAAAGAAAGCACTGGAGCGACATTCTTGCTGCAACAGAAAACACTGCTGACAGTGCTGAGCCCCAACTAAAGAGAACCGCGTTAAATATCACCACAGTGGAGCCGATTGAAATGAGACAAATATTTAATGCGTGCACAATAAACGGAGATGTTCAAATACATTTAAATAAACAACAATAAAAAAGTATCTCTTGTTAGGCAGCATTTTAGCAACTAAATTAATAACATTAATTAAATAGATTAAAGACCTAACTGTTATCTATCAAAATATGTGCCCTTGTGTTTTTATTTATAGGCTATGTAAATGTTTAGTTTAGTGCAGAGAGAAAATAATGGAATAAACAAAAAAATAAACATTTTCTCATGCTGAGAGATAAGCTATGCCTATTTGTGTGAGGAAATTTCACAAATATTGTGTTGTAAAAAATAAAAAGAATGAGACAAAATTTGAGAACAGTTTCTTGTTTTTATTTGAGCTTTCATGCATATTACATATTGGAACGTTGTTGTTCACAGTCAGGGACTATTTCTTTCTAGCGGATGGAATGCTTTTATTGATTTAACTTCATGAAATTTCCACTAATACATTTTTTTTTTCTTTAATATTGTGTGGTAACCGTTTTATAAAAGCAATAAGGTACTCAAGGCAAGTGCTGTATCGTGCCTAACAACGGTACTCGAGGCAAGTGCTCCGCTTCGCGTCGTGCCTAACAACGCCCTTCAGCCGTTACTTATTCACGATACAGCACAGCCTCTCGTACCTTATTGCTTACATATAATGCCAAAATATTTTTTTTTTATGTTTAGAACTATTAGTGGTTAAAATGAGTAAACTAAGTAAGTGTTGTTGGTTAAACAACATGATTTTGTATGAACTATAAGTTTTAGTGTTAAAGTCCTTCCCAAATTAACGGAGGAAATACACATAGATGCATGGTACTTTGATTTTGGCCAATGAAGGCTTCCAGTCCAGTTGGAAGCTTATGGTAGGTAATTTTGGTGAACTCCATCCTCAGCTCATGCTTCAGACAGAGGCTTATGAAGAATCTCATGTAACAGTGTAGTACCCCCAAAAACACTGTAAAATTTAAACGAGAGGGAAAAGGCCAACGCGGTGCGGCAGTGAGAGAGAGAGGAGAGAGAGATGAAAAAAAAAAACGTACTCGCCAGTTCTCCGATATGCCGTAGCTTGTTCCTCAGCCACTCCTCCAACCTCTAACGGAAGACAGCCGTGCCTCTCCGGGCGGATCGGAGGCAGTCCTCCAGCCCCTGGCGGACGGAACACCCTGCCACGTTCTTGTGGAACAGAAGGGGTCTCCCCTGCCCCTGGCAGTGATTCTCCTGCTCCAGGCGGTCAGCAGTGAGCACCTCCCCGCTCGCGGTCGGTGGTTTCAGACCCCACAACGTTTCAACGGTTGGTAGGGGACTCCTCCGCCCCTGGCAGTGGCCCTGACCACTCCAGGTGGTCGGTTAGGAGCCCCTTCTCCCCTCGCGTTCGGCGGCCTTCCTCCGCTTCCAAGCGGCCGGTCTCCTCGTCCCCCGGCAGATGGCCACAGCTGCTCCGTTGGGATGGACTGTAGTGGCGAGAACTCTACTACGGCGTATCCCTCCTCCTTCCCGGGTTTCGGCACCAGTGTAACACTCAATGGAAATGAGGAGGCGAGAACCGGCTTGACAATATAAATTATAACGGACATGTCCGTAAACGATCTCTCTCTACCGCACTATCCTCCGCAGTCGGCCTTTATTCCTCTCGGAGGCTTAATTAGCCAGATAAGGGACCGCGTGTGTAGAATCCCGACTCCGCCCTCCGCCCTGCCACACATATATAGGGAGAAAAGCAGAGGCCCTAAAACAGCACTAATATCTAAGAGTACTAGAAGAGAAGTGCAGCCGAGATCAGATGATAAGAGTAATTTACTCTGATAAGTGCAGTCTCTGTACTACGATGGAGCCTAAATCCTGACTGAATTTCTTCAAATATACCATTTCTCATAAAAAATTTACAGTTGCAAGGATGCTACCTTTTCTATTATTTTCAACATAAATGGGTGATTTGAAATTGGTGTATAATTAGCTAATTCTCCTGGATGAAGCTGTGGTTTCTTGATAAGTGGTTTGATAACTGCCAGTTTAAAGTTTCTTGGGACATGCCCCAAGGACATTGAGGAGTTAATAATATTAAGAAGATATTTTTAGATTACAGGAAACACCTCTTTTAGGAGTTTAGTCTGTATTGGGTTAACATACATGTTGTTGATGTTTTGATCATTCCTGACCTATAACAGTGAAGGATTGAAGTTGCTTGTAGGGAATAATTTTAGTCTTCTTGGTAGCTGTGGCAGATGGATGTGTAATTCCAATTTTGTTTCTGATGATTTCGATTTTATCAGTATAGAAATTCATAAAGTCATTACTATTATGTTGCAATAGAATATCTGGTTCAATCAACGTTTTATTCCTAACCAATTTAGCCACAGAACTGAATAAACATCTAGGATTGTTTTGCAGACCTGACAGTTTTTAGAGCCTGTCTGCAGTTAGAGACGCTATCCTTCCATGCACCGCAAAATATCTCCTAATTTTGTATTTAATTTGCACTCAATTTTCCGAGCTCCTCTCCTGAGAGCATGAGTGTGTACAATGATGTAGTATTTTTCTCTTTAACTTTCTTTAATCGAAGGGTGGTGACACTATTTAGAGTGCTATAGAAGATTGTATCCATATTTTCTGTGACAACATCAATTACTCCTGAGTATTTGAAACAAATCTAAAAGATTATTAGTGAAGCTATCTTTAGTAGTTGAAAGAATAGTTCTACCTGAGCAATAACGTTTTATGGAATCCGAATATGGCCCTGGTGGTCTAAATACTGTTGCATGAACAAAAGTTGACAAAGATCTGACGATTTCGCATTAATAGTGATTTCCTACTGGCAAAGCTGAACAACATTAGTGAATAACAATCTTAAAAAAATCTTTGTTTAGCTTTAGCCAGCACTTGTATATTTGATCTAAAGTTAGATGTTCTGGGACCTAAAATGCATTTAACAATGGTGGCTGGAGTCACTATTTCCATGTTCCTTACAATAGTGTCATCAATAACAAGGGTGCTTTCAACATGATTTTCAGTGGGCTCATCACTGAGTGGGGAGAATTGTTTGGAAATTCTAACTGGAACGAGAGAGTTGTATCGCTTTTCCCTACGAGTATGCTGCAGAGACGTCACCCTAAGGCCCTGCTGCAGGGGCTCTACAACTGGAACCAAAATGTGTGTTGCTCGCTGTGATACCGCATCCAAAACAGTATCTACCGGCTTCTCTTTCTCACTGACCTCCACTAGTGTTCTGATGCGTTTGTCTAACTCATTTATCTTCTCCGTCAGCTTGACTAATTCTTTACATTTATTACATATGTTTTTGTTGTGGTGGTTTTTGATCAGCAGGGGTTTGAGATGTATGTGAATCCCTCATTTAAAAGTTGTTGTTGTGGTGATTCCTGATCACCAGTGGTTTGAGATTGATTTAAAGATCTGTGTAAAATAATACAAGTGGAAAGGCGGGTGTGCGCTGTAAAATGCACGTAGGTGTATCGCGTTAAAAGTATAAAAGTGGAAAAAACAATGCGCGCAAAAAAGGGATAGATTAAAGATTAAATGCTGAAAATAGAAAGATAAACAATGCTAAGCAGGCTACAAATGTGTGATGTGGTAAGCAACATTATGCCACAAATGCTGTTGATTGAACTTAACTTGTATTGAACTTAGAATATTCCTTTAAAAAGTAATTAAAATATGTTCAGTTTACAGATTCCAAGGTCTCTTGCTCTGACATTGTGCAGCAGTCATTTCCTTTAATCGTTTACCAAAATGTTATGCTGGAGAGATCATTTTAAACACAAACAGACTCAAGGTCTTGAAACATTTATTAAATGAGAATTCATTTATGGCAGCTGTACTACAGTATAGACCATTCTTCACTTAATGAAGACAATAAATCTTGAGTGTTCCAGCACTCTTCTCACTCAGTTTCACACAGTGTACTTTCTGTTGTTTCCACACTTGCTTAGATTAATTTATAACTCATTGTTTTACATATTAAATTGGTTGCTATTTCTCAGTAATGTCCCCTTTCATTGCTAAGAAAAATAAGAAGCTTCAACCAAACTAAGATGGTTTTTCAGGTCAGGCTGATCTGGTTTGCTAGAAGAATTTTGTGCACTTGTCCAGACAGAGAGACCAGCTAGACCACCTTAACCTTCTGAGACCAGAGCGGGATTGCTGTGTGCATTTTACATATCCCTTTTTGATTTGTAGCTAGTTGCACCTAATAAACATGCACAAAAAAAAAATCGAGATCAAACAGTTTTTCTTAAAATTGATGTTCACATATGTGGACAGCTGGACTAAGTTGTGAAATTTTAAATAATACCAAGCTGTAGAAAGTCAAATTTGTTTTATAAAATTGTTTATTATATGTCCAAGAGTGTTGGTTGTTCAGTTTTTTTTTAGACGTTACAGACATGACAGCGGATTTTCTGTAAAGCTGAATAAATAATTCTTAATGGCCAGCATTATCCAATCACTCCCAACCTTGTTAAAATAAAAGTTACCATTAGAAATTCTAAATCTATGTAATGATTACCATTGTCCCATGTCTGCCAAACATGTTGATCAGTTTGTGATGAGGAGGAGGGTGTGGCCAGGCCGTGAGGATGGACACCTGTCACTTGAGTCACACGAGCTAAAACCAGTTCCAAAAACAGAACAGTAAACCAGATTTGGCTGGTTTAAGCGTCTTTTTCATGTATTGTTCCACAAAGCTTTCTCACTATTTTTTAAAGCAGACATGGATTAACCCTATTTTTTTAATACATGTTCATGGCCTTTTTATGCACATTCTAAGGAATGTAATGTTTATTATGTAATATGTCATACAAATACAGTTAAAATCTTTTTTTAAACAACTTTCCTTTTCAGCTGAATTCACCAAGCCCAGCTGTCATATAGAGACACTCAGTTCCTTGTGCATAGAATCAAGTCCCAAATTGTTTTCCTTTTGAATATCCGGATTCATTTGGAAATTTGTCAAATTTCCAGATAAAAGTACATTGAATTAAAAGGCTATTTCATGTTGACCGATAATCCCACCCATATTCGCATTATTGGTTGTGACAGTGTTGCTATGTCGGGCTGTTTGTGTTGGTCAAACTAATGGAGCAACGTTTCCAATCACCAAAGAGTCACAGTGTTTACACTTTTCAGTGGTTTTATTGCCGTGAATCAAGCTGGACACTAATGCTTGTATGCAAATGTAAATTTTTGGATGTTAAAATACTTTCTCCTATCCCAGCAAATCCATTGGTAGGTTTTTGATGTGTAATGTGTGTGTTTTCGCAGCTGCTGGAGGGCAGTTTCACCTCTCAGGTGAGCCATGAAGTGGATGGTCTGATCTTCCAGCCGATAGGGGTGAGTTGTACCTTCAGTGTTTTGTACGTATTCACATTCACAGCACATCATTCACATAAATATAAACTGGTGAAGTGGAATGTACCTTCAAATTCAGAAAAGAAAATGCAAGATTTGAGGCTGAACGAAGTAACTTTAGCATATTAAAGTGTAAATCGGAGTGTCTGATTGCGCTCAGAATGGATTATTAGCTTACTACATATGGAATACTGCACAGTATATATTTTATACTGCTACTTTTTAAAATAGTATGTGAAACAGAATTCATTATGCATAATCAACATTTTAGACAGTAATATGCTAATTTGTTGTCATTTGATTACATTTTGCGAGCGATGTCCAGTTGTAATCAACAACAACGTTAATGTTATCAACAACGTCGACAATAAAAAATTGGCGACAAAAATTTTTGTTGTCGAATGGTCGTTTGATCTCCTTTGACGTAATATGAGATCACATGAAACTCTTTTGATGATGTGTGATAGCCTGATTGAGGAGAGGAAGAATTACACAGATCACAGTCCAGATGCTCTCTAAACTTTCACAGCTTCAGGTGAGGTAGATAGCAAAGTACAAGGAAATTATACAAAAATACCAAATAAGTAAATACAGAAGCACTCTCGTTGTGGAATAATTGGAGTCGGAGCTCTTTAAAGGAAACACCCTGGTGTTACATCTTAAATGCAGTTTTAATGCGTTATAGCTTTATTAAAAATCGAATTATACGGAAGCAGATCATGTAATTAAATACAAACTCAGACTCTGGTATTTTTCTGTGCGGTCAGTGCCTCTATTAGTTGAGTGAATGTCCCGATCTAAGGGGAAGAGATTGAAACTGCACCCGGCTGATGAACACTGTCTCGGGGACGCTCATCCCTCAAGCGCGCACACTTAATGCAGCTAGATTATAACGTGATGGCTTATGACTTATTGAATCATAATATATGTCACTGTGCATTTCTTATCGTGAAGGAAATTGGCAATACATAACTTTATTAATAAGAGAGAGTTTGTTTTTTGTGAGTTAAATATGGATTGAAGTGAACAAAAAGGTGAGAGAGGTGTTGTGTTCACCCCATTATACACTGCAACTACGTTTTTGATTTGATTTTGTTTTTGCTTGTTTACCAATACAAATATCTAAAACTTAATTAAAACAATGTACATTTACTTTAGGAACTATACTGCAGAAAAACAAATTGTTATCTGAAAATGTTGAATATAATATTATTAAAAATAGATGCTTTCACCTGAGAAGCAGCATATAAGATATTTAGACTTGCTTTTAGAGAATAGATCTTGAATATAAGTGTATTTTGTCTTTACTGCACTCACAGAAGTATAACCAAGTGAAAGAAATACACGTATATACAAAATACACTTATATTTAAGATGCATCCTCTTAAAAGTCTAAATATCTTATATGCTGCTTCTCAAGTAAATTTATCTTTTTTAAGGATTTTTAGACAATTTTAAATGGAAAACAAGACAAAAACACTTGATAACTGAATTAAACATAATAAAAAGTATTACTTCCCCCTTAAATTCAGTGAATGTCATTTAGAGGTATTTTTAAAAGACAAATTTGTCCTCTTGATTGTTTGTAAGCATGTTTAATACAACCTTTTAAGTCAGTCACAAGCTGAATAGTCGGTTAATAGTCGGATAATCATACTAATAATCTTTAGATTATTATTAGAACAATTAGCTTTATGCTAGTTAGTCATGTTTGTTACTGTCAACCTCCAAAAATGACATAAAAGAACCATAAAAACAAGTATTTTATTCAAAGCCACTTGAAGATGTGCAATAGCTTTTGTGAATCACAAAAGGCTATGTTTAATAAGTAAATATATTGTATGCGCCTCACCAGCATGGTAGTGAATGGTGCTACTCTGTTGACACACACACACACACACACACACATAAGCATAATGGACAGGCTTGTGAGGCACTCACAGCTATTTTCAGCCTTCACAGCGGTGCGCAATATTTGAGCGCTACTTACGAACAACATCTCAGATGTAGATGCTCAATAGTTCGGTTTACTTATAATATGCATTTAGAACAGCACCAGAGGAGCATTTTACCAGAATTTTAATAAGAAGCGAATTAAACTACTGTGAACTTGCCTACAAACAGACACAACTTCCTGGAGAGTTCAGAATGTCAAAATAAAAGCCTGAGGATTTAAATGTGCACAATTTAAATATATTACTATTGTATTTAAAATTAAAAGTCAATAACATTAATGACAGTTTATTATTATTATTATTATTATTGTCATCATTAGTAGTAGTTTACAATTTATAACAATATTTAAGTTGAATGGGTTCCAAAAAAAGTGAGCTGATATCTTACAACTAAATTGAACAAAAAGAGATCTGAATCCTTTAAAGTCCAGATGCAAGTTGAAACATTTTTGGAGAAAACAAGGCAAAAATAAAACACTGGTTTATTTTCTACTAAAGGCTTGAAGACTGGAATTACTGTTAATTTTGCTGCTACATTATCCAGTATTCTCATTAATAATAAAGTGTTTCTTAATAAGCTATACATTTATATTGAAATAATGTATAGTTAGAGGTTTGTGTTTCTTTACATATTAAAGAGCACACCCAATTAGTTCCACACAATAATGTAAAGAAATTCTAAACCGCTTTTGCAAAAAACAACACTGGTATCGGCTTTGGATCGGTATCGGCCGATACTGAGATTTCAGATATCGGAATCGGATCAGAAGAGAAAAAGTGATATTGGTGCATCCCTAGTTAAAAACAGCTCTTTCATTCATATAGACTGGATCATCACAGATGTTTGTTAATACTGTGACTAAATCAGACCATAAAACAACACAAAAACATTTCCCAGATAGCACACGTACGTCTCTGAGGCGTTTGTTTTAGATTTTTCATCTGGATAGCATCGCATTTTAATAAACAACACCTGAACATCTTACAAAGATCAGATTTGCAATCATTCTAAATATAAAATGTCTCAAAGACATCTGCTGAATGTGTGTGTACTCGCCGGTCAGACTGGCCTGCATCTGTGGATGAATTGTGGATAAAATATCTTTATGTCCGCGTAATTTCAATTTGGTAATATTTGTGCCACCTTCAGACCTGGATGAACTTTTCCTGGGACTTGGCATGGATCAAAAGTAATTTTTTATGTTTTCTTGATATCGTGTTTCAGGAGTTTTTGCATTCACCACCATTGTTTCCTCCCGCTGATTGTCACAAATATTGCGGCTGCACTGAAACAGGTCAATATACATCTTAACAGAAAACAGTTAGAAAGGTTCTGAGTAGACTGATGAAACATGAATCCAATAAATACACAATTACAACAATAATGTGGTTTGTCAGTGTTTTTTATGCCGTTTGTTTTATTTTACAAGAACAAAGGATGCTATAGGAGAAATGCTAACCAATGTAACATTTAACATCATATAGAAAGCTACAAATAATATATTTTCTGCCTTATTCTATGAACAAAATCAACATACAGTGTGAAAAATGATGTGGTTGTATGCACTTTGTGGAATATTGTACTAAGTTTGGAGCAGCAGAAATAGTTTACCTTGTGTAACTTGCCATGTAAACAATTAGCTTTATGCTAAGCTAAAATCCTATTTCTATCCCTTACCTGCACCTGTATCCAGGTGTGATTATATTTTATAATAGAATCTGTCAAGAAACGCTACTCAAACCTCAGTCAAGGACACACAGTTTCTGTTCTAAGTAACAGTGAGCACAAAGGATGAGCCATCTTTTGTCAAAACACTGCATACATGCAGGTTATGCTACTGGCTTACCACATAGTAATACACGAGATTCACAACAAGTTTGCAGTATTGACAAAAGAAGCTTGGCATCAATATGACACTGACTGTTTGAAATAAAACAGATGAGTGTTCAGTGGTTTCAAATTCTCTTCTAATCCAATGGTTTCATGCTCTCGGCAGCTAATAATTCACAGAACAAAATACGTTATGGGTGACACAAACCATGTTTATCCTTATTGCAAGTGAACCTGTATTTAATATTTAATACATCTGGGTCATATTTTCTTTAACCTTGTTTTGTTTTGTTCATGTTTTTTTAAGAATGAGGGCACATCACACAACCTACACTATATTTATGACTAAAAACCTCTGAAATCATCAAAAATGCAAAAAATTATAAAGCTGGTCCAATTTTGATTTTCTTCCACTTCAATGAAGTGAAATATTTTTTGTACAAGTAGAAAAACATTTCAGTTGACTCTTCGCTAAGCTCCGCCCCTTAATTACTGTTTCTTGTTCAGAATCAATAGGAGATTTCTGTGAATGTATATTATATACATTGTAGAAATTGTAGAAATCCTCTCTGGGCACCTTGTCAATATTAAAGCAGTAAATTCTGTCAAATCTGTTGTAAAACTGTATCCAAACACAAAGGCCTTCCATTGACTTACATTAGAAAAGAGCAAATGTTTGTTGTGTGATATGATGGATGGTAGCAGTTGCTAAGGTATGGTTATTCAGTAATTGTACGTGACTTTGTCTGAATTCACAATTACTTCTAATTTTCATATGATGTCCAGCTTGTTGTAACTATATTTAGGTTTCGTTACTGGAATAATGCATCAGTTATTTCAGTCTTTCATTCAATTTCTTCATCTGAGCATCCCCGCACGCCTCCATCCAATCATTATCCATGCTATCTTCATTTCCATATATGCCCCAGGCCTTTCATTTTCAATGGGAGAAATCCTGTGACCCTGATAACAGTGTGCCGTATGGTAATTAAATTATGTCCATTCAAATGACCTGTTCCAGCTGAGAAAACATATTAATCCTGTTTAAGGAGCAGTTTTTAGAACAAAATACAACACTTTGTCCATATATTTTAAATAGACTTTCAGATAATAGATGTTCCAAATCATACATATTTGAAAAGAAAGCTTTTTTGGGGAGATCATACATTCTTAAAAGGGCTACATAATTACACAGAAAAACGAATGCTTTCAAATGCTCACATGCTTATTTGAGCTTGTGCTCTGTTACTCCTTTTAAACTGAAATGCACAATTAATCAAATTAAAATCGAAAATGTTCTAGTGAGGTTATTAAACCGTGAAAAGCTGCAATCTTAGTCTGCATTCTAGCTGTGTGCTTTTCATATACTTGTTCTTATACTGGGAACTTCACAGACATTGAGAATCATTCACTTTGTAGAAGATGACAGAGCAGAGCACTAAGCTACTGTGAAGTGCACAGCACATGTAGACTTTATGTAATTCAATCACAGCATTTGTGCTTGAACGATCGAACTGTGCCATGTAGCAAACTGTTTATAATGAGGCTTTTGACAAAAACACACATCAAAATTAAAGCTCATGTCAAAATAAAAGCACGATTCAAAACAAAAGATAGACATACACAATAGAAGAAATTGCAACAGATATATATTACAACTATAAAGTCAAATGTAGTAAAATTTATAATAATTAAATAACGATAAATTATAATAAAAATAAGCAATAGATCACAAGCAAGAGTGCTGTTGTACTGGGTAAAAGTTGTTTTATAATAGTTTTTATAAAAGTATTTGCTGTTCAATATGTACAAATTAAATTAAACATTTAAACATGGAATTCTGAAAAAGAAGAAAAGGAGAAAAAACATGATTTAGGAAATAACAAAACAGATTTAAGTAGGGCCCTACTAAAAAACACTTAAGCAATGCATACTTAATTGAGAAAAACTTGAAGGAAACATGCATTTCTTTTAATTTATTATGTACTTTGAAATATAACTTTAAGTCAAGTCAAGTCAATTTTATTTGTATAGCACCTTTCACAACACACATCGTTTCAAAGCAGCTTTACAGAATATCAGCATTAACAGGCGATAAAACTGTAATGTCTATAAAGTCAATTAATCATCATTGTGTAATTTAGATAAAGTACTATTTTTAATAGTGTTTAAAAATAATTACATGATAATTGTATTAATAACCCCAGTGAGCAAGCTGTAAGCAACTGTTGCAAGGAACACAAAACTCGATAAGATGTAGATTAACGGAGAAAAATAACCTTGGGAGAAACCAGACTCACTGTGGGGGCCAGTTCCCCTCTGGCTAATATTATGAATGTAATGTAAATATTAATTATGTATAGGTAAAATCATGGTTTAAAATTATTAAACTAAGTGTTAAGGGTCAGTGATTAAACATCGATTGTGTTTGAACCTTAAGATTAATGACCAAAGTCTTTGAAGTCCATCTTGATTAATTGCAGAAGTTCACATAGATGCAATTGTCCTTGTTAATTGGCTGATGAAGGCTTTTGTTGGCAATAGTTAGTCTAAGCATTTCATTTCAAGATCGTAGTCCATAAATAGACCGAGGTGATGCAGGTTGGAGTTGGCATCATTTCATCCTCTGAAGTCCATCATAATAGACTGAAGTGATGTTTGGCTGACACCGGCTGCATTTAGTCATCATCATTCTGCGACATGTAGCAGTGGAGTCCAACATGAAGCAGGAATGGTGCTGGATTCAGCCGGTTCTGGTTCTCAGGATAGGAGTCCCGAGGTTGAGACAGGGAAACAAATTAAAAGATGTAAGCGTAGATGCCATTCAATTTATTGCAGAGTTATAAATCATGATCAATGTTTCTGGTTTCTGGTTCCGGCACACCTAACTAAAGCAGCCTAATTGTGGGTTGGAGGATAAATTAGGTGTATGCCTGGCTAAATAGATAAGTCTTTAGTCTAGACTTAAACTGAGAGAGTGTGTCTGCATCTCGAACAGTGTTTGGGAGACTATTCCATAGTTTAGGAGCCAAATATGAAAAGGATCTTCCTCCTTTAGTGGATTTTGATGTTCTAGGAGCTATTAATAGGCCACAATTTTGCGATCTTAATGAACGTGTTGGAATATAGCGTGGTAGAAGATCACTTATGTACTGCGGAGCTAGACCATTCAAAGCTTTGTACGTAGTTAACAGAATTTTTAAGTGAATACGGAATTTAACAGTTAGCCAATGTAACGATGATAAAATGGGGCTAATATGATCATATTTCTTGGTTCTCGTCAGCACTCTGGCTGCTGCATTTTGAACCAATTGAAGTTTATTTATTGATCTTGCAGGACATCCTCCCAGTAATGCATTACAATAATCTAGTCTTGAGGTCATGAAAGCATGAATTAGTTTTTCGGCATCAGCAACCGAGAGCATATGCCTTAATTTAGCAATATTTCTTAGGTGGAAGAATGCTGTTCTACAAACATTTGTAATTTGATTTTCAAAGGACAGAGTGGTATCAAATATAACACCTAAGTTCTTCGCTGTTGAAGATGATGTAACAGTACATCCATCTAATGAGTCAAATTATATTTTAGTGACTTATTTTTAGAGTTTTTTGGTCCAATAATTAGAACCTCTGTTTTGTCAGAATTGAGTAGAAGGACATTTCTGGCCATCCAATCTTTTATTTCATTGATACACTCTGCTAATTTTGAGAATTGTGAAATCTCATCAGGTTTTGAAGAAATATAAAGTTGTGTATCGTCAACAAAGCAGTGGAAACTTATTCCACGATTCCTGATAATATCTCCCAGGGGAAGCATATACATGGAGAAAAGCAGAGGCCCTAAAACTGATCCCTGTGGCACTCCATATTTTACTTTTGTTTGGTTTGACAATTCCTCATTTACATAGACAAAGTGGTAGCGGTCTGCTAAATATGACCTAAACCATGCTAATGCAACTCCACAAATTCCAACATAATTCTCCAGCCTATTCAAGAGAATGTCGTGATCTATTGTGTCGAATGCAGCACTAAGATCTAAAAGCACTAGAAGAGAAATGCAGCCGCGATCAGATGATAAGAGCAAGTCATTTGTAACTCTGATAAGTGCAGTCTCTGTACTGTGATGAGGCCTAAATCCTGATTGAAATTCTTCATATATACTATTTCTCTGTAGAAATGAACATAATTGGGAGGATACTAACTTTTCTAGTATTTTTGACATAAACGGGAGATTTGAAATCGGTCTATAATTAGCAAGTTCTCCAGGATCAAGTTGTGGCTTCTTAATAAGCAGTTTGATAATTGCCATTTTAACGTTTCTTGGGACATGTCCTAAGCATAGCGAGGAGTTAATGATATTAAGAAGAGGTTCTGATATTACAGGAGATACCTCTTTTAAGACCTTAGTTGGTATAGGATCTAACAAACAAGTTGTGGCTTTTGATGTTTCGATAAGATTTGTTAGCTCTTCATGACCTATGATAGTGAAGGATTGAAGTTGCACATGAGGAAAATTATTCGACACTGTTTTCTGAGGTGTAATGACAGATGATTGCATAATTCCAATTTTATTTCTGATTATTTCAATTTTATCTGTAAAGAAATTCATGAAGTCATTACTCTTGAGCTGTGACGTAAGCCTTTAAAAAGGCTAAAGGAGTGTGCTCAGTAGCACTTAAACATATTAGCATATTCTTTCTGTGGTATCGAAATTGGGCTTCCACTGGTATCTACAAAATTGGACTTCCACTGGTATCTGTACCAATCTGTGAAAAAACTAATATGAGTTATGTTATACAACGGTTATGATATATATCATGGTGTAGTTATTTTTTTTTTCAACCGTAACATGTTTTGTTAGTCACATAACCATAAAAAATTACTATTTTTGATAATTTAGTCACAGTGAATGAAATGCTTCACAAATTTGTGAATCCCTTCTTATATCTTGTGTGCCAGTGTGGTTGAATTTGTAGCCATTGTTTAGTGTCTAATTGTTTTTTTTTTTTGTTTGTTTGTTTTTTTTTTCAGATAGACCTAATTAAAAATTTAAGACATTTTTATTTTCATGACAATTAAGCACATTTTCCAACAAATTCTCATATAATTCTAATTTTATGTGTTTCAGGTAAGATTCGCCCATTTTTCGAATATTATTTCTACTAATTTAGGATGTGGGTAAAAAAAAGATTTATGTATTTATATTATTTTTTTAATAGTATCATAAATCACTGTGGCAAAATAACACCTGTGGTGTTATCTAGATTCATAATGCTGAGTTATATTGAGCTTAGTAACTCTGTTATGAGTTTCTTCCTCTCTTAGCAACATGATATAGTGTTAAAATTATTCATCTTGCAGAGTGATATTTCTTTAACATGTCAGTAAGATTAGTAAAGCAGGGATGGATGTGTCAAAGCAGTTTAGATGAGTGAGACATCAATCTCAGGAAAGCTATTTTATGCTCAACAAAAGGTTCAATGGTGATTCTAAAGAGGACAGAGTAGCTCTTGCCTGTAGACATGTTAAATGACTTTGACACCATGTTGTTGATTAGCCCTGCAGCCACAGGAGTTTTATAGAACAACCACATCCAAATCTCTTAAGCTTTTCAAAAGATAGGCCCATTGAAGCCCTTCAAAATCTCTTTTGCATGCACTGATAGCAGAGCGGTGTCAAACGATACTCTTTTATGCTTCGCAATATTCTGCACTCGTCTGATGTTGTGAAATCCTTGGTTGCCTTGGATAAAACCATTCTGGTCACTCTGTGTTTGAGAGGGTAATAAATCCTCTAGCCATTTTGCCATTTAGTTATTTAATATCTTTATATCTGCATTTAAAAGGCTCATAGGGTGTAAGTTAGCACATTTCATGTTGGCTTTTACTTGTTTTGGCAGTAGTTTAATTAGGGCTTTATCAATGTCTACAGGAAATCTTAATTGGATGAACAAAAACATTGTCATACAAGTTATTATTTTGTGAGTGTATTTGAGTGGCTGTGACATGCATGTGTGTGTGTGTGTCTGAGATGCAAGTCTTGTCATTTTCAATAAAAATGTTCCACAACGATGGAAGTTTATTTAGTGCTTTAGTACACTGTTTATTTCACATTCTTCATTTTACTGCTTTAATACACAGTGTCTATGCTGTAAGCAAAAGCATAATGTGCCAAAACTACATCACTCTAAAATGAAAAAAGTGATCCTGTTATTATCAACACAGCTGTCTTTCTTTGTGAGTTTCACTTTATACTTCAGCAGAACCACTAACAGAGAGAGACTAGTCTAATTCGTGTTTTAAATGTATTCCATGTAAAGAATATTATTCTCTTGGAAATATACACTACCTTATATACAGTAATGCATTTTACAACTTCCATGCCAAGAAAGAATTGGGTATTATTATTTTTTTGGTACAATTTACTAATATAATTATAAGTTGTTGGTTAAAAGCTAACATGAGTCTTAAACTGTAACTGGTAGCTACCATAAAGGATTTAATCAAGGCTGAGGTCAGGGGCAATTGTAGCAGTACACACAAGGTGAAAATATAATGATTAATTGGAAAATTAAATATTTAAAATGCGTAATGCACATTATTTTGAAGAAGTATCTAGTTTTTGATGTATCAGCTAATTGGATAAACATAATATAGGTTTTAAATGCTCATTATTCCCCAAAGCTAAAATAATTAGTATCTGATGAACTTTTAACTATTCAAAGCATGAATTTTATTACTTTGTGCTGTGTTGTTATTTGAGATACAGAGAGCTTATTTATTTTTCATAAATCTGTAACGGGTAACAGTTTTAATGCTGTGGCCACTTGTATTACATTTTATATTATTTTCTAGTGTTTCTCATTACAAGTCTGTGCGGTTACTTTAGGCACATATCTTTTACTCCAATTGATGGTAGAATGATGTATCGGTTTTACGGATAGTTTTTTAGTAGTAAATAGTTTATCTATGGACAGTGCTGGAGGATTCTACTGTTAAAACGGCTTGGTTCTACAATATAATAGCTGCCTTTAGAGGTGTATGTATACACTGATCTGCCACAACATTAAAACTACCTGCCTAATATTGTGTAGGTCCACCAAAACAGTGCCAACCTGCATCTCAGAAAAGCCTTCAGAGATGATATTCTTCACCACAATTGTACAGAGTGGTTATCTGAGTTACCGTAGACTTTGCCAGTTCTATCCATTCTGGCCATTCTCTGTTGACCTCTCTCATCAACAAGACATTTCCATCCACAGAACTGCCCCTCACCGAATGTTTTTTGTTTTTGTCACCATTCTGAGTAAATTCTAAAGACTGTTTTGTGTGAAAATCCTAGGAGATCAGCAGTTACAGAAATACTCAAACCAGCCCACCTGGCACCTACAATCATGCCACAGTCCAAATCACTGAGATAAAAAAAAATGTCCCCATTCTCATGGTTGATGTGATGGATTAACAGAATCTCCTGACCCATATCTGCTTGATTTTATGCACTGCTGTCACACGATTGGCAGATTAGATAACCGCATGGATGATTGTTGCTGCCAGACGGGCTGGTTTGAGTATTTCTGTAACTGCTGATTGGTCAACCGCTAGTATGGTAACTGTATGGCTGTATGGCTAGTATCTAGTATAGTATGGCTAGTATAGTAACACAACACGTTATATTGTGCTTTACAAAGCATAGTTTTTTATGGACCTCGGCATAGCTGTGTATTTTGTTTTTGAGATCTACAAAAAAATTATTATTTAACTCTCAGCCTGCAATATCCCCATACGATAATAATAGATGTTTACGCTGTGTTCATGTAAAACACGTACATTTCAACGAATCTCTAATGCTGTAAAGTTTCATAACCTTGTAATAATGTCTATTTTTCATAATTTTCTTTATACATGTTTTTATGCAATTTACAAAGGAAAGGTAATTTCATCTCATTTACTGTAATTTTTGTTCTATTTATTTGAAACTTGAAAACTCTCCAAATAACCCCTCCACACACCAACCAATCCACATACATATCTGCCTTCCTTTTGCTTTTAATGACATTCACATGAAAATGCCAAGAGTCACATTTAAATGCACACAAGAGCAGAGGTTATACAAACACACTCACACACACACTCTCCTCCTCATGATAAACTCTTAAAAATAATCTTTGATCTTGCCATCTTTGATGTGCGCCAGGTAACTTCACCATCCTCGCAACACACAATACCTGAGCTGATTGTTTGTTATGGTCCCTGAAGCCACACACACACACGTGTACATGGATTATATCAAAATCAGGGCTGATATTTTAAATATACACAGCATATTCACAATGCACATTTTCTGGTGATGTAAATTGAAGCAACACTGTGAGAATCACAATCAAAGATGTTCAAGTATAAATTTGTAAAAAATATATATACTGGTAAATATTGCTCACATTCAGGTCTGACTCCATTCAAGTATGGAATTCCAAGTCCTTTTTCTCATTTTGTTTCTCATTTAATATCCTATTTTGCTCAGAAATATGTTGTATTATCTATGTAAAATATCTTTGACCTTTAAAATCAATGATTATTCAAGAAAATTATGCCACATGATGTTTGTAGATTCATCAATACATACAATAAAGGTTACATTGAGCTATTAAAATGAACGATATACTATAAACTGATTGTGATAATGAAATAATTCATGAACATGACCTCATCTTTAGGTTAAGGAAAACTGTATGTCAGATGAATAACTGAATGATATGATCATATATCCAGAATGGCTCTCCAGTGTGCATAAGGAAATTGCCCTGTGGTAATTGAATATCTGTGACAGAGACCGATGTTGTTAATATCAGCTTTTGCCGGCAGCATTTGAAATTTCCAAGTATGGAGATAAAGACTGCTGGGATTGTGCCATTCTGTGGCCTGCCATTTTATTCACACACTCTTATTCTTTTGCACTGTCATTAAAATAGAATTCCTTTTCAAATGTTTTTGTCAAAGAGGATCAAACTCATCTCTTAAATTCTACGGCAACAGATATTTCTTTATTAATGTAGGCTAGGGATTGCAAAGCTAGTTCACGACTTGCATGCTGCCATCTTTGCTCATGATTGGGCATAATCGTTAAGCTATAAATGCTGTGACTAATCACTCTGGAGCAACAGAAAAATGACTTCATGACAACGCTTATTGGCTGACACCACAAAGACACACAGTGTCAGAATGTCAGACAGATGGCAAGATTATTCCAGAAAATCTCCCACACGGATCAAGCAGATAATATCATATCCTTCACAATTGTCTGTGTACAAATATCGGATGCAAATAGAAAATAAATTTTCCAAAGAGAATGCAATTTGTGCTTGCCTGTTTTATGGGAGGTTATTGATAAAACCCACCCCGAATTCTCTATGACCCCGTTTACAACTGTACTAAGATACGTCTCAGGTGTTCCAAAAACTTTATACGATGGTAGTGAAAAACGCAAGTGACCACATCGCATTTGAGGTGTAAACGCTAATTTATCCTGATGTGTCCCGGACAGCAGCGAAACACCACCCCTCACCTCAATGAACCGGTGTGATAAAACAAGAGTTTCAACTTTGTCAGTTACACGCGGCTTTATGTAGGGATAATGGACAGTCAGACTGTTGTTTTCATAAAATAAACCCAGACAGGGTGATCAAGACAAAGCGGACGAGTCTAGTATCAGCCTGAAGGGGCTTATTACATGGCTACCAACCAAATAAATAAACATATGGACATATAATGTTGATTTGCATTGAAATTGTGACAAGAAATAAATCCCTGAACAGATGAAATCCACCTCCGGTTCTGTTGGTGTTTATTTTGTGAAAATGACCATCTGACTCCTCGTTATCCAGCTTATTACAAGACTACTTGTCAATTAAAATAAATTAAATGCAAATCAATGTTTCATGTGCATTTATTTATTTATTAGCTTACTTGTAGAGAACGCACAGTGATCCGAGAAGCAGGAAAGATGGCTCGCATGGATGTACGGTTGTTACAGAGAAATATCCGACCGCTAGATGGCACCCTTGACCAATCAGAATCCAGGATTCCAGAGAGCTGTGCAATAAAAGGAAATAACTATCCGATCTGAAAATTTAAAGAAGCATGAGAACTTCACTGATCTTCTTTACTGTGTTATATCAACACACAGTGATTGAGAAGCACACACATATGAAGCTCAGCCAGCACTGGCAAGCAATGGAAATTTCTGCTCAAAATGATGCATTTGTGCTTAGATTAAATTTCAATTGCATATGGGAGAAATCGTGGGCTGGTTCTTTCATGCTTTCCTTTTATGACTTAGATTATCATGCAGTAACACACTGACAGAGTGACTGATGTATGTCAAAGATGTAAGTGGTCACAGGAGACTAATTTAAGCATCCAAGTGTGAACGGCAATGTGTCTCGCCTGACAACATGTAATCGGATCACCCGAGACACATCTTATATAAATAATTATGATGTTCTGGTCTCTAGATATGGCTTCAATGTAGGTTTATGGTATGTTGCACCTATTTAATTGTTCACCTGCTGAAAGTTCTAAAGTCTAAATGCTTAAGAATAGTAATCGCACACCTCTCCTCAAAGAGCCTCATGATTAGAATTATTATGTCCTTAGTACAAAGAGTGCAGGACAAGTTGCGTGTCGGAGGAGATGCCAGGTAGAATGTTAGCCTCAGTCTCTATGCACTTTGTACAACTAACGATTATTTTGATAGTCTATACATTTTTGATTATTTCTTCAATTAAGTGGATATTAAAAAAGCCAACTTTTAATTCCTGTATTTTATTAAGTAGTATTTATTTAAAATATAAATGATTGTATGCTAAACATTGTGTACAAAAAATGTTTAACATATAAATGTTAAAATGTATTGCATGCAGTTTAAATATTTTTCAAATGCAGCAGGACGATTCAAACCACACAATTCTAAGTTAGTATAAAGGAGAAAAACTGGTTAGATGTTGAATGTTGTAATGCCTTTTTTCAATAAATATAAGGGATTCAGTTTCTGTTGTTCTCAAATGTTATTTCTTATATTTATATTTAGGATTTAATTTACAGTTACATTTAAACCTACAGTAAACTTGATGTCCAAACATATGTTTATTTAGATGACACATTTTAAACATAATGGTCGTGCTCCCGTTTTCTGTTGCGGTCGATTTGATTGATGCGGATGCATGATTGAAATGTTTAGCATAAAGTACTCTAGTGCGCTGGAAAACTTGGGTCATGTTATTTATGCTTCAGCTTGTCGCCACCATTTTTCAGATGAGTTTTATCATGCAGAGTTTCACTACTGTAAAAAGTTTCTCCTTGTTTGCCGCATATATCAGATTAATTGATAAAGCAAGTTGTTGTTGATTATTCTCATCATCGATTATTAATGATTTTATGGATTAGTTGTTGCAGCACTTATTTCATTGCATCTTATTTGAGTGAATGGTGACAGGCTGAACAATTCTGTCTAATATCTCCTTTAATTTCCCACAGAAGAAATTAAGGCCTCATCCACACTAACCTGTTTAAATTTCAAACCAAAAGTATGTGGTTATCGAGAGCATTCAGGTGTGGATGAGAGACATAAACATAGCAAAATCAATATCTTTTCAAATGAAAACATTCAGTATTTGTGTGGACATGGCCTAAAAGCAAAAGTATACTTCGGTTTTCTGTAGTGTTGATCGGAATTAAAGAGTATACTTGGAAAGGCAATGTGGGCGACCTGGCTCAATCTTATCCGGATTGCAGAAAAACAAAGTATAAAAGTGATAGAAAAGAGTTATCTCAAATCTTGAAGTAGGATTTTGCTTGGGTTGGAAGTGTATAGAAACAAACATCTTCCATTAGAATTGAAAAGCCCAAGGTAAACAGGTTAGTCTGGCATGGAGGAATGTTAACAGGGTAGAGCTTGTTTCCATGGTGATGTGTTGGGTTTGTGTTGCACTCACCCTTGCATTCATTCCGTTTGACTCCATCAAGGACAAACGGTGCTCTGCTGTTGAGGTTCCTCAGTGTCGCCACATGACTGAATAACTACGGTTATTTGATTAAAGAACACAATCCAAATGATTCAGAATGGTGTTTTGAAGATCCACAAGAAGATCTGCGGCAGTGGCCGGTCGACCTTGCTTGTGTTTTGTGTTATTGCAATACAGTGTTCAAACAAGGAACATTCATGCATTCAGAGAGCTGTAGCAGTACCGTCAAACCACATAAAAGAATTATCAGTAGTCTAGACATCTTGCACCTTTAGCAAATATGCGATACATTTTCAAGAACTCTTTTGCATAACTCTTTTGTTGAAGTGCTTTCAACAGTGCTTTTGATTTATGTTCCACTAAATAACCTTATGAAACCTAAATATTTCTAACTAAAAAAAATTCTAACTTAACCTCTAATTGGCCCTTCCCTTAGCCCCGGCTGCAAGGAATAGTTCACCCAGAATTTTAAATTCGGTCATTATTGCACCGTTCCAAAAAAACATTGTCAAGATATTGTATGATTTGGCTTGTATGAAGAGGTGTCTTTTATTCCCATCGACACCAACCAATCAATGAACTGAATTACAAATCGACACAATAAAGGCATGACATTGTATTGTTTTGTAAGGTTGTTTTCAGCCTCTTCAGTTTCACATGCAGCCAATGTGAGTATTTCCCCAAAATGATGCTCTTACAGTCAGCTTTGTTGCTGCTGAAGGGCTTTGATGAATTCAGAGAGCAGTGCTGTGGAGATGTGTGAAGGCAGTTTGGATACTGTGACCTGTAACAACCGCACTTTCATCCCTAATCTTGCAGAGGCACCTCCTGTCTTGTAGCCGTCCAGCGGCTCACATTCCTTTTCCTGGCAACACATCTGTTACGCTGGAACTCATTTTGGTCTGCCCAATCGCTGCTTTTCTCCAGATTTTGATTCAGCATGAATGTTCTCGTAGTCTTATAATGAATGGTCTTATAGTCACATGACTAGTATCAATGTGAGAGCTGTCTAAAACCCTTTGAGCACCACTATTTGTATTGTTTTTAAGTTACATTTATTATGAATTAAATGATATGTTGAGTGATTAATTAATCCATTTAATCGCAAAATTGGATATACAGTGGCCCCAAAAAGTATTTGGGCACAAGTAACAAATAAACATGTGCCATTGCCATTACATTTTAAATACAAATGGCATCTTCAAACAAATGCTACTACAGCTTTTCTCAGAACTTCACTTTTCTGAGCCATTTTTGCAATGACTTTTAAGCATCTGGAGTCAATAAAGTTCTATTATTGAAAACGTTTGCTTGAAAAGGGTGCTGTATTTCTCTAAAATAATTGGCACTTGCTTTGTATTTTGTTATATAATGCAAAGACATTAATATAAGTACAAAGACATTTGTTTGCATATTCAGTCTATTTAAAAATATCCTTTGGTTTGGTTTTATACTTATATTATTTGTACGAAAAAAATTGTTAAATTGAAAGCTCATTTCATTTTAGTTTTATATAACTGTAGTTAACATTTAGTGTACTTCAGTGTACTAATTTAAATATGAGCGCATGTCCAACAAACTTCTAGATGGTTTTTACTTTAAGTCTTGAAGTTTTGTAAGTGGCTTTGAAGAGAAGTGCATACTGAATGAATGACTGTAATTTAAATATAAATGTATATTAATGTGAACGAGAACTGGTAGCCGGATTAAAGGCTCGTCTCTGTATAGTGCAAGAGATATTCATCTCAGGTTGATAAAAAACTCAACTAGTACTTGAAAATGAATCCTAAAGCAGGTTTATAATAAGAATTTACAGGAAGTGTGTGTGTGTGTGTGTGTGTGTGTGTGTGTGTGTGTGTGTGTGTGTGTGTGTGTGCGGTTTACGGGGACATATTATTGGGTTACAAACTGGTAATTACACAGGTATTATGCTATAAATGTGGTTTATGAGGACATTTCTAGTGTCTCCATAATTCAAATCACTTAAAAACATGCTAAACAAAGTTGTTTTGAAAATGGAAAAATGCAGAAAGTTTTTTGTGAGGGTGAGAGTTAGGGGATATAATTTATGGTTCATACAGTATAAAAATCATTATGTTTATGGAAAATCCTCATATAGCTGTGTGTGTGTGTGTGTGCCAACACTTACAATCAATTACATGACATGCCAAAAAATTTATCGAATTAATGCTTTATATAAAAATTGATATATAAATCTTTTATATAATTTTATATATATATATATATATATATATATATATATATATATATATATATATATATATATATATATATATATATATATATTAGTGCTGTGATTCGATTAAAAAGATTACTAATTCTGTTTTCACAATTATTTAAGATAAAATCACATGAAGTTTCAGGAAGTACAAAAACACTTTTTGTTTGGACACTGCGTTTTTTTTCTAAAGTGTTAAAAAATATTAATTGCAGAAATTAATTGTTTATTTATTTGCAAATATATATTTGCAGCAGGAACTTGCAAAGCAGTCATCAGAATGATTTAAACAAACTCATGGGTCTTTTAAATGGATTCATTAAAAGAACGATACAATTGGTGTAAAAATCCCATAGACTTGCATCGAAGGATGGATCTGAGACAGATCTGAGTCTCTCAGAGACATACTCCGACTGCCTGACGGCGAGCCAGATCTAGTTTGTCTTTGTGTTATTTCACGGTCTCCAGAGTTTGTATCACATTCAATTCAGACTGAAAACTCACAACTGAAGATAAATGTAATTTCTTGTGGCATGGCCCTGGACATTGGCACTTATGCTTTTTCGAAAGTCATAGAGGGTCATTTCTCTCCTGCATGGTAGGATTTAAGCCAATGATATTTGGAAAATTTTTATTGAAGTGGACATGCTCCTCCAAATGTTGAATTGGACATAGCCCACAGAATGATCAATTGTAATTTGAATTGAAAGGACTAATCCCAACAGAAAGTTGGATTTGAATTGAATTGGTCAAGCCCCACAGAATATAAAATATGAATGTAATATAATTGGCCATGCCCCACGGAATATTAAATTGGAAAATGAATTGAATTGGTCATGCCCCCACAGAATGTTGAATTGGAATTTGAATTGAAATAAAAATGAAATGTAATTCAACAGTTACAAAAAAGAAGAAATGCTTTAGTCCAACATAAACAACATTAAGTAAGGGATAGTCCATGGCCAGTTGTGCATTGAATGATTTTAATGCACGACATAGAGGCAATGAACCACCCAAAGCAGAGGCCTCCGCAAAGTGTGTTCAAATGTTTAACAATTACCTAGCCGTGGATTATCTCTCTTATAACATGGTCACTTGCCAGCATTGATTAGTTACAGCTGTCATTGGCTGGCAGATGAACAATAATGGTTAACTATATCTACAGGGTGTTAAATCAAGCGTTCTGCCCGATCTAAATCAGACACAGAGATAAAGTTGTGTAATATCACAGTTTTTTGGAGACCAAACTCTCTTTAAAAACTGTGAATTTAAATACTCAATCTAGAAATAATAATTGCCACATCATATAGAAGGGTTGGCACTCCTCAGAACATGCAATATTTCATTCCTATTCTCTGTATTTTTCACATTGAGGAAAACCAGCGTTGCTGACGTGACTTACTGTACAGCACTTACTGTACAAGACGAGGAAAAAACATCCAAAATGCTCAAAACCCATTAACAGACCTCTGAAACATCCATATGGTATCCATTAAAGCTGCACGATTGATTGAATTAAGAATGAAATTGCAATGTGTCCTTGCTCAATTTCAAAACGGCAAAATGCTGCATGTTATAAAATAGTCTCCTTCATCAAACGATGTGTGATCGTGGGGTCCCCTCTAGCGGTTATAAATCCACGTTGTGTAAACAGTGCAGCTATTTTAGATGATGATGATGTTTTATCATATTACTATATATATATATATATATATATATATATATATATATATATATATATATATATATATATTCTTGCCTCATCTTGACGGACAGCAAAAGACTAATTTGATGGTTCACGTTTACTTTCTCTCCCTGAATGTCAAACCATACTTTCCTCACAAACGCTTTGAGTAATTCAGGCCTGATGAACACTGCTATCTTTTCCGTGTTTCCTGTATTACTTCACAGTTGAATTTAAGACTGCACTGCATTACTTGATGATGTTGTTTTGTGATGTGACGGTTAATCCCAGTTCTGAGACTATATTCATGTCTGGAGGCCATTTGAACTGAGGCATAAAACTCTTATTACGGAGGATAGCATATTAGTTGCATTAATATAGAACAGTGTTTAAAAGTGACTGGACCTACTTGTGCATTAAACGATTTTAATGCACGCATTCCAACCAATCAGAATCAAGTATTTGAACAGACCATGGTATAAATAATATTTTATAATAATTACATGATTAATTTTGCCTAATTGTTATTATTCATTCTTGGTTATGTTGAATTTTCTTTTAATTATACTTTTTCTAAACTTTTTAAATACTGTCAAAGCAATAAAAACTATTTAATTTACTTTTATTTAACTTTATTTCAATGTTTCTACTAGGGCTGGGCGATATATTGATTATTCACAATATAATCACAATAGATATGCTGACAAAATTATATTAAGCAACATTGTGAATGTGCCTTTTATTTGGCCACTGCATTTTCTAATGAGCATATCATTAGCCTTGTGTCACAATACTCCAGAGCTGCACAATGAATCGAATCAGAATCGTAATGTAGTCATATGTCAATATTGATCTGCAATTAATCCTGTGACCTTATGACGTGGTCATTTACGTGCTTCAGAAGGAATGGTGACGCACTCCTCTGTTTCCATCAATCAACCAATCACGCAACTCAGAACATTTGTAACTGCTATAAGTTCTAAAAACACCACACGGTATCACAGAAAAGAAGGAAATGACAGCATCTCACCGGGTTTGTAATGAGGAACACTGCACTGCAGTGTACTGTCAGTGTTTCTCCAAAATAAAAGGTTTAAATTTATTAAATAAAGATAATTCTAATTTATTATGACAGAAACGTATTACTGTTGAATAGAACAAATCTAATCCTCAAAATAATAGTAATAATTATTCAGTATTGTTTTATAATAATGAACTTGACCGGGTGTCACTTTAATAATTCAGTATTTTATCATATTTTAATATTCCAACTCTGGGTTTAAAAAAATGTGTTTGATGTTCATTCAATTATGTGTCATTATTAGTTGGTGCATGTATACTTTATGTATTATTCTTGTGTTAATTTAGTTAAGAATTTTTTTTATTTATTTTTTTACTAGATTTTGACATGCATTAAACATTTTGAATCTATTTGACTACAATAAAAGTTGAAATGATAGTTCCTCTGAAAATAAAAGCCATTTCCGAGCAAATACATAATCGTCAAGACGGCTGAAAAATATCAAGATATCCTTTTTGTAGCCACATCTAATGTTTGTGGAAATAGCACAGAAATAATTTGTTGCATGAGAACATGCTTTATGTTTCTTCTTATTGGAAAATGAAATGTATTATCCAAAACCACACTTACAGCTGTATGAATTTATTTCAGTTCATTTGAATTCTTCTTTCTTAAACTCATGTCTTTGTCCCTGTGTTGTTTGTCATGTGTTTGTTCCTGTAGAAATATAAGCCGGGCCGATGTGATGATATTCTGAAGTGGAAGCCGCCGAGCCTAAACTCTGTTGATTTCAGACTCAAGATCACCAAAGTTGGCGGGGAGGGGTGAGTCATCATCACTATGGCAACTGCATCCACCGCTCTGAAATCAATAATAAACCTCAGAACGTTCCATACAAACTTCACACAACTCACACGGAGACATTGAGGGCACGTTTGTATTTTTGGAAGCTCAGTGATTTCTCTTGGGTATCTTTATATATGCGTTGATGTGTAGATTATAAAACATTCAGTTCTCACTCACTGGTAGGTGCATCATTAGCAAGTTAAGGGGTATTTTCAGTTAAGCATTAGGGCTATGACAAATGCCAGAAATAATAATATTTTAAATATTACAATATTTGCAAATGTTTTAAATACTTCTTCTTTTGGTCCTCTGTAGTCTTAGTCCACTTTCTATTCACACTGTTATTTTTGTGAACCCAGCCAACATGAATATTATAGTTAATTAATATACATATTTGACTGTACAACACTTAGTCACGGTCCTCCAATCTGATGGGTCAAACGGTGCGTCAAGAGTGTTGATATTTAGCACTGGAACATTTCACTGGTTGTATCACTTTGCTTTTCTGTGTTTGTGGCATTCCACAGGCTGTCAGGCCACATCCGCACTTATCCATTTAAGTTTGTAACCTCCGTTTACATGATCTTTAATATACGTAATGGAGAGAGTCATTTTAAAGAGTTATTTTCAAGTGAGTCGTAAAATAAAGAAAAATTGCAGTGCTTTGCATTCACAATAGCGGTCTTTTGAGACTGTCTTTTTGAGTTAATTTGGAGTTCTCGCATAATGAACTACTGCTGTGAACAGTGAGACTGTTGCACAACTAATGCCAGATCTGTTTTTACCTATTCACTTAAAGCTACACTGTAACTTTTGGCCCTCTAGCGGTTGAAGCATAAAACTGTAAGTTACTTGTGGAGAAACACTGTTTTGGTAATTACATGAGTCGGGCGTTGGCTCTGCTCATCTGTGCAGATGAATCTGATGGTTTGAGGAGTACCTTTGTAACCATGGGTTACAGGTGATCGTCTCATCAGAGCGAATGCCACTAACAACAACAAAACTCGCCCCTCCCCTCAATAAATAAATAATGAAATTAAGAAAAAGAATGGTGGAAACTATTATAACTTAGCTAATATTTATAATATAGTAAATAGACTAATGTTGTAACAGGTTTAGAGATTGGTGTAGTTACCAGTGTAAAGGTAATTATTTTTTTCTATTGTCCTTCCTTGAAAATGAAATCAAGCACTAAACTATTCCAATCCATAATAAACACTATCTTACGAACTACCGTGCTAAGGGAGCTTCCTGGCTAACTATCGGTCCAATAAAATGTCTTACTTGTCGAGCAAGAAAAACTCTGTTTTAAGTCCCTTTAGATCTTGTTGCCACCTCTGAAAAGTCAAGCCGATGTTGTTTGGTGTTTTATTATTATTTACGGCCTCTGTCACTTCCCCTTGCTTGCAAATTCTTTTCGGTCCGAGGTTTCTTTATTTTGAAAATGGGTGATTCCCCAGAGGGTTGCCTTTTTGAATGATCCATGTTCAATGTCGCTCGTATGTTGTGGCTACAAGCTTTCAGTTTCAAACTACTACCACGACTTTCACTGCATATATACACGCGCTGTATAACCGGACATTCTTTTCTTTATTTATGGACATGACATAAACCCACATGGACGAATGACGGCAGTATGCAATTTCCCACCAAATCTGCCCCGACAGCTCTAAAATATAAATCATTATTATAGGCTTGCCTATAATATTATTACCTATAAGATTATTGAATCAGGGAAAAAACATGGTTTGGAAGACGGATTGTTGGTGTACTTGCTCACTAATTACATTTTGTTATTTTCTATCAAAAAATGATTTAATGCTTTAATGCAATATGGCATTGGAATAGAAAGTTCTCAAAAATCATGGTTTTCTCAAATAATTGTGATTCAATCAAATAAGGTGATTTTGTAATAACTGCAACAGGCATAGTTGGTACTTTTGAGACTGTAATATGCACATAAATGTGCTTTGTGTAGCTCATTTCTAAATAAACTAGCTTTAATTGCAGCTTGACATTTCTCTCAGCAGTAATGTAGCACATCTCATTTACACCTCTCTCGAACCATCTGTCCGCTCACTCCAGACTCAAACGAAAGTCTTATCTTTAAAATACAGGCTGCATCCCAGCCAGAGGGAGGGTGGCCTTTCTCTCAGGACTTTCAGCATTTTCAGTCTTTGTTTCCTAATGTGAAAATCTAGGCATTCTTCAGTGTACTTCACAGCATATGAATGAATCTTAGAAAACTTGTCAAGAACAAGTCTAGGTTATATTTCACCCTGAAAATAAAAGAAATAAGAAGTAAATGAAGTTTTAGGACCATTGCATTTTCACATGTTTGTTTTCATGACAATCAAGCACATTTTTGCCTAAATTCTCATGTAATGTGAAAAAAATTCATATGACCCGGGCATGTTAGTCCATTGAATTGAATCTGAGTGACCTGATTATTGTGAGTGCAATCATTTCTTCTGATCACCATTTATGTATTTTACCCAATAGATATTTCCCTTTTAAGCTTTACTCAGTATGTTTCAATATTCCCAAACGATTTTCTTTAAATCGATCAGCCAAAAGTGTCCTGTGGATGTGTTAGATATATATTTTATGAAGGCCATTGGGCACTGCATGTCACTGAAGTATCATAGCATCTGGGCTTTTCTACAGCGGATGTGTCAATGAGCAGCGGAGGTTATTAGTGGCGTTCCTTCCCTGCCAGCAAAGCGAGACAGATGACATCTTCCTCCTCCCACACATCGCTTCTTTATCCCTCTCTACATGCCCTCTTGATTTGCCGAGAGCTTTGAAATGAGATGGGTAAAATAATAAGAGAAACCCCCAAGTGTTCAGCATAGACAACACTGTATGTCGACACTTCTTACAACGAGAGTTATAATGAGAAGACCAAGTTGATTTTTTGCAATTGTTAAAGGAAATCAATTTGTACTTCAAAATTGTGTGCTATGACAACAGATAAACATTTTATTAGTCTCTTCACAACAAACAAGCTGTGCGTGGTGGTAAAAGCAGTCAGAATTCTTTGGGAATATTTTCTCATAACATGAAGGGGAGGTGGAGGGGTTGAAAGTCTTCATGCCCTTTCAGAGTGTTCACCATTGAACTACAAACCCCAAAAGGCATTACAATATAACTTGGTGTATTTACAATTCGAGGGGCGAATTTGTGAAAGAGTTGGCCACTTTAGCGCATTGTGGCTATTTTCAGACTGTTAGTCCAAATCCAATTTGTGTGACCCATCAAAATCTGATTCTAGTAATTGACTGTCCGCCCTGTGTATCGCAACTGATCAGATCCGATTTGTGTGTTCCGTAGCAATCTTCATTTTCTAGCATATCTGCATTGGTTGCTATAGCAATGATGTTGCGTCAGTATGCAAAACAACAACATTGAAGGGAATGACATTTTTAATTGAAATTCAAAATTAGATTTTAGCATATAACGTCAGTGTGTTGCTGGTTTGTAAAAATCGTATTTCATGTGAATTTTTTGCAGTTTAGACTTAATTTGGATATGCACAAAAATCGGATTTGGACTGAAAGTCTGAACATAGCCAATATTTCAATGCAAAAACCTGCGGCTTGTTTACAAACCATCCATATAGTCCATGGTTTTTAAACAGTATAATGGTTCATCACTGCACATATTTACAGTCAATTACTTTTTAGCACAAACACGCCTCCTTTCTGAGCAAATGAGGCTTACTTTAAAATATGTGCTAAAATAACACAGATAGCAAGTGCAGAAAACAACACTATCAACAGTCAGAGTTTATTAGTTAATTCCAAGGTCTGTGTTGTAACATTCAAGTGCAAAAAGCAGCAAAACGTCAGGAATTGAGTTCATAAATATACTCTTGTCTATCTGACACTTTTTTTTACAATTCTAGGCATCGTACAATTACAGACTTATTGATTCTTGCCCTCCTGTTTTTAGAGCCGTGTTACAGATGTAATCAAATAGATACATGAACGGGCTTCTGTTGTTGTTTTTGCCTGGTACTCTATATTCCGAGTCAGGGGAGAGAAAAAAAATGGGCAAAACACAGGACTGCAAGAATAGCCAGAATGGCGTTCAGAGACTGCAACATGAGGTGGGTGGCATTTAGAAGTTAAACTCCACTCAAGTGCTTGTTCCCCATTTCCATTTCTTGAGCTTTGTGGTTATATTGTTATAATGGCCAGGTCAGCAATTTTACATATTAGAAATTCTGGACATTTTTGTTCACTTGGACAAAGACTATCACTGGAGAGGAGATGAGAGTAAAGGCTCTCTGTTTTGTTCAGAGCTAGAAAAGAAGGTTGAAATAGCTGATCAACGGTAAACTGTTTGCGAACATTCAGACACCACCCATGTTTAGAGGAGCATTTAAATATGAGGCACAGATTTAATTTAAACTTAATTTAAAACATTAACAATTGCGACATTGAAACGTGTTATCAATGACTAAATGCGTGATTCTATAAATAGAATCCACATCAAGTAATCAGTAAAAGAAGCTGTTTAGTACAAAGTTTTCCTTAGGGAAAGTCTGCACTGACAAGCTTTTTCAATCCACCTCATAAACTGACATCACAACCATTTTTTTCTTTGATTTAGCTTGAAATGTATTGCTGCCTTAATGTTTAACCAATATGTTTAGTAAATAAGGAGGCCATGATGGATAGAGGCCAATTGGCATCTTTGGACATGATGACAGGGTTACACCTCTACATTTTTTGAGAAACACCCTGGGATTTTTAATGACTACAGACAGACAGGACCTGTCGTCTTATCTGAAAGTTTATGCCTTTTTACAGTATAGGGTCCCCGTCAATTTACTGGGGCATAAGGACCCCCTGCTGGTCTCACTAACAGCTCTGCCAGCAGCAACCTTAGTGTTCCACAAGAGGTCTTCTATACAAATACTGACCAGGCTCAGCTCTGTTTAGCTTCACAGGAAACCAGACAAGAGCTGCAGGGTGATAGCTGTTGACAAGCTGGTATCATCTTTTATTGGCCTCCTTGTTTGGTCATGACTTGTCTTCTTGGTCAGTTATTTATGAATGCATAGTCTGAGACATTGTAGGACAGTATGGTCTCATCTGTTACCAGTCTCAGCTCGAGGATTTTTAATTAAGCAGAGTTTTGGAAGTCTCATGCTGCGTTGCCTTATGGAGAGTGGCGGCAGGGCCTTTCCTTACATAAAGAGACATAAGCGACTGCATAGTGCCCTAGCGGCCACTGGGGAGCCCCTATCACAGGTTTAATATTGACAAATAATTATTTGCAATAAGTGTAGAAAGCATTGTCATCACAGCCCGGCTATATGCATGTCAGTAGTCCGATGGTATCTGTCAAAACTATAAAAAATATTACATACGGTTTGAAGACAGGTCTGAGCCTAAGATCTAGTGTGGCAATTAATATGACAGCTGATTAGTAATGCGGATGATCTGAGTTCAGATCTGTTTTTTCCCCCAAATTCACAATGCTCTCCTTATCCAAGATAGACAATGACTGTATGCCACCGGAAAGTCATTTATTTTCAATAAAAATTAACACAAGTGGTGTAAGTATAATGTCTAAGGGAATTGTGATATCACCAAAAGTAAGTGTTCTTGTCGTAATCTGGAGGCTCAGTGCAGGCAGTGCAGAGAAGGGGTGGCTGAATATGTCCCTTTTCCTGTCTGGGTCGCGTGGGTGGTTGCTTTTTCCAGCGGCTCGGCCTCTAACGGGCTGGTGCACAACGAGGGATTCAACGCTGGTGCACGACAATGAATTACAATTATTATTTATTTTTATACACTATTTACAATCATATTTAATCAAACTACACAATGATTACTCTAAGACTTTATAGATATTACGGTTTCATTTTCTCTTAATGCATGATTTTCTGAAAAGCTGCTTTGAATCGATGTGTGTTGTGAAAAGCACTATACAAATAAAAATGACTTGACTTGAGGGTCATGATGGTGACTCGGTTACCAGTTTCCAGGACCTGAAGAGGCCACTCTCTTTAAAGCCATCCTCAGCATTTAAAGACTACAGAGATGAGGTGTCATTACATACCATTGCTTTACTTACATATCAGGTCCGGCATCAACCATACCTTAATTTGTCATTCATTTCTTAATTATTCATTTGCACAGAATTTAATTAAATACATTTATTAATTTGTGCATGTGATATGTGTGTTTGGTTTGTTTAAAAATTATATAATGAATTTTTTTGTACTTCTAAAGTATACCTGTGCTGGTAAACTACAGTTAATAGTTACGCATTTTTTTTTTTCATTTTATTAGATGTCAGTGATAGATTTTTGAAGACCTCATGAAATGAACTCAGTCGCAATAGGGGCTTTCCAACATTTAATTCTGGTACTCCCCAAGTGGAACTAATTGAAAGGAGACACTTAAAGATGAACTATATACTGAAAGAGACTTTTCCTTCATGCTTTTGCACCTACAACGGGGAAACCTGTGGTGATGTAATCTAGTGTTGACTGGCAGTGAGAGGAGAGAATAGGCGCTCAGCCTATTTTTACCGCGCAGTACAATTTTACATGCACTCATTTTCCTCAATCCGAATAAATTCAATTCGATTGCAGATTCTGAATGTACTGCTTAAATGTCCCCTAAACTTTACAGTCTGATACAGCCTGAGAGATAGCCTGAGGGTTTACATGTGCATTACATGTATTCCGAACAAAACTTCTGCACATGCGAAGAGCGTCAGTCGTTGCATTCTGAAGAAGCTATGAAAGTGGAAATGGCACCAAAATCCATAACTGCCATTTTTGCTTTGTTTAGATATCTAAAAAAAAATATGCCTGAAAAGATTTCTTCTTATGTTACTCACACTACTTGGCAAATGAAGAATTAGACGCAGCATCTAATACCCTGTCTGACTTAACCATGCATTTACCTCATGCCCATTCCTCGTCCAATCTAACCACAGGCATCTCTTGATGCGAGTACGAAGTAAAGACAGGTGGGTGAGAGTTGTTCTTAAGGGAGTTTACAGATGTTTACAAAATAATAGGGACTTTAAGCAACAGCTGCGGACGGGATGCTATGACAAAATCACTAAGCAACAATGACAGTGAAACGGAGCATTTAATCATTAAAAAGAAAAAAATGTAGGCTGTTTAAAATAGCAAGAGATGCTTGCCGTATCAAGTAACTGACTGAAGAAGAGTTTTACTCTTGTACAATATAAATACCCTCTAAAACATAGATATTATTATTAATAGGCTATCAATATTTTGAGTTTTGAGGATTTACTCAAAGGTGGTGTTTAGGCTATTTACTGTGTTCACTTTGCATCATCTCTTATAAAGGGATCCACAATGCTTTGTGACCTGATCATTCAAACCACATTCAGAGGTAGTCAGAAACATGTGACCAGATCACATTTGTAGTGTCAAAGGTAATGTCTTGGTGTGTCCCAGACAACAATGAAGGACCTGCCCATCTGCCAATTAACCACTGCCCTAAAACAAGGGTCTTAAACTTTGCCGGTTAACTGTGGCTTTACAAAAACATGGGGGAAAAACAAGCATCCAACTGAAAAATTTGTTTTTTTTAAACATTTATGGACTGAGTATGTAAGTACTCAGAACACAATCAATCAATCAGCTGTCCATTGTGTCCGATGAAGACATCCTGTGAATCTGTTTCCACTACAAATTTCTGTCTTTGGCGATAGTTTGCCAGCTGTTGAGAGGAATCTGTTTTGCTTTTAGGATTCGTTTGATAGTGTCTTTGTATCGCAGTTTAGGTCTGCCTCTGCTGCGAAACCCTTCTTGAAGTTGTGAGTACAGGATTCATTTGGGTAGTCAGGGATCGTCTTGTCTGTCCATGACCTGTCCATCGCAGATTTCGCTGGGCAAAGAGTTCATACATGTTTGGTATAGTTCCACGTTCAAGGATGGGGTTGTTTGGTATGTGTTGCCACCATTTGATGTTCATTATCTGCCGGAGCTGCCTCATCATGAAAGCATTTAGCTTGTGAGCAGCAGCCCTGTATACAGTCCAGGATTCGGCCCCATAGAGAAATGTTGGGAGCACAATGGCCCGATATACTGTACATTTTGTTCTCATGGTGATTTGTCTGTTCTGCCAGACCCTGTCCTTTAGTCTTCCAAAGGCTGCTGAGGTTTTTGAGTTCCGTAATCCTAGCTTTGCGTTCATTTTGTTATCACAGCAGTGGAGCCGAGGCACCTAAATTGGTGCACCTGCGCATGGTCTTCTCCATCTATCTGAATTTGGCTGCCCGTGTCCTTGGAGCCAGAGGTGCTTGGTACATCATCTCTGTCTTCTTGATAATGATCTTCAGACTGAAAGCTCTGGCTGAACTTGTGAAACGAAAGATGATGTCCTGTGCATCTCTATGAGTATGGGCTGCAAAGGCTGTATCGTCAGCGAACATGAGTTCACATACTACTACTGTCCTGGTTTTTGTTGCTGCTTTGAGCTGATTTCCTTTAAACAAGTCTGCGCCTGTTCTTGTCTGTATGCGCGCACCCTCTTAATAGCCTTTGAAAGCATGGGCCATGACAACAGAGAGATATATCGAAAAGAGTGTCGGGGCGAGCGCACAGCCCTGCTTCACATCATTGTTGACCTCAAATGGGTGTGAGGTCTCTCCCATCTTGTTGACTGAGGCTTTCATTCCAGAGTGTAAGGCAGCGATAAGGTCGTTGAAGTGGTCCGTACAGCCAGCTCTCCGGAGGACTTTCCAGAGAGCCTCTCTATTGACAGTGTTGAAGGCCTTCGAGAAATCCACAAAGACCATGTAAAGTGGCATATTTTGTTCTATACATTTTTTCTGAAAATGCTTGAGGGGAAATATCATGTCTACTGTGCCTCTACCAGAGCGAAAGCCACACTGGGCCTCGGTCAGCAGGGTGTCTGCATATGAGGACAGTCTGTTTAGAAGGACATGCGATATATACCGTGATAATTGCCGCACAATTGTCTATCACTTTTTAAAGATTGTTTGGCATCCTTCCAGTCCTGTGGGACTTTAGCATGGCTCCATGCTTCCTTGATGATGATATAGAGTGCTTCTGTCATTTTTTGTTCTCTATGCTTGATTACTTCGGGGTGGAGTCCATCTGCAGCGGGAGATTTGCCATAACTCAGCATATTGATGGCCTCCAAGACTGCAGGATGCTGTTGATGACATCGGGGCTTATCGAGGCACTTTCATTGATGAGGACGTTGAAATGCTCTGCCCATCTGTTGAGCATATCCCGCTTCTCAATGAGCATCATTTGGTTGTCGCTTGCCAGCATGTGGACAGGGTAGTTAACTCGTGGTCCCCAGAAAGCTCTCATACCTTGGTTAAAAACCTTTTGTGTCATTCCTATCAGCATGCTCCCGAAGCTCTGCTGCTTTAGCTGTCCACCACTGGTTTTTTAGTTCCCTGCTCATTTGTTGGAGTTTCTTGCAGGCATTCCTGTATTTTGTCTTGTTTGAGCGTGTGTTCCGATTCAGAAGATTGACTCAAGCTGTGTTTCTAATGGTTATGAGTGCAGCCAGTTCTTTGTTGTTCTTATCAAACCAGTCTTCGTGTTTCCTGGTGGCAATGGCCAATGTAGTCTTGTATGCTTCGTAGACAGTAGACTTAAAGGCATCCCAGCATGCTTCCATAGATCCAGACGGGACAAATGCTTCGTGAACTTTAGTTTGGTTTTGTTTTCTTCATTTTCTTTCGCACCCTCAGCTTAGTGGTTGACTTGATCAGCATGTGATCAGTGCTGCAGTTTGCACCTCTCATTGCTCTGGTGTCAAGAATGTCAGCCTCGTCGCGCTGGCGAGTGATGATATATGATGCATGTGTTTGTGATAGCTAGCTCAGGTTCCATACAAAGGGAGAGTAGGAGCTCTCCATTCGAGTTGGTTTGGCCACATCCAAATTTTCCTAAGACCTTCGGCCAGGTGGTGTAATTTTGACCTACTCGAGCATTGAAGAGTTAGGTATGCTTCTTATTGTTTGGCTGAGCTGGTAATAGAATCCGCTGATGGATTCTTGGCTGTTGGTCATTGTCGGGGCATAGATGGCTATTAGTGTACAATATCGGCTGTTGGTTAGAGGCAATCTCATCGTGATTGTTCTGTCATTAACTGGTTTCGGCTCCTCTGTCAGTCTTGGCACAAGGTTATTTCTGACAGCCAGGGCCACTCAAGACTTAGTCCTGTCTCCAGCGGGCTTGCCACTCCAGAAGATGGTGTATCCAGCCTCCTCTCAGATGCTGCCAGTCTCAGAAAATCTGACCTCGCTGAGTGCTGCCATGTCAATTTTGTATTTAGCAAGTTTGTGCAATATGATTGCACTTCTGTGTTCTGGTCTTTCACTGTCTTGTCTTGTTACTTAAGTTGTAAGTTGGGTGGACCTTTTTATCCTGGGCGATGTCCTGCCAGTATGGGTATTTATTGGAGTTCATTATTCATAGGCTTGTAGACAAGACTTTAAGGATACACTGATTTTTTTTCCAATTGTCAGAGTAGCCCTCTCCAACACTGGTTGCATATTGATGTGGCAAGGGAATCCAGGACAAGATCAGCAGTGCAGTGGTCGCAGTGACTGGCCGGAAGAGCTGCGGAGTTCACGAGCACGACTGTCCTTACATGTTGTCTCTTGGCCTGGCTTTTCTGTCGATGTTCCATCCCATAGCCTTATGTTTCCACACCTGACCAACAAGGCAGTGGGGGTTTCTTATGGCCCTGAGTGGGAGGATTAGTGGGTGCTCGACCTTGCCCAAGGGTATCCCACAGGTTAGCAGAGGGAATGATTGCCTTACTTTCCTTTCACAGTGAGTACTACGCCACCACTCGACTGAGTATATAAGTACTCAGAATACACAGAGTATATTCAGTTAGTCTGATATCAACATACAGTGACACATTTGAAGTTCAGTTAAAACAGTTACTCAATTAAAATAACAATGACCCCTTAAATAACAATCACTAGACTTGAGGTATCAAGTGTATATTGGGGGGTGCAGAGTCAGTGTTTGTTCTGTAAGCGAGCATTAATGCCTTATACTGGATGCAAGCAACCATTGGCAACCAGTGCTGTTCTTGGGCTTGTTGAAGACAAAACGTGCTGGCGCATTCTAGATTAACTGAAGATGTTTTTACTGTACATGCATTAAATGCTGCCAGAAGAGCATTTCAGTAATCCAGTCTAGATATAACAAGAGCCAGTACAAGGAGTTGTGTAGCATGCTCAGATAGGAAGGGTCTAATCTTCTTAATGTGTAAACAGGGGAAAGGGAAATTAGTTACAGTAATGTGTAAAGCAAGATTATTATTGTATTATCGTTGTTACATTTTTTGCAAAAGTTCAAAAGCTAAACAAAATAAAATGCAAACAAAAACTTACAATTACAGAGAAATGACTTTGTATTTTCAGTCAAATACAATTAGTTGTATGTATGAAAAGAAAAATAACTTTACATTTTCAAAGCTATAAAAACCTGCTGTAAACAATTAGCCAAATTTTTATTTTTTTTATTTGACTAAAAGCTGTTAATCTGGATTTTAAAGGGCTGAAACAAGCACACAGACAGAAGAAGCCTATCCACACACTTCCAGTAACAGAGGCTAAAAACAGTCATTGTATGTGGGTAAATCAGTCCTCCACCATGCTCCCAATATACAGCGCCATTTGCTTGAGTGGCAGGGTGGTCTTTACCATGGTGTCAGGGTTTGGATCCGGTCTCCTCCCCTGTGATTTAGCACTATTCTGGATGCTAGCACATTTTAGTGGGCGTGTAAGTGTGAGCAGCTGTGACCATTACTGAATGCTGATGATGCAGTACTCTATAGTCTGTTTGTTAGGATATACAAAAGAAATATTCACAGTTGACACATTCATTTATTTTTGCCACTTTCCAAATTAAGGCACAAATAAAATAAAAAAAAAGTGAATTCTTATAAATATTGCTAGTTTTAACCTCCTCCCAAACCTCCTGTGCTCGACAATCAATATTTTATGAAGGTTAAGCATGTCCTTTCACTGTACATTTGTAAATGAAGAGCAGAAAAATGACTTCACTCATAAGTACCTTCATATCTATAAAACTATTTAATGCCTGCCCGAATTATATAATGTTACCCACATCTATACTGATATCTAACTTAGTATAAAGCTCTTTGGGTCTTTTGTATTTGGGAACTTCATGCTGACTGTGAAGCCTTCAAGGCATTTATTATAAAGCCAAGATAATTGCATGGCAGTATTTTAGGAGAGCTGCTATTATTCTGTTGTCCTGTGAAATATCACAATGCTGCTCTTGTCCGGATGTGAAATTTAAATTGGATCTTTATTTTGGCAATTTTTTTGCAGACTGATTCCTCAGACTGTGGGGCTTCTGTACGTGGGCGGACATGACGTGCCCTTTGCACAAATGAAGGTAAGTCAAACATAGAATGTGTCTCTGATAATGTCTTGTGTCAGCATGATCCAACATTCACTGCAAACAGACACTGCTAAAGATAGTCATGTCGAATTATTTTACTGATGGGCTTTTAATTAATTGAGGGAGACAGGTGACTCATCTTACATTCACACATTATGTTCTATATTTTTATTAATTTAATCTACAGATGTACATAACAATGTTACATTTAGCAGTGCTTATTATAGCCACAAAACCATGAAAGAGTTGACATTCAAAATTAACAGCGCAAACCAAACCAGAAACTCAACTCAGACCTAGATTGAGTCAATAAGCCTGTATGCTAGTTATGTGTAAAGAATACGGCTGGGGCGTGAGTAGCTCAGCGAGAATTGATGCTGACTACCTCCATTAGAGTCGCGAGGTCGAATCCAGGGTTTGCTGAGTGACTCCAGCCAGGTCTCCTAAGCAACTGGAGGGTAGAGTCACGTGGGGTAATCTCCTTGTGGTCGTGATTGGTGATTCTCGCTCTCAATGGGGTGTGTGGTAAGTTGTGCATCGATCACGTAGAGTAGCATGAGCCTCCAAATGCTGGGAGTCTCCACGGTGTTATGCACAACGAGCCACATGAAAATATGCACAGATTGACTGTCTCAGAAGCAGAGGCAAGACTTGTCCTCCACCACCTGGATTGAGGTGAGTAACCATGCCACCACAAGGATCTACCAAGTAGTGGGAATTGGACACCAAATTGGGAGAAAAGGGGATAAACAAATCAAATAAATAAAAAAAAGAAACACAGCTGTACAGTGGGACATTTTTGCTGGCATTTGCGCTTAAATTATAACGTGCTAACAGAAATTTTAACCCATTCACACGTGTGTTAAGTATCGTTTCTAGCACTTAGAAATCCCACAAATGGCATTTATTAACAGTGTTGCAACAAGGGAACAAAATTAGTCTGATGCCTACTTTGCTATTGTGCAATCTCAAGCGTTTTCAGGGTCAATGTAATGTTTCCTCTGCACTGCGTGCTGTTCGTTCGGCCACGCTCAAAATCAGCGAACAACAAGAGCAATAGAAACTGAGCCCTGGACAAGGAGCCCTACAACAGATGGTATGACCCCCACAGAGCCCTGATCTCAACATTATTGAGTCCGTTTGGGATTACATGACAAGACAGAAGCAATTGAGTCTAAATAGATAGAAGAACTGTGGCAAGTTCTGCAAGAAGCTTGGAACATCCTATCTGACAACATCCAAGAAAAACTGTGTCCTGGTGTACCTTAGAGAATTGGTACTGTTTTCAAAGCAGAGGTTGTAACACTAAATATTAATGTAGGTTTTTTATGTTTACTGGACCTTGTATGACTTTAATTGATAAAAGGAAACTATTTAGGGTGTGTGCGCATGTGTAGTGTGTGTGTGTATATATATATATATATATATATACACACACACTTTATTCAGATGCTGCTGAGGTGAATTACTTGGGTTGCACAGCATGATTTTCAGTGACTAGCCATAAACGCAATGTTTTAAGACAGCGTGTCAAGTTAAATGTGGTTATTCCAAAATTGATAAAATTCATTCTTTTCTATAAACAATACCCCATAATGACAACGTGAAAGAAGTTTGTTTGAAATCTTTGCATATTTATTAAAAATAAAAAATGAAAAAAAATCACATGTACATAAGTATTCACAGCCTTTGCCATGACACTCAAAATTGAGCTCAGGTGCATCCTGTTTTCACTGATAATCCTTGAGATGTTTCTACAACTTTTTTTTTTTTTTTTTTTTTAATCTTTATTTAATAAGAAATACAATTTACAGACCCAAATCTACAGAGACACAGCATGCGTATACATTCATCCTCACATTCATACCCCAACAACATACATGAGAAAAGGTTATAATAAACATAGAATATTATTCCATTTTTTGTTATATTCATCTAATTTATTGTTACTTTCTGCTATTATCTTTTCTAAAAGAAGATGCGACCTTATAACATTCTTAAAGTAACCTAAACACAAGCATGATGATACTTTTGTTTTAAAAATAAACACTTTCCCCATTAATAAAATGGTATTTATCACAAGCAAACTACCTGTAAAAAGACCAAGTACAATAGTTTGAGGTGTTATGGTAAATTCCATTCTAGCCGTCTTTAACCAAACTTGGACACTTGACCAGAATTTATATACTACTGGGCAAAAGTAAAATAAATGCCATAGGTCTTCCTCTTCTTCCTCACAAAATCTGCAATATGGATTATTTTCAATGTGATATAAATATAAATTTTTTTTAGTTGCAATTATCTTGTAAAAATTTTTTAGTTGGAATATTCTTGAATATGAATCTACAGTAGTGTTATAAATTGATCTAAAATACTCTTTCCATGGAATTGATACATTAATTTCATTTTCCCAGTACTGACAGACCCTGTGAGGAAAAAGTGCAAATCCTGCAGAATATAAATTCCAATTGTAAATTATTTTATTTATTTTTATATTATGTAACCATTTCCAGCATCGTACTTTTGGGAGACAAACCAATTGCTTGTGTTTATTTTGTATTTTTTGTTTCCAGCCAATTGGAATTGCTGAAACAATCTGATTGTATCGATACAAATCCAAACATTCATTAAATTGTATTGAGAAATCATAAAATGAAATAATGTGACCAGATGTATCCAAAAAGTCATTCACAAAGATTAAACCATTTTGAATACATATATTCCACAAAAGTGGTTGGTCTCCTATAGTAATTTCAGAGTTCATCCATAATAGCTGATTCTGCATGTCATCTGGAGTATCAGGAGGATGGTACTGGAAATTCAACCATTTTTTAAGTACGTCTTTAAAAAAAGGAGAAAGTTCTTTTAATTGATTCTGAAATATTTCTTTGATATGTAATGATTTTAGTTGAAAAAAAGGAAATAAATCCGAACCAAAGAAATAAAAAAAATGTATATAATCTTTTACTGGTAAGCCATTGTCTGTGATTATATATTTTATTAACCCAAGAAGCCTTTATCGAACTATTCATTGCTTGAAAATTTTTTAGATTTAGTCCACCATTTTCATATGAATTGTATAAATATTGTCTCTTAATTTTATCTGGTTTACTATTCCATAAAAATTTAAAAATATTTTGTTCAAAGCATTTAACAAAGGATGTGTCAGGAGTTGGAAGGGTCGTTATTAAATAAACAAATTGGGGGATTACCAATGAGTTAATCAATGTGACCCTACCTTGTAATGTAAGTGAACTACTCCTCCATGGCTGTAAAATTCTATCTACTTTTTGCATTTTTTTATCATAGTTATATTTGACAATATTTTTGAAATTGTCTGGTATGTGAATACCTAAAATATCTACAGAGCCATTTGTCCATCTAATAGGGGCCGAACAACTTAACTTAAAATCTGTTCCATTTATAGTCCCTATTCTCAATATATGGCACTTCTCAAAATTTGGTTTCAAACCTGATATTTTAGAAAACATATTTAGATCTGTAATCAAGGCTTCCAAAGTAGATTGTTTTGGTTGTATAAAAAGGTTGCATCATCAGCATACATTGTAAGTTTTGTCTCTATGCCATTCGGCTTCAAACCTATGATCTCTATATTCTTTCTAATTTTAATTGCTAATATTTCAATACATATCAGGAACAGATATGGTGACAACGGACACCCCTGACGAACCCCTTGTGTTAGGGGAAATCCTGTAGATAAATGCCCATTATTTATAACTCTACTGATGGTGTGTTTGTAGAGCGTTTCTAACCATTTGATAAAGTTCTCTCCAAAATTAAAATAACGAAGACATTTCTTAATAAACTCCCATCTAACTTTATCAAAGGCCTTTTCAAAATCCGCTATAAATAATAATCCTGGCTGTTGAATATCTTTATAAAAATCTACAGTGTCAAGTATCTGTCTCAAATTGTCACCAATAAATCTTCCTTTTATAAACCCTACTTGCTCATTCCCTATAATACAATCAATTCCTTTTTTCATTCTTAATGCAATGCATTTGGAAAGAATTTTAGTATCACAACAAAGCAAGGTCAAAGGCCTCCAATTTCTTAAATACATAGGATCTTTAAATTTACCATCTGGATTTTGCTTTAACAGTAATGATATAACTCCTTCTCTTTGGGAATTAGATAATGTTCCTTTCTGAAATGAATAATTAAATGAGTTCAACAAAGGTTTCTTTCGTTTGTATGAGCTCATTTTAATTGTATGTCCTCTGAAAGAGCATTTAAAAGCTTCCCAAATATTGTGTGGATTTGAAGAATTTTCATTATTCTCAAAAAATTCTTTGATGAATTTTTTCGTTGTCGATGTTTCTACAACTTGATTGGAGTCCACCTGTGGTAAATTCAGTTGATTGGACATGATTTGGAAAGGCACACACCTGTCTATATAAGGTCCCGCAGTTAACAGTGCATGTCAGAGCACAAACCAAGCCATGAAGTCCAAGGAATTGTCTGTGGACCTCCGAGACAGGATTGTATCGAGGCACAAATCTGGGGAAGGGTACAGAAACATTTCTGCAGCGTTGAAGGTCCCAATGAGCACAGTGGCCTCCATCATCCATAAATGGAAGTAGTTTGGAACCACCAGGACTCTTCCTAGAGCTGGCCGCCTGGCCAAACTGAGCGATCGGGGAGATGGGCCTTTGTCAGGGACAGAGCTCCAGCATTTCTCTGTGGAGAGAGGAGAACCTTCCAGAAGAACAACCATCTCTGCAGCACTCCACCAATCAGGCTTGTATGGTAGAGTGGCCAGACGGAAGCCACTCCTCGGTAAAAGGCAAATGACAGCCCGCCTGGAAACCAGGCACCGCTCATCACCTGGCCAATACCATCCCTACAGTGAATCATGTGGTGGCAGCAGTCTAGTCAGGATGGAGGGAAATATGAATGCAGCAGTGTACAGAGACTGAAAACCTTCTCCAGTGCACTCTGGACCTCAGACTGGGGCAAAGGTTCATCTTCCAACAGGACAACGACCCTAAGCCCACAGCCAAGATAACAAAGGAGTGGCTACGGGACAACTCTGTGAATGTCCTTGAGTGGCCCAGCCAGAGCCCAGACTTCAACCTGATTGAACATCTCTGGAGAGATCTGAAAATGTCTGTGCACCGACACTCACCATTCAACCTGATGGAGCTTGAGAGGTCCTACAAAGAAGAATGGGTGAAACTGCCCAAAAATAGGTGTGCCAAGCTTGTAGCATCATACACAAAAAGACTTGAGGCTGTAATTGGTGCCAAAGGTGCTTCAACAAAGTATTAAGCAAAGGCTGTGAATACTTATGTGCATGTGATTTTTTTTTTTTATAAATTTTGAGGAAAATAATGAATTTAATCAATTTTGGGATAAGGCTGTAACATAATATAATGTGGAAAAAGTGTTGTGAATACTTTCCGGATGCACTGTATACAGAGTGTCCTCAACTTCGAATTAGCTTTGTTTAAACGAGATGGCTTAGGTAGGGGAAACTGAGTGTATCATGGCTGCTGTGATAGCACACATCGCTCTTATCCTGCGCGAGTGCTCCGAGTGGTATTTTAAAGCTCCTTGGCTCTGAGTGAGAAGGAAATATCTGAGGTAAACTTTAGGAGAGTTATAACTGTACTTTTATAATTCATCATAATTTATTTTACATTATATATTATTAGAATTTTACATATTATATATTTCACTCCCATCTACTGAGGTACATCAACTAGGGAATTAACATTACTTGCATTTGAAAGTTTTTTCTAAATCTGTTTCCATTGAAGTAAAGAATTATGGTTGTGAGTGCCAATGAAGTATACACCTCTTGCATCCTCCAAATTCAAAGGCTACATTTGGACTGTCCTACTCAGTTTTCTGAAATGAGACGTGTATGCACCTGACAAATGTGACCTACAGAGTATGCAGCCTTCAAAACGGGACAGCCAAAGTGAAAGGATATTTTGTGCTGCCTTTGTGGTTTGGTGAAGCAGGGGCTGAGGCTGTGCTAACTGCCACCTGCTGACTGAGAAACGCAAAAACATAAAGGTGGTACTTCAAGCTTGAATTGCTCCTATGGTAGGAAAACTTCTTATTATGGAAATTATGTGCAGGTCAGGGGGCATGATGAATTGCATAAAAAAAATGTATGTGTTATTTTTTTAATATCACTAATCGCACTTAATTAACTACTTAAATCAATGGCCTAAATACATATCATCAGCTCACTAAATTTCTTTATCAGCATCAGCCATTGAAAAACCCACATTGGTTAACCACTACCGGTATTCATTATTGTTTGTCTCGTTTTTTTACCGTATCACCATTGCAAACTAATAAGGTGTTTGTCAGGCTTTGGCACATAATTAATTGGATTTGGCTGTGTTAGGCACCTTGTGGTGTTTGTAAATGTCTGCCAGATCTTCAGTAGAGTGACTGGGGAGTCATGACGGTTTGATCCAGAGCTAGCAGGAGCGTTGTGTTCCATGCCAGACGAAAGCCCAACAACAGCCCTGGATCTCTGCCATGTTTGTGCTTGTGTGGTTTGCTCAAAGCGTGTGCAAGCCATCTTTTGCCCGCCTTCTCTATTATATTTTGCCCTTTCCCAATCTATCCAGTTAGGAAAGGCCAATACAGCTATAAAATGATGCAACTCGGAGTATTGGGAGGGATCACAAAACTACTTTAATTATGCACTCTTTAGACACTAAATGACAAAGTAAAAAGTGCATTGAAAAGATTGAGATATTCACCATGTTGCTTAATTTCATATTGCAAATTAAAATAATTGTAAAATAATGATTACAAAAAATAGCTGAGAAACGCTGACTGAGAACTCGGACCAAACAGTTCAAGTTTAAGGGCCAGTAAAATGTGTTCCTCGTGGTTAAATTGTACTTGTTTTACAACACTCGAGTGAATTATTGTCGTTAATAGTGAAAGGTCCATAACATTTGGATCATAGAACAATGCTCATGACCTCAGATGTAGTATGTCTGGGAATGTATTTATGCAACACACCGGCATACCTAAAGAACATACTTTATTAACAGAGAAAGTAAGTTCTTCATCTAATGCATCACAAACTCTGAAAGTACAAGAATGCATACACCGTTAATGTACCACACCCCCAAATGTCAGTTAATTGTTGGAATATTGTCCTATTGTGTGTGTGTGTGTGTGTGTGTGTGTGTGTGTGTGTGTGTGTGTGTGTGTGTGTGTGTGTGTGTGTGTGTGTGTGTGTGTGTGTGTGTGTCCGTGCGTGACGTATTCTGCCTCCCCTCTGTGCTCACAGATGCCCATCACTGTTGGATTGTAAGGGTATTTACTCATGCCATCATGCCAGCAGGCCGAGGGGAGTGGTGGGGGAGGCTTCATTGCCAGCTCACTTCCTCCCACACACACTCACACACATAGCCTGCTGTAGTTCAGTGGGATTTTGTCTTTTTATCTTTCTAAAATGTATTTCTCTTATTCACTTTCTAAACACACTCTTGTTTTGTCCTAAAGGCAACGTGGGTTATTTTAGAAAAATACAATTTCAAAAAAATAAATGAACGTTTCTTGGACTTTGTAAATGGGGGATGGACTGCAATTACATATTGCCAGATAATTAACTAAAACTATTGCAAACAGAAACAGTTTTTATATGTTGAAATTATTAGTAGATTTTGGAATTATTAATAGGGGGATCTAACAGTTAATCATCCAATCTGGGACAATTATCGGCCAATACAGATAATGTTATTGCTTTACTTTCACTATATATAAAATGACAGAAAGGTCAAAACAATAATAATACACAAATAGCAATGCTTCAACAGTGTTCAAAGTGGTTTATACATGTTTACAAGAATGTCTTTTGGTTTATATGATGCAACTTTGTCTTTTTTGCTTCAGATTCATTAAATGCTGATACCCTGTTATTCTTCTTCCAGGTGACGAAGGATCTGAAACAGTATGATAATAAAATCATAGAATGCACATTCGCCAATAACACCTGGGTATTTATGCGGCAGAGAATTGACAAGAGCTTCCCCAACGCATATGACACAGCTATGGGTAAGAACTCACAGGTTAAACTAAAGCCAGAGTCAAACTCCGTTCCAATCCAGTTAACTAGTTCAAAGCATTCTTATGACTCTAACAGCCAGAAACATACACTCGCTAAGTTCGCAAACATGAATGATTGGCTATGCCATTGCAAGTACACTGTTTTGTTGTACACACTTAACAATACTGTGGTAACAAACCAAAGGGGCAATAGTTATCTTTAAATGTGTGTGCTTTGAAACAAGATGTGTTATTATTCAGGTTGCATGTGTCAACAAAATGTAACTAAATAATTCTCAAAGATTCTCTTCATACTGTTGCTCCACCATGAAACTGACCTGAAAGGGAAGACTGAATGTAAAAGTAAACAGTTTACACTGATGTCCACTATAGCACCCCTTGCGGCAATACTAAGAATTTAACACATACAATGTATGAAGCATCTAAAGTGCGTGTAGAAGTGTTTGGTCTTAGCTAGTGCTGAAACAACTAATCGATAAAAATCGGTAAAAAAAGAAAATAATCGACAACAAATTTATTATCAGTAAGTCTGTTATCTGTGGCATGCACAGAGATGTAAAAAATGTATTTGCATGTAAACAGTCATTTGAAAAATGGTGGAGACAAGTTGAAGCAGGAAGAAACACGACCCAAGTGTCAAGTGTTGCAATATCAATAACCATCTTGAAACCTGCTACAATGTTCCAAAACAGTTCCCAGCTTACGATGGTATTCCAGCAGAGAATCATGGGTGGAATTAATTAGATTTGGTTTAAAAGTTATATTATTTATTTATTTACTCCTTACACTCTGAAGACATTTTTGAAAGATTTACCTTCTACCACACCGAACCTCACCGAAATTACTGGCCAGGTTGACCTGCGTTTCACATCCCTGATCTCTGCCTGCATCACCTCGGTCTATTGATGGACTACGATCTTGAAATGGAATGCTTAGACTAAATATTGCCAACAAAAGCTTCATCAGCCAATTAACAAGGACAATTGCACCTATGTGAACTTCTGCAGTTAATCAAGATGGACTTCAAAGACATTGGTCATTAATCTTACAGTTCAAACACAATCAATGTTCAAACACTGACCCTTAACACTTAGTTTAATAATTTTAAACCATGATTTTAACTATACATAATTAATATTTACATTACATTCATAATGTTAGCCAGACAGGAACTGGCCCCCACAGTGAGTCTGGTTTCTCCCAAGGTTATTTTTCTCCATTAATCTACATCTTATGCAGTTTTGTGTTCCTTGCCACAATCGCCTACAGCTTGCTCACTGGGGTTATTAATACAATTATTATTTAATTACTTATTTTTAAACACGATTAACAATCTTAATTTATCTAATTACACAATGATGATTCATCGACTTCATAGACATTACAGTTTTATCATCTGTTAATGCTGATATTCTGTAAAGCTGCTTTGAAATGATGTGTGTTGTGAAAAGTGCTATACAAATAAAATTGACTTGACTTCAGGGCAAACAGAAAATAAATGGTCGTAAGGTATAAAACATATGTTTGGTTAATTGCATGACATTTTCAGTTTTAGACACTGCTGAGAAAATTCCCAAATAGTTGTTGCCAAAAGTAGAATTTCTTGTTTTCAACTTTTGGACACTAGTGGCCTCTCATTACACTTAAGAGTCCAAAAACCTTTCCAAACATGCATTCAGGTGTTTCATTGAACATTAAAATGGAATAACAAAAAACTATGAATGCAAACATCTGAGAAATATTAAAATACTTAAACTTATATCAAATATGCCAAACAAAAAACACTTACATTATCACCTTATTCTATCACCCGGTCTTGTGCACAGTCTGTGTATGTGTGCTCTGGGTCCCATGTTAGGATTGAACACCTCCCAAATATTGATTCTAACTCTCTCTAGACATTGTGATGATGATCTAACACATCTATGATGCAAAGGATCGTGTTTCAGTGAATCGATCCCAGAGAAACCGTCACTAATAAATCACAAAACTCTTTGAGGAATATTTCAGAATCTGCACCCCATATTACGCTGAGTATGGGCTTGTTTGATGGGCTTGTTTATTTTTCATGAAGTAATAAACCAAAATGTGATGAAAATTCTATTATACATGTGGATTTCACAAGAGTGGAACAAATTGTATTCTACTTTTTGCTCGTTGTAGTCTACTAATCAAGTTGATCCCAAAGATATATAACACATGGCTATGTGATCTTATTAGTGGTTTTAAAAATGATTGTTGTGATTGCACATTTGCAACTGGAACAGTTCTAATTCGTCAATCAATTTAGAAGCAGTATTTTAGAATTGGTCAGCTATATTCATTGTAAAGATTAGAGTCTAAGTTTTAAAACGACACATTGTGTGCAGATCAAGCAAGTGTTATTGAATAATACCATCATCGCTTCCAGGCCGCTGCGTGTTTTAGGGGTTAATCATGTCATTTAGTAGTTATTTAACTGTTTAACACACATGCTATAGTTGTTTATTTATTTATCTGCTTTTTTTTCTCGACAGCTGTGTGCAACAGTATCAAACATCCTGTAACCAAGGAAATTCTCTTTGAGTTTGTGGACCGATGTGCGCAGATGCAGTCCCGCAAACATCCACCTGACTCTGAACTCATGCCTCCACCAGCACCCAAGAGACCAAACCACACCATACCATAATGACACAACACCGCCCGAGCAGAACTTAAACAGTTACATATTTTTTTATTCCTGAAATAATCTGCCGGTCTACACCGCAAGAGACTTTTGGAGAATGTTTTGATTTTTGGCCTCACTGGGCTGCTGTTGATGAGTGAATCTATTTAAAGACATTGTTCAGGGAACTTGTTTCAACAATGAGTTCTTATTTAAAATAATAAAAATAAAAATGGATTGGGTTGTATTTGTTTTCTTTATCATGATCTGTATTTGTTACAGTGTGTCCTTTGCAGTTATTTTATTTTTATTGACGAACAGTAAAGTGTGCTAGATTTGTCTACCCGCAGGTTGTCTTGATTAAAGAATAAGTCACCCAAAAATAAAAATATTGTCATTATTCCAAAGCTGTATGCTGTTATTTTTCAGTAATACACAAAAGTTAATTTTTTTAAAGAGTCTTCATGCAGCTCAAACTCCAAAGAAGTTGATGCGACTTGTGCGCTGTATTCCAAGTGGTCTGAAGCCATATGATCTCTGTGTGATCTGTCTGAAGTTTATAACTCTCAAATAAAATATGGCAACAACAGCACAGGTTGGATGTCAAAAACATCCTATTTGTGTGTCACATGACTAAATGTCATGACATCAAACCTGCGGTGTAGTCACTGTTTGAATTGGGCACAGCTACCAGGAGTTGATCAATGATTTGATTTGAGAATCAATAACACTTTTTCTGTTCATCACACAAATAGATTGTATTGGTTACTTTTATTGTGGTTTTATGGTTGGGTGCCTTTTTTGAGCAGGCTCTAGTCACCATTCACTTTCATAATAGCGAAGGCAAAAAGCTTTTTTAAATATTTCAATGGAAGAATGCAGGTACAACAATTTTGGAACAACATGTAAATAATGCCGAATAAAGATTAAAAGCTGCTTCGGAGAAGAAGATTTTCAGTTGTATAACTTTAGTGATTTGGACTACTTTTATGATGCTTTCATTATTCTTTTTGGTATTCAATTGGACTTCCTGTTTCTGACGGCACAGCACGCACGCACGCACGCACGCTGCATGAGAGTTTGTTTGTGGCCTGCTTAGCACTGCTTATTCTCATACGTTCAACGTTATAGTCATCGTTCATAGTTATATCCTTTGTCATTTTACCGCGTCATTCATAGTTATATCCTTTGACATTTTACCGCGTTTCAGAGTCTTCCGCTTTTTCTCCCGTTTCATCTGCGTGTATTTTACCGGTTGCTGCTGACACCTAGCTAGAGTCTGTGTTTGTAGCCTTTAATCCTTAAACATCTGCCATTTTTAAGCACGCATCGGGTCTTCCCGTATTATTCTCTTATCGGGATTCAACTGGGCGCATATTCCACCTGTATCCGCGTTCTATTTTTATCGTGGTTAAACTGCGTGCATTTTTTCAGCGCGCACCCGTTTTTTCTCCTCTGCGGTACACAGATTATTGCATCGATCTCAAAGCACTGCTTATCAGAACAACCACCACCAACAACAAACCATTTTGTGAGGGATTCAAATCAATCTCAAAACCCTCACCGCTCAGGAACAACGAACAATTTGCGGTAAGTCATGGCATCGGCTCATGTTATTTGTTCATGCATTGCATGTCACATGTTTAAAATAGCCTCCTCCGTCAGCAGTGAGGGATTCACTTGTGATAAATGTAAGGAATTAGTCAGGCTGACGGAGAAGGTTAATGAGTTAGAGACTCGCATCTGAACGCTAGTAGAGGTCAGTGAGAAAGAGAAGCTGTTAGATACTGTTTCGGATGCGGGCAGTACAGAGAGCAACACACACACTTTGGTTCCGGTTATAGAGCCCCTGCAGCAGGGCATTTGGATGACGTCTCGGCGGCATAATCGTTCAGCAAAGAGACACCACTCTCCCGCTCCTGTTAGGGTTTCCAATAAATTCTCCCCACTCAGTGATACACCCACTGAGAATCATATTGAAAGAGCCCTTGTTATCGGTGATTCTATTGTAAGGAACGTGGAAATAGAGACTCCAGCCACTATTGTTAATTGCATTTCGGGGGCCAGAGCGTCTGACATCAAATCAAATTTACAAGTGCTGGCTAATGCTAAACGTAGATTTTCTAAAATTGGTATCCATGTCGGCACCAACGATGTCCGGCTTCGCCAGTCGGAGATCGCTAAAGATAATGTTAAAGAGGTGTGCAAATTTGCAAAAACGATGTCAGACACTGTAATATGCTCTGGTCGCCTACCTGCACGTCGTGGTGACGAGGTTTATAGTAGATTAGTGTCACTGAATGGCTAGATGTCTGAGTGGTGTCTGCAGAATAAAATAGGATTTATAGACAATTGGAAAAGTTTTTGGGGTAGACCTGACCTGCTAAAGAGAGATGGACTCCATCCCTCCAGGGAAGGTGCCGCTCTCCTCTCTAGTAATTTGGCTCATAGACTTAATAATGATATTAATTGACTAAATGGGGCCCAGGTCAGGAAGCAGACAAACTGGTTAATCCGAACGTCTGCTAGCTGCCTTGAGACGTCACACAGGTCACATAAACTACAACACATAGAGACTGTATCACCTAGATATCTCATAGAGACTGTGTCTGTTCCCTGAACTACCAAACACAAAACCCTCACTAAATCATTTAGAAAAAATTTGATTAAGGTCAAACTTGAACAAAACAAACAAATTAAAAATGTACATCATATAAAAATAGGGCTACTAAACATTAGATCTCTTTCTACCAAAGCACTAATTGTCAATGAAATGATTACAGATCATAGATTGGATGCACTCTGTTTGACTGAAACCTGGCTTAAACCGAATGAATATATAAGTTTAAATGAATCTACTCCCCCAGGTTATTGTTATAAACATGAGCCTCGTCTGAAGGGTCGAGGAGGAGGTGTTGCTACAATTTACAGTGAAGTTTTTGGTGTTACTCAGAGGACAGGATATAAATGTAAGTCTTTTGAACTAATAATGCTTAAGGTGACACCATCAAATACAAATATAAATAAAAAATCTCTGTCGTCCTTTACCCTTGCTACAGTGTATAGATCACCCGGCCTTATTCAGATTTCCTTAGTGAATTTGCAAATTTTTTATCAGATCTTTTAGTTACTGTAGATAGAGCCTTAATTGTTGGTGACTTCAACATTCACATAGATAATGAAAATGATACATTGGGATTAGCATTTATCGATATTCTCAACTCTCTTGGAGTCAGACAAAATGTAACAGGACCAACTCATCGCCATAATCATACGCTAGATTTAATTCTTTCATATGGAGTTGATGTTGATAATATAGAAATTCTGCAACAGAGCGATGACATCTCGGATCATTACCTTGTTTCTTGCATGCTGCAATCAGCTAATGTTACTCAATCTTTACCACGCTGTCGTTCAGGTAGATCCATTCTTTTGACCACTAAAGATTGCTTCACTAATACTCTTCCAGATCTATCTCATATACTCAATAAACCCCAAAGCCCAGAAGAACTTGATGAAATAACAAAAAATTTAAATGCAGTCTTCTCTAGCACCCTTGATGTTGTCGCCCCACTTTGATTAAAGAAAATTAAAGAAATAAGCCCTGCACCATGGTACAATGATCACACTCATGCTGTCAAGAGAGCAGCTCAGAAAATGGAGCGCATGTGGAAAAATACAAAATTAGAAGTATTTCAGGGTGCATGGAAGGATAGTGTCTGTAGCTACAAACACGCACTCAAAGCTGCCAGGTCAGCATATTTTAGTAAACTCATAGAAAATTACCACAACAATCCTAGATGTTTATTCAGTACTGTGGCTAAATTGGTTAGGAATAAAGCCTCAACCGAACCAGATATTACGTCACAGCTCAAGAGCATTGACTTCATGAATTTCTTCACAGATAAAATTGAAATAATCAGAAATAAAATTGGAATTATGCAATCATCTGTCATAGCACCCCAGAAAACAATGTCGAATAATTTCCCTCATGTGCATCTTCAATCCTTCGCTATCATAGGTCATGAAGAGCTAACAAAACTTATCGAAACATCAAAAGCCACAACTTGTTTGTTAGATCCTATACCAACTAAGCTCTTAAAAGAGGTATCTCCTGTAATATCAGAACCTCTTAATATCATTAACTCCTCGCTATGCTTAGGACATGTCCCAAGAAACTTTAAAATGGCAATTATCAAACCGCTAATTAAGAAGCCACAACTTAATCCTGGAGAACTTGCTAATTATAGACCGATTTCAAATCTCCCGTTTATGTCAAAAATACTAGAAAAGGTAGTATCCTCCCAAATATGTTCATTTCTACAGAGAAATAGTATATATGAAGAATTTCAATCAGGATTTAGGCCTCATCACAGTACAGAGACTGCACTTATCAGAGTTACAAATAACTTGCTCTTATCATCTGATCGCGGCTGCATTTCTCTTCTAGTACTTTTAGATCTTAGTGCTGCATTCGACACGATAGATCACGACATTCTCTTGAATAGGCTAGAGAATTATGTTGGAATTTGTGGAGTGGCATTAGCATGGTTTAGGTCATATTTAGCAGACCACTACCACATTGTCTATGTAAATGAGGAATTGTCAAACCAAACAAAAGTAAAATATGGAGTCCCACAGGGATCAGTTTTAGGGCCTCTGCTTTTCTCCATGTATATGCTTCCCCTGGGAGATATTATCAGGAATCGTGGAATAAGTTTCCACTGCTATGCTGACGATACACAACTTTATATTTCTTCAAAACCTGATGAGATTTCACAATTCTCAAAATTAGCAGAGTGTATTAATGAAATAAAAGATTGGATGGCCAGAAATTTCCTTCTACTCAATTCTGACAAATCAGAGGTTCTAATTATTGGACCAAAAAACTCTAAAAAAAAAAATAAATAAATAAATAAAAATAAGCCACTAAAATATAATTTGTCTCTAGATGGATGTACTGTTACATCATCTTCAACAGCGAAGAACTTAGGTGTTATATTTGATACCAATCTGTCCTTTGAAAATCAAATTACAAATGTTTGTAGAACAGCATTCTTCCACCTAAGAAATATTGCTAAATTAAGGCATATGCTCGGTTGCTGATGCCGAAAAACTAATTCATGCGTTCATGACCTCAAGACTAGATTATTGTAATGCATTACTGTGAGGATGTCCAGCAAGATCAATAAATAAACTTCAATTGGTTCAAAATGCAGCAGCCAGAGTGCTGACGAGAACCAAGAAATATGATCATATTAGCCCCATTTTATCATCATTACATTGGCTACCTGTTAAATTCCGTATTGATTTTAAAATTCTGTTAACTACGTACAAAGCTTTGAATGGTCTAGCTCCGCAGTACTTAAGTGATCTTCTACCACGCTATATTCCAACACGTTCATTAAGATTGCAAAATTGTGGCCTATTAATAGTTCCTAGAACATCAAAATCCACTAAAGGAGGAAGATCCTTTTCATATTTGGCTCCTAAACTATGGAATAGTCTCCCAAACACTGTTCGAGATGCAGACACACTCTCTCAGTTTAAGTCTAGACTAAAGACTCATCTATTTAGCCAGGCATACACCTAATTTATCCTCCAACCCACAATTAGGCTGCTTTAGTTGGGTCTGCTGGAACCAGAAACCAGAAACATTGAGCATGATCTCTTACTCTGCAATAAATTAAATGGCATCTACGCTTATATCTTTTTATTTGTTTCCCTGTCTCAACCTCGGGACTCCTATCCTGAGGTCACCAGAACTGGCTGGATCCAGCACCATTCCTGCTTCATGTTGGACTCCACTGCTACATGTCGCAGAATGATGATGACTAAATGCAGCCGGTGCCAGCCAAACATCACTTCAATCTATTATGACGGACTTCAGAGGATGAAATGATGCCAACTCCAACCTGCATCACCTCGGTCTATAGATGGACTACGATCTTGAAATGGAATGCATAGACTAACTATTGCCAACAAAAGCCTTCATCAGCCAATTAACAAGGACAATTGCATCTATGTGAACTTCTGCAATTAATCAAGATGGACTTCAAAGACTTTGGTCATTAATCTTACAGTTCAAACACAATCGATGTTTAATCACTGACCCTTAACACTTAGTTTAATAATTTTAAACCATGATTTTAACTATACATAATATTTACATTACATTCAAAATGTTAGCCAGAGGGGAACTGGCCCCCACAGTGAGTCTGGTTTCTCCCAAGGTTATTTTTCTCCATTAATCAACATCTTATGGAGTTTTGTGTTCCTTGCCACAATCGCCTACAGCTTGCTCACTGGGGTTATTAATACAATTATTATTTAATTATTTTTAAACACTATTAAAAATCGTATTTTATCGAAATTACACAATGATGATTAATCGACTTTATAGACATTACAGTTTTATTGTCTGTTAATGCTGATATTCTGTAAAGCTGCTTTGAAACAATGTGTGTTGTGAAAGGCGCTATACAAATAAAATTGACTTGACTTGACTTGGTCCTGTATGGAACTGGACTGCCATGGTTCCAATTAATTGGAAACGATGTAATGAAGATTCTTAAATCTCCTTTCATGTCCCATGGAAAAATAACGGCATACAGGTTTGGAGCAACATGATGGTAAATAAATAATAACAGTGTTTTCACTTTGTTAAACTATTCCTGACATTTGTGAGTGAAACCTGACATTGAAAACTGAGTGTTAGCTATTTTCTCAAATTTCACCAATTCTGGAACTCTTGGATAAATCATTTGAAACCTAGAATTGATTTCAGTTGCTCTGTACAGTTATTCATTCATATGCTGTTGTCCTATGATCGTGTATTTGTTAGGTGAGAGTGTTTTGTATGTCAGTTTGCTTGGATGTTTTTTTTCAATCTTTTTCTCTGGGTTTTGTTTCTTGAAAAAATGGTAGGTGCGTTTAAGTTTTCCTGGATTCATTACTTAATTTTTTTGTTTATGGACGTAAAGAAAAACAAATAAGAAAGCAATAAATGTAAAATAAAGATTGTCGTTATGCCAATAACTTCACATTACATACTAAATGTCTTTAACTTTGTCTTAAAATACTTTATCCTATCCCAGCTAAATATGCAGAGAAAACTAAAATTAAGCCATTAGAGAGAAGAATCATAAACACGGGACGTGATGGTAAACTGTCCATTGTGCCAATGGATGGTATGCACATGAGGTTTGCCTTGATGTTGAGAGTGGCGTGGGAGCTGTACCTCAGTCATGGGAAAGATGTAAATTTCGGGACACATCATCAGTAATGTACCTTTGAATCAGGGGGTGTTTCGGCCTTTCATCACTAGACACCCTCATCAAAGGTGGCCAGCTACAGGGTGATCAAACCTGAGCTTGTGTCCCATGCCCAATCATGAAAATTAGGACTATGCAAGGCAGGAGGCGTCCTCTTCCCTGAGTCAAGCATAAGGCTGACCGCATACCTTCAGCCTCCTCATGGAGGGCTATGACCTGGGTTCTCAAGTGGGTTATAGGGTGGGGGGATTAGTGAGTGGGTCATGTTGATGCTCTTTGAGCCCAACAAGGGTCCTTCCTTTTAATCCATATCCACTGGCTGCTTCTTTCGGCCGCTTCAGAGACTGATCTAATTGTTTGTCGCAGAGCCTGTCCACGGATGCCAAGGTCTTTCAGCAGTCTGATGGTAGAAAAAGCCACAAAACCTCTGCATCCCACTTCAACCGGATAGACTTTCGCTTTCCATCCTCGTTGTTGAGCGTCTGCTGCCAGTTCTATATAGCGCAGTTTCTTGCGTTTATAGGCCTCATCTGTTGAATTCTCCCATGGGAGCTCAGTGATGTAAGGAACTGGACTGCCGTGGTTCCAATTAATTGGAAACGATGTAATGAAGATTCTTAAATCTCCTTTCATGTCCCATGGAAAAATAACAGCATACAGGTTTGGAGCAACATGATGGTAAATAAATAATAACAGTGTTTTCACTTTGTTAAACTATTCCTGACATTTGTGAGTGAAACCTGACATTGAAAACTGAGTGTTAGCTATTTTCTCAAATTTCACCAATTCTGGAACTCTTAGTTATGATAAATCATTTGAAACCTAGAATTGATTTCAGTTGCTCTGTACAGTTATTCATTCATATGCTATTGTCCTATGATTGTGTATTTGTTAGGTGAGAGTGTTTTGTATGTCAGTTTGCTTGGATGTTTTTTTCAATCTTTTTGTTTATGGACGTAAAGAAAAACAAATAAGAAAGCAATAAATATAAAATAAAGATTGTCGTTATGCCAATAACTTCACATTACATACTAAATGTCTTTAACTTTGTCTTAAAATACTTTATCCTATCCCAGCTAAATATGCAGAGAAAACTACAATTAAGCCATTTGTAGGTACATTTTTGCAAAAACTGAACTCTGGCATTATGAAAACTCCCATTTGTTTGAACACCTTGCCATTGCAGTCTCTAGGCACGATAATGATTTCAAACTTGATTACACTTCTTATTGGTTGACGCATGCGCAGAGCTCTAGATGGCCAAGGAGACGGCTGATATCAAGATTTATAGTACAGTTTTATCTTTCTCAAAATCAATTGGATTGCTTTAGAAGACATAGATTAAACCACTGGAGTCATATGAATTACTTTTATGCTGACTTTATGTGCTTTTTGGAGCATTCAAGTTCTGGTCACCATTCACTGTATGGACCTCAGAGCTGAAATATTCTTCTAAAAGTCTTACGTTGTGTTCAGCAGAAGAAAGAAATCCATACACATCTAGGATGGCATGAAGGTGAGTAAATGATGATATAATTTTCCTTTTTGGGTGATCTATCCCATTTACCCACTATAATAAGCTACAGGACATTATTGGATCTGTCCCTTATTTTCTATTTCTGTTGCATTTTATCTCATTGGTCCAAATTTATTCTGATTCTGATGATGGAATCTTTCTGTGTTGCACCTTGTTAGGACACTGTGTTAGGCTGTGTGTGACACACAGTCAGATAGATTACCAGTAAACTACCAATACAAAGATTGGAATCACAATTTAATTTGATGTTTTTTAGAGAAATAACTATTATTATAATCACAGAGGTCAGACGTTTCTTGTAGCTGGCCATCAGGTTTGCACACATCTCAGGAGGGATTTTGAGGCTGACGTTTGGCAACTCGAACCTTCAGCTCCCTCCACAGATTTTCTATGGTATTAAGGTCTGGAGACTGGCTAGGCCACTCCAGGACCTTAATGTGCTTCTTCTTGAGCCACTCCTTTGTTGCCTTGGCCGTGTGTTTTGGGTCATTGTCATGCTGGAATACCCATCCACGACCCATTTTCAATGCCCTGGCTGAGGGAAGGAGGTTCTCACCCAAGATTTGACGGTACATGGACCCGTCCATCGTCCCTTTAATGCGGTGAAGTTGTCCTGTTCCCTTAGCAGAAAAACACCCCCAAAGCATAATGTTTCCACCTCCATTTTTGAAGGTGGGGATGGTGTTCTTGGAGTCATAGGCAGCATTCCTCCTCCTCAAAACACAGCGAGTTGAGTTGATGCCAAAGAGCTCGATTTTGGTCTCATCTGACCTCAACACTTTCACCCAGTTCTCTTCTGAATCATTCAGATGTTCATTGGCAAACTTCAGACAGGCCTGTACATGTGCTTTCTTGAGCAGGGGGACCTTGCAGGCGCTGCAGGATTTCAGTCCTTCACGGCGTAGTGTGTTACCAATTGTTTTTTTGGTGACTATGGTCCCAGCTGCCTTGAGATCATTGACAAGATCCTCCCGTGTAGTTCTGGGCTGATTCCTCACCATTCTCATGATCATTGCAACTCCACGTGGTGAGAACTTGCATTGAGCCCCAGACGAGGGAGATTGACAGTTCTTTTGTGTTTCTTCTATTTGCGAATAATTGCACCAACTGTTGTCACCTTCTCACCAAGCCGCTTGGCGATGGTCTTGTAGCCCATTCCAGCCTTGTGTAGATCGACAATCTTGTCCCTGACATCCTTGGACAGCTCTTTGGACTTGGCCATGATTGATTGCTTCTGTGAACAGGTGTCTTTTATGCAGGTAATAAACTGAGATTAGGAGCACTCCCTTTAAGAGTGTGCTCCTAATCTCTGCTCGTTACCTGTATAAAAGACACCTGGGAGCCAGAAATCTCTTATGTTAAATACTTATTTCCCTCAGTAAAATGCAATCAATTTATAACATTTTTGAAATGCGTTTTTCTGGATTTATCTCTCACTGTTCAAATTAACCTACCATTAAAATTATAGACGGATCATTTCTTTGTCAGTGGGAAAAAAAACTTTTTCCCTCACTGTACATACACAACAGTTAGAGAGACGTTCCATGAGCACTGATGGTCTGACACCACAGTACTCAGATGCTTCACTGTGTGTGTGTCACTCCGCTTGTGTTCGTGCTGTTCTAAACTAAAGTGTATGAGTAGTGCATATGTGTTAAGAATTACTGTTTAAGTGTCACTTACATATATATTGTTTTTGCCATTACATATGTTAGCCAGCAGGTGGTGGAAAAAGATACGTTTTGTGTGTAATATGAGCAGTTGGTGACGTGAAGTGAATACATCATTATTACTACTACACAACTACAGCTAGAAAATAGTTTTAAATGGCTTTAAAAGAACAACTTCAGCATTAAGGCTCAACACAGATGAGAGACACAACAGACAGATTAAATATACAACTCATTTCTTACCTCTTACTGGATTTTCCACATAGGAGAAAATGTACTGTTCAAAATGGCAGAGGACTTTGCCGTTTCTATAGTGAAATACTCTTACACCGGCTACCGCGAAATAGGGAGGATTACCCCCGCTTGGATGGCTATTTTTCCTCTGAGAAAGCTGATCTCCAGAAAGCTGACAGCATTTCTGCTTGGGTGTGGCAACAGGTGATCACACACGCTCCATCTCTCTCTCTCTCTCTCTCTCTCTCTCTCTCTCTCTCCCCTCACACACACATACACATCCATTCTTGTTTATCCAATAACTTGTTCGAAACAGCACAAGCCGTGATACTATTTCTGAAGTGACATTTTTGAATTACTAACGGAGGCCTGAACGCATTATTTGTTTTGAACCAGCATTCTGACCAGATTCTGATCCGTCGCATAAGAAAGTAGTTCCATGCACAAATCCTGTTTTTATGACCATATTCAGTTTTTCCTAATTTTTTAAAATGTACTTGTTCTTTGAACTGTTGTATATAAGCGATATCCTTATATACTTGCAATCATGCTATATGGCCCTACATCAGCAATGCTGATTTAGGCCCATATAGTTAGGGCCATGTAGCATGACTGTGAGTGTGATATTGCTTAAATATATATATATGGAGCTCATTTCCCAATCAACTCCAGTGAATGCTGGCTCTGATCGGCGTCACCTAAGAACGATCAGCTGGAGGGGATTTAAACGCCAGAGGAAGAGGAAGACGGTGAGCATTAACTCCAAGGCATGAGTCTCATCCTCTTCTCTCTCGCTCTCAAATTCCAGACCACAGCAACGAGTGAGCGCCGATCACCGTACGCGTTTCCTGGAAGCTACGCAGATCACCGGACTCACAGACACCCCGGCATGCTCACCCTGCCCCAGCAACAAAGATACCACGCACCATTAAGTCCTTCTTTTTACTTGTTGTCACAATAAAACAAGCCCTTTGTGGGTTTTCTTTGCACTTGAGAATAGCTGTCTGTGCCTCATTCTTCCTGCCACAATATTTATATATATATATATATATAATCCACAATGACAGCTTTGCAGATCCTTGGCATTCTAGCTGTCAGTCTCCAGATTCTCAGGTGACATTTCACCCCACGCTTCCTGCAGCACTTGCCATAGATGTGACTGTCTTGTCAGGCACTTCATATGCAACTTACAGTCTAGCTGATCCCACAAAAGCTTAGGGGTTTAAGATCCATAACACTCTTTTCCAATTATCTGTTGTCCAATGTCTGTGTTTCTTTGCCCATTCTAACCTTTTCTTTTTATTGTTTCAATAGTGTCTTTTTCTTTGCAATTCTTCACATAAGACCTGCACCCCTGAGTCTTCTCTTTACTGTTGTACATGAAACTAGTGTTTAGCGGGTAGAATTCAATGAATCTGTCAGCTGAGGATATGTGAGACATCTATTTCTCAATCTAGAGACTCTGATGTACTTATCCTCTTGTTTAGTTGTACATCTGGCCTTCCACATCTCGTTCTGTCCTTGTTAGAGCCAGTTGTCCTTTGTCTTTGAAGACTGTAGTGTATACATTTGTATGAAGTCTTCAGTTTTTTTGGCAATTTCAAGCATTGTATCGCCTTCATTCCTCAAAACAATGATTGACTGAAGAGTTTCTAGAGAAAGCGGTTTCTTTTTTGCCATTTTTGGCATAATATTGACCTTAAGACATGCCAGTCTATTGCATACTTTTGCAACTCAAAAACAATGTTAAGCTTCATTTAACAAACCAAATAGCTTTCAACTGTGTTTGATATAATGGCAAGTGATTTTCTAGTACCAAATTATCAATTTAGCATGATTACTCAAGGATAAGGTGTTGGAGTGATGGCTGCTGGAAATGGGGCCAGTCTAGATTTGATCAAAAATGACTAAATTTCCTAATGTTGATCAAACAAAGAGACATTATACATTTGTGCATTCAATAGATCAACTCGGATTAGTTTCACAGTGGAACTTTTGCTATATAAAAAACTAATCCCAGGTAACGTCTAAAGAAACAGTGGACTGTTTCTGTTTTAAACAAATGCCCAATTCTATAAACATATTGTTTATCAAATAATTCTGAACCTGATGTTAAGATAAGTCAGAATAGTGTGAGATGGCAAAGAAAACAAACAAGCTGGCTACAAAATGTATAACTTTTACTGTTGTGTACCATGAAAGAAAGAGAAACCTGCAGTGTTTGGCGGTGGGGAACAATAAACCAACAGTCTAATGTCAAGACAAAAACATGGGTAGTGCCAGGCCGAGCCATGCCGGTTAGTGGAGCAATGTCTTCTCTGTTTCCAGAAAGGAGGGAAGCAGAACGATTGCCTAGCCCACTGCCTTTGTACACTGTAAAAAAGTTATATAATTCCATAAAATTAACGGTAAATTTACTGTCAGACATTTACAGTAAAAAATAAGGTAAGGTTTCAGGCTTTAAGGGATGTAATTTTGATGCCTGTATATTTTATGGTGCCTTACCATTGTTTGTATTATGTATTAAATGATAAACTTGAGCCATTAAACTTCTGAAACTGTAAAAATCTGCTTTTCACTTTATAATGTATTGTTAATTTCCGTAGTAATTACAGAAGAGCACATGATGACATGAAGTTCATCAATAAACCAATAAACATGTAGAGACCGTTCAGTGTCACTCCCACAAATACTAAACATGTGAAATTAAAATAATGCAATAAACATTAATGAAACCACATCAAATATTACACAGAACACCCCAAAGTACATAACTGATTTAAAAATAAAAAGAAACATAACTATTCCCATAACATATAATGAAATGTATTGGGTCACGCAGGGAATTCTGGGAACACCCGATTATTGTTTTTTGTACCATAATTTTTACCATAAAAAAATACATGTACTCTCTTGTTAAACATAATATAATTATTTACCATTAATTATACAGGAAAATCCTACTTTTTACATAAAAAAAAATGTATGTTTACAATATTTTACAGGAAAAACATCATGTATTGTCTTTTTAAGTATATTAAAAAAATTGACCGTATATTTTAAGATAACTACCCATTAACCAAGTAACCTTTCTTTTTTTTTTACCGTAGCATTTTTACAGTCTTTTACCATTAAAATTACAGACATTTTTTACAGTGTACAATGACACTAGCCAATAGGGTAGTGAAACATTGCACACATGCTCTCATTTACAGCAGTAGGAATGGAGAGACCATAGTTTTTTTTTATCTAACACAAATTCTAACCAATTGCTCAGTGATCAGACTTCTTCCTCTGGAAAGATCTGGAAAGAAAGGGAAGGTACATGCAGGTAGCAAATAGTGATGTGTCGTTCACAAATGAGTCGGCTCTAGCTGGCTCTTGTAGGTGAACGTTGGAAGCCGGCTCACATATCAGAAGAGCCGAATCTATTTATAAAAATAAAAAATGAAGATTAATCAAAAGATTTAAATGAATAGAATTAACGAATTCAAAGAATGAAAAAATCTATTTGACATGTACCTTTATGCATTTGGCAGACGCTTTTATCCAAAGCGACTTACAGTGCACTTTTTACAGGGACAATCCCCCCGGAGCAACCTGGAGTTAAGTGCCTTACACAAGGACACAATGGTGGTGACTGTGGGGATCGAACCAGCGACCATCTGATTACCAGTTATGTGCTTTAGCCCACTACGCCACCACCACTCAAGAAATAAAATAATATAGGCCTAAATGGTCAAGCGCACACACATTTGTTTTGACTTTCTGCTCAGACTAACAGCCTCACCTGTTGTTCCTGTCAAATCAGATGCACAGTCAGCCAATGAACCAAAGATGTGTGAGGGAGGGCGGAGCCAACTTATGTTGTTCAGATTGTATTTGTTTTGAATTGTTACATTTATATGAACTTTGTTTATATACATTAAAAAGTTATACTTTAAATGCAAAAGTTTAATAGCATTCTTTTTCATAAAAAAACAATGCATTTTTAAATACATTGTGGTTAAGGTTAGTGGTTGTTTTAACCGCAATTATAGTCAAACTAATCGCAAACTGTTTGACTTAAAAAAATATTTATTTTTTAAAGAGCCGTTTGGGAGCCAAAACAGCCGGCTCACTGAAAAGAGCCAGAATTCCCATCACTAGTGGCAAAGGCAGCTGAACGTGACCCAGATCTGATTTTTTGCTGAAATCTGATTTTTTTAAAATATTTATTTATTTTGTAAGGTTGTTCACATGACATTTTAAATGTAGCCCATATAAAATCCTGGTCTAAACAGCCAATGCTCATAAACTGACCATGCGTATGAAACGTTCACATTCTTTTTGTGTTTTTGGTGATTCCCATTCTTCATGCATATTGCCCCCATTGGGCAGGGTCAAAGAATTTCAAACAAAAAATGACTTACATATTGATCTGTTTCTCAGCCACAACTATCATATCACTTCTGAAGATATGAATTGGAGTCATATGGATTACTTTTATGATACCTTTATGTGCTTTTTGTAAAGTCAAAATTTTGGCCCCACCCCCAAAAAACCATATCAGTGTGTTTGCTAATTACTTGGCACCCCTTATTTGCTTCTCATGTTAGAAGTCATGTAGTTCAGGTCCTTGGTTTCCAACTCTTCATAGTGTGTCAGTCCTGAGTTGCACTTTAATTATTGTCACTTTCTGCTATGTCCATAGAATACTATCTCATAGTATGTTATGTTTACATTTGGCATTTTTAGAAACTGTCATCTTTTTGCACTACTGTGTACTGGTCAGCGATGCACTGTCTCTCACTGTGCCTATTGTCCTGTTCATTTTTAATAATTTATTGTACTGTCCCGTACTTTGTGCACACGTTATAGGTATGTTATTTAGTCTGTGTAGTCTCATGTGGTTCTTTGTTTGTCCTATGTTGTTTTATGTAGCACCATGGTCCTGGAGGAACGTTGTCTCGTTTTGCTGTGTACTGTCCTAACTGTATATGGTTGAACGACAATAAAAACCACTTGACTTGATTATGAGACAGTGAAGACTGCAGTTCTTAGGGCATACGAATAAATGCCTGAGGCTTACCATAAAATTTCGTTACTGAGCAAAAACAGCAGAACAGACATTTGTTTAATATTCAAAAGAGAAGAAATGTTCGAAAAGTGGTGTCTTTCTAGCAAGACTACAACTTTTTATCAGTTGCAGGAGTTGATTTTGCTGGAATTTTTCAAAAGCGGTATTCCCGAGAAATTTACCATTAATTTAAATGAACAGAAGGTCACTTCATTTTTGGATGTCGCTGTCTTAGCAGACAAGTTTGCATTGACAAACCGAAATATGATCCCTTCCATACGTCAGTCAAATACTTCGCTTTCAAGTAAGAGTGTTTTCATAAGAGAAACGGCTCATGTTTTCTCATATGTTCCGAAAGAGAGTTCTCCGCCTAACGTCAGAAATAAATCACCGTTGCGTCTGTTTTTTCTGTCTTGATGCTGATTGCTGAGTGTCAGGCATGGAAAGAGAGAAAATTGAATGCGAAGACTAAGAAAGTTGTGCTTTTGCGGACTGTGCCAAGTTTGCGGGGAGTAAAATATTAGTTGATGCAGCCTTTTTTCCTGTCTGCATCAGATGCCGTTTCTGACACTGATCACAGGCCTGTCGTAATTCTAAGTGACTGGTTCGGCTCAGTCCTTCATTATGGAAGAAGTGCTGGCTTACTCTGCAGGATTGTACACTGGCATCGATGGCTTGATACGTGGAATAGAAATGGGATGTGACAGTGTACCTCTTCATAATGTCCATTTATGGTCTGACCTGGTGACTGGTGCAATTAAGCTTGGGGTGCGCTAATGGTTTCCTGTTGATAGTGTTGGTATTATATTGGGTAACGATCTCGCAGGTGGCGAGGTTTTTCCCAGACCAACTGTAACAAGTGAGCTTAGTGCTAGCGAATCGCTGGACCTTGTTCGTCAGTTTCCTTTTACATGTCCTAATTGTACGGTGACGCGTGCACAATCTTTGACATTTTGAGACATCATTGACACCTCTGATTCATTCTTGCAGGTTTCCTCTGAACCTTTTGAGAGTAAATTGACAGTAAAACCTGCAGTTGTTATTGACTCTGGTGAGTCGACCGCAGAACCAGAGTTGCTCCTCAAGGTTGGAAAAGAACAACTCGCTGCTACTCAAAAGGCAGATCCTTCTATAGTTGGGTGCATAAGTGCGGTAGTGGATACTAAAAATATTTCTGGGAAGACGGCATACTTATACATAAGTGGAAACCCAAGCTTTCTGAGATTATCCAGATGTACTGCAAATTGTCTTGCCCTCTGGTTAGTGATTACAAGTTCTGAAGTTAGCTCACAAAAACGTACTCGCTGGACATTTAGGAGTCAGGATAACATTTTCAACGTGTCTCTGTCAAATATTTCCTCTGGCCTGGTTTAAAATCATCTCTATCTAAATTCTGAAAAAAGTTGTTCGGTATGTCAACTTTCAGGTAACCAAATGAAAAAGTTCCAGTTGCCCCTCTACAAACTATACTGGTAATGAATGAACTGTTTGAAAGATTCATTTTAGATTGTGTGGGCCCGTTGCCTAAATCTAAAACAGGGTATCAGTATATATTGACTATCATGTGAACCTCAATTAGGTACCCCGTAGCAGTTCTGTTATGCACAATTAAAGCTCCAGCAGTGATTAAAGAACCGGTAAAGTTTTGTACAATGTTTGGGTTACTGAGAGAAATCAAAATAGATCAAGGTTCTAAAAAAATTCAAGCAGACTTTGGAGGCATTGGGGGTGTTGCATTGCTTGTCGAGCACTTACCATCCTGAGTCGCAGGGTGGACTCAAGCGATTCCACCAAACTTTGAAGTCCGTGATTTGTGCTTATTGCATTTAGACAGGAAAAGTTTGGGTTGAAGGTCTTCCTTTGCTTATGTTCGCTATCCGAAACACTGTACAAGATTCAGTAGGGTTTAGTACTGCTGAACTCATGTTTGACTCTTCACCTGTGTCTATTTTGAACTATGTTTGTTCCTTCCGAGACCGACTTCATAGGGCTTGGGAGCTTGCAAAAGTTAATTTGGCTGCTGCCCAGTATACTGTGGAAACTCGCTTTGATAGAACGTTATACAAGAGTTTAAACCTGGTGATCTTGTTCTTGTTCTTTTGCCTTTTTCTGGCTCAGAGTTCCAAGCAAAGTTTTCTGGGCCTTATGAAGTTGAGAGAAATCTTAGTGACACCAATTTTGTGATCTGTACTCCTGATCGCCAGTGGATAACACGAGTGTGCCACATAAACATGCTAAAAAATATCTGGTACGTGCTGACAAATCTCCTTCTTCTCCTGTAGTTACTGTTCCTGTTCCTACAGTCTTTTCTGTTACTTACAGTCTAGAAGATGATGGGTTAGAAGAAGATATTGAAATATTTGCCCAATTTACTTTTTCACTTTTCTGAAGGTCAGCAGAAGGAGGTTTTGTTTGTTACACATGCACCCAACTCTGTTTTCAGATGTGCCAAGTAGGACTACCATGCTGTTTCATGATATTAATGTAGGTGAATGTACTCCCATAAAACAGCACCCATATAGAGTGAATTCCAGAGAGCGAAATTATGAGTATATTTTGTGTCACGACCTTGCAGTGCCAAGCCAAAGCCCATGGTGTTCCCCATCTCTGCTTGTTCCTAAACTGGACTCCTCATTTTGAATATTGCAAAGTAAATAGATAATAGTAAATAGTAATACAACTACTGTATATATGTTTTTATATACTCTTTATTTAATGTTTTTATTGTATGTGTATTCTATATTGTGTGTATTGTTTACTGTACATTGTATATTATTGTTGTGTAATTATGTGTACATTTGATATATAAATTGTGTTGTGTAAATATGTTGTTTATGTTGCTCGGAACTGCACACAAGTCTTTTGCACACAAGTCTGCTGTTGCACTTGTGTATATGGTTGTGTGAAGTGATTTGATTTGATTTGAAATAAAATAACAAAAGATTTGTTTCCCTTACCATGGATGGAGGATTGCATTGATAGGGTGTGATCCTCTAAGTTTGTTACCAACCTAGACCTTCTTAAAGTGTATTTGCAGGTGCGTCTCACTTCCCATGCTTTTATAAAACATTGATCATGCCCGTCAAACAGAGCAATGGATCATTCACAGGTGGAAAACCCTTGCAGAACATTGCCTTCTTTAAAAAGATGTGCTTTCTGCAAGTGACACTTTTATACAGTATTTCTTTAATATGCTGTTTTAAGAGTGCAATATAAACACTGCAAACCTGGAAGAGATTTTGAAAAGGTGATTGTGACAGGGCAGAGGGCGGGGCCGGGATTATACACACCCAGCCCCTTATCAGGCTAATCAAGCCTCCGAGAGGGATAAAGGCTGAATGCGGATGGTGGCGCGACAGAGAGAGAGTGTTTACGGGCAGCTGTCTGACATATGTGTGTGTTTGTGTCTTTTGGTTTAAGTTCTTAATTAAATATAATTTATATTGTCAAGCTGGTTCTTGCCTCCTAATTTCCATTAATCCCTTTACAGTGTTTCTTTTGCTGGAACACAGCAGGGAGAAGAATATAACTCATTCTTGCTGACTGGGTGCAGGTCACCAGGGAAGTGTTGGGTTTAAAGTTCCAGAGCATGAGAGATGTCTTCGCTACTGCCCTGAAAGATAAAAAATCTAATGGTGTTGCGCTGGGCTCCGGTTTATATGCCCATAATGGCGTGAGCATAAGTGGAGCACCAAGCATCACCAGCCAATCATATTGCCTTGATGGTATAGGGTTTTAAAGTCAACACCCCCTGGGGGTGCTCCCATAAACTCAGCATCTGACGCAGCATCTACGATACCTTTTTGAAAGGGAACCATGATTTTAAATATAAAATCACTGTTGTGTACCACAGAAGAAAGAAACCATGAAAGTTTGTAAGAACACATGGAAGGGATACAGGTTTTTGATATATATCAGTAATTTTATTGCACAATGAGAAACAATATTTGTTCATAGATGTTTCATTAATTAAAAAAAATTGTTGGACTGGAGGTTAGCAAAAAATCAATGCGTGTATTGTGTCGATTTGAAATTGAGTTTGTTCATTGGTTGGTATGGGCATAAAAGCATTAATTTGTATGAATTATTACAAATTGTCATGAGACTGTTGAAGCATGCTCACCTTTGTGCAGAGGCATTCTAGCAGATTACAGACTTTTAAACGGGTATGTATATACTGTAGAAAGACAAACAGATACAAACATTGATTGATTTGAGAATCGATTCGGTTTAAATCAGTCAAAATTAATAAGTCTAACAATTGATCACTGGTCCGTTTTCATGAGTAAAACGTTAAAACTTCCCTACATTTGTATATAGTGTAATTATTTGTCACTTTTTGAGATCACAACTAGCTGAATTTACCATTGCATTCGTCAGAATGTGTTGTTTTTGTAATAAATAACGGGGTATGAACATTTCAGCAGATGTCTCTCATGATTCAACTGTCACAGCCTCAGTGAACGTCAGTGCGCTAAATACAGTGAAATTTTGGAGCTCTTGTACAATTATTTATCACTCTTGTGCGTCTCATCCAGTGTTTACAATACTGAAAGCTGCAATGCAAAGAGTAAATCCACATGACTGAGAAAAACTGACATTATCTCTGTCCCCGGAGGAGTGAGTCACACCTGACATTCATGTCCAAATCTCTCCTGTTACATCCAATTGTTTCCTCAGAAGAAAAATGAAAAAGAAATTGCTGAAAAGTACCACTATAAGCCTGTTTATCTGAAGTGATTAGACATTGATTGCGGCTCATATTCCACTTCAGACTAGTTTAAAACCTCAAAAAACTCACTGAGCAGATGGAAAGACTTACAGAGAGATGAGAATGGGAGAATCGATGAAGAAAGACTGATTTTAAGCACAGGTGTTTAAAATGATGTGCTTTCACCAGGTGACTCTTTTATACAGTATTTCTTTAATTTACTGTGTTAAGAGAGTAATGTAAACACTGCAAACCCGGAGAGTTTTTGAAGAGATGTTTCTTTTGCTGGAACACAGCAGGGAGAAGAATAGAACTCATTCTTTCTGACTGGGTGCAGGTCACCATTGAAGCACTGGGTTTAAATTTTCAGAGCACGAGAGATGTCTTCGCTACTGCCCTGAAAGAGGAAAATTCTAATGGTGTTGCGTTGGGCTCTGGCTTATATGCCCATAATGGCGTAAGTATAGTTGGAGCACCAAACATCACCAGCCAGTCATTAAGCCGTAATGGTATAGGGTTTCAAAGTCAATGCCCCCTTGGGGTGCTCTTATAGCCTCAGCATTTGACGCAGCATCAAAGTTACCTTTTTGAAAGGCAACCATGATTTTAAGAAGAAAATCACTGTTGTGTACCATGGAAGAAAGAAACCATGAACGTTTGTTAGAAGACATGGAAGGGATACAGGTTTTTGTAATACATCAGTCATTTTATTGCACAATGAGAAACAAAATTTGTTCACAGACAATTCCTTTATTAAAAGAAATTGTTGGACTGGAGGTTAGCAAAAAATGGATGTGTGTATTTTATCGATTTGAAATTGAGTTTGTTCATTGGTTGGTATGGGCATAAAAGCATTAAGTTGTATGAATTATTACAAATTGTCATGAGACTGTTGAAGCATGCTCACCTTTGTGCAGAGGCATTCTAGCAGATTACAGACTTTTAAATGGGTATGCATATACTGTGGAAAGACAAACCGACTAATAGATACAAACATTGATTGATTTGAGAATCGATTCGGTTTAAATCAGTCAAAATTAATAAGTCTAACAATTGATCATTGGTCCATTTTCATGAGTAAAATGTTTGTATATAGTGTCATTATTTTCACTTTATGAGATCACAGCTAGCTAAATTTACCATTGCATTCGTCGGAATGTGTTGTTTTTGTAATAAATATGAACATTTCAGCAGTTGTCTCTCATGATTCAACTGTCACAGCCTCAGTGAACGTCAGTGCGCTAAATACAATGAAATTGTGATGCTTGTAGAATTCTTTATCACTCTTGTGCGTCTCATCCAGTGTTTACAATACTGAAAGCTGCAATGCAAAGAGCAAATCCACATGACTGAGAAAAACTGACATTATCTCTGTCCCCGGAGGAGTGAGTCACATCTGACATTCATGTCCAAATCTCTCCTGTTACATCCAATTGTTTCAAAATTGCTGAAAAGTACAACGATAAGTCTGTTTATCTGAAGTGATTAGACATTGATTGTGGCTCATATTCCACTTCAGACAAGTTTAAAACCTCAAAACACTCACTGAGCAGATGAAAAGTCTTACAGAGAGATGAGAATTAAAGAATCGATGAAGGAAGACTGACTTTACGCACAGCAGGGTTGACATTATTGCAGATGATACGGTAGATCAGGGGTTGGCCTATTCAACTTCGGAAAGCCCTGCAAAGCATGGGTTTAGCCATGAGGGCTGCACAGTTTTTTACTGTTTTATTAAAGGTGTAGTAAGTAAGTTTCAGAAAGTTTTTTCATGTTATTAGTGACACATGTGGCTGTTAAGTGAACTGCGGCCAGCTACCAGCTTGTGCACACACTCCATAGGAACATGAATGAGCGAGCATCCAAAACAATGACATAACATACAATGAGACAACGTGATTCACCAGTGTTACGACCACTAGGGGTCGGCCGTAACAGGAAAAGGAATAAGTCAAACTACCAGAGAGATATCAAAAATAACATGCGTTTATTTCCAAAAGGGTTTTTAGCGTCAGGGGCAGACAAGGCCAAATAACAAACAAAACTAGAATGTACATTTCCTTAAGAAAATGTGAGTGGTGCTTGCCGTGGCAAAACTCGTCAAATAGCATTTTATAATGGCTGAGATATGTGTTTTTTTACTCGGTTGCTAAGGTACCCCCATCTGGTTGCTAGGCAGTTACCATAGTGATACTTATCAAGTCTCCTTGCCATCCTGATTGAAATAAATCAACCCAGATGTGTCTCTGATTTTCTGGTGCAGAGATATAGTTATTGCTAAACGGTTGCTAGGGTACTCTGTTTAGTTGCTAGGGAGTGGCTTGGCAGCTTTCAATCATGAATTTCCAAAGGCTGCTTGTCAGTATGAATGATATAAACCAACTCCCATGCCTCTGTGACATTCAGAATGGAAGATATCCCTCTATGGATTTTGGTTGCTAAGGTGCTCGACAATGGTTGCTAGGGAGGGGCTAGAAAGTGTTGAGGTGATTCATGATTGGCTGTTTGCTGGCCCGAGTCAAACGAGACCACCCTTGTGTTTCTATGACAGTTCTATCTGGAGATATCCCTTTGAACTCTTTCATTAGAAGTCCATGGGACTTGTTGCTAAGGTGCTCTAAATTGTTGCTAGGGCGTGGCTTGATAGCTTCACAATGATCCTGAGAGACTGATTGGTCATCTGAGTAAAATGAGCCCGCCCCCTTGTCTCTATGACACTGTGATCCAGAGATATGTTGAATACAAAATCCCTATGCATTTCATTTCATGGGCCGCCCTACACCATTGTAAGTCAATGGGGCAACTTTGAGCAGCTCCTGCCCCCAGGGGTGCAACTTTTACCCCATATTGAGGTATGCTCTTACAGAGCCTGCCAGCCTCTTTAAATGTGGCAAATGACACGTTTCTGCGAAATTCTCGCTCGGAGCTGTGACTCCTCAAAGTTCGTCGCAATGTTAAGTCTATGGGATTTTTTCGGTCGCTTTTTTGCCCCTGGGGCAAATACCGTACCCCCGATCACTTATAAAAGTCATAGCACACCTCTCCTCAATAGGCCGCATAATTTGACGCCTCACTCAAGGGTGTGTGACAAAAGCTGCAGGACAAGTTACGCGCCAAACTTTCATGTGGAAGAATAATTATTATTATAACTAGATGGGGACATTTCCTGAAGAAAATGTGAGTGGTGCTTGCCGTGGCAAAACTCGTCAAACAGCATGTTGTAACTTGAAAAGAGCAAAAATTATGGTCATGAATAAATCAACCCAGAAGTCTGTATGATTTTCTGGTGCAGAAATATGTGATTTGTTACTCGGTTGCTAGGGTAAGCCCATGTGGTTGCTATGCAGTTACCAAGGTAATACAATACATGGCTCCTTTCCATCCTGAGTGAAATAAGTCAACCCGAAGTCTCTACGCTTTTGTGATGCAGAGATATGTTATTTGTTAGTCGGTTGCTAGGGTAACCCCATCTGGTTGCTAGGCAGTTACCATAGTGATACTTATGAAGTGTCCTTGCCATCCTGATTGAAATAAGTCAACCCGAACTCTCTACGCTATTGTGATTAAGAGATATGTGATTTGCTAGTCGGTTGCTAGGGTAACCCCATCTGGTTGCTAGGCAGTTACCATAGTGATACTAATGAAGTCTCCTTGCCATCCTGATTGAAATAAGTCAACCCGAAGTCTCTACGCTTTTGTGATGCAGAGATATGTGATTTGTTACTCGGTTGCTAGGGTAACCCCATATGGTTGCTAGGCAGTTACCATAGTGATACTAATGAAGTCTCCTTGCCATCCTGAGTGAAATAAGTCAACCCGAAGTCACTACTGTTTTCTGGTGCAGAGATATGTGATTTGTTACTCGGTTGCTAGGGTAACCCCATCTGGTTGCTAGGCAGTTACCATATTGATACTAATGAAGTGTTCTTGCCATCCTGGTTGAAATAAATCAACCCGAAGTCTGTACTCTTTTCTGGTGCCGAGATATGTGATTTGTTTCTCGGTTGCTAGGGTAACCCCATCTGGTTGCTAGGCAGTTACCATAGTGATAGTAATCAAGTGTCCTTGCGATCCTGAGTGAAATAAATCAACCCGAAGTCAGTACTGTTTTCTGGTGCAGAGATATGTGATTTGTTACTCGGTTGCTAGGGTAACCCCATCTGGTTGCTAGGCAGTTACCATAGTGATAGTAATCAAGTGTCCTTGCCATCCTGATTGAAATAAGTCAACCCAGAAGTATCTACGCTTTTCTGATGCAGAGATATGTGATTTGTTACTCGGTTGCTAGGGTAACCCCATGTGGTTGCTAGGCAGTTACCATATTGATACTAATGAAGTGTCCTTGCCATCCTGGTTGAAATAAATCAACCTGGAAGTCTGTACTCTTTTCTGGTGCCGAGATATGTGATTTGTTTCTCGGTTGCTAGGGTAACCCCATCTGGTTGCTAGGCAGTTACCATAGTGATAGTAATCAAGTGTCCTTGCCATCCTGAGTGAAATAAATCAACCCGAAGTCAGTACTATTTTCTGGTGCAGAGATATGTGATTTGTTACTCGGCTGCTAGGGTAACCCCATCTGGTTGCTAGGCAGTAATCATAGTGATAGTAATCAAGTGTCCTTGCCATCCTGATTGAAATAAGTCAACCCGAAGTCTCTACGCTTTTCTGATGCAGAGATATGTGATTTGTTACTCGGTTGCTAGGGTAACCCCATCTGGTTGCTAGGCAGTTACCTTAGTGATACTAATGAAGTCTCCTTGCCATCCTGATTGAAATAAATCAACCTGGAAGTCTGTACTCTTTTCTGGTGCCGAGATATGTGATTTGTTTCTCGGTTGCTAGGGTAACCCCATCTGGTTGCTAGGCAGTTACCATAGTGATAGTAATCAAGTGTCCTTGCCATCCTGAGTGAAATAAATCAACCCGAAGTCAGTACTATTTTCTGGTGCAGAGATATGTGATTTGTTACTCGGTTGCTAGGGTAACCCCATCTGGTTGCTAGGCAGTAATCATAGTGATAGTAATCAAGTGTCCTTGCCATCCTGATTGAAATAAGTCAACCCGAAGTCTCTACGCTTTTCTGATGCAGAGATATGTGATTTGTTACTCGGTTGCTAGGGTAACCCCATCTGGTTGCTAGGCAGTTACCTTAGTGATACTAATGAAGTCTCCTTGCCATCCTGATTGAAATAAATCAACCCAGAAGTTTCTCTGATTTTCTGGTGCAGAGATATAGTTACTGCTAAATGGTTGCTAGGGTACTCTGTTTAGTTGCTAGGAGTGGCTTGGCAGCTGCCAATCATTAATCTCCAAAGGCTGCTTGTCAGTATGAATGATATAAACCAACTCCCATGCCTCTGTGACATTCAGAATGGAAGATATCCTCTATGGATTTTGGTTGCTAAGGTGCTCGACAATGGTTGCTAGGGAGGGGCTAGGAAGTGTTGAGGTGATTCATGATTGGCTGTTTGCTGCCCCGAAGTGAAACGAGACCACCCTTGTGTTTCTATGACACTTCTATCCGGAGATATCCCTTTGATGTCTTTCATTAGAAGTCTATGGGACTTGTTGCTAAGGTGCTCTAAATTGTTGCTAGGGCGTGGCTTGATAGATGCAAAATGATCCTGAGATACTGATTGGTCGCCTGAGTAAAATGAGCCCGCCCCATTGTCTCTATGACACTGTGATCCAGAGCTATGTTGAATACAAATCCCAATGCCATTTCATTTCATGGGCCGCCCTACACCATTGTAAGTCAATTGGGGCATTTTTAGGCAGCTCCTGCCCCCAGGGGTGCAACTTTTACCCCATTTTGAGGTATGCTCTTACAGAGCCTGCCAGCCTCTTCAAATATGGCAAATCACACGCTTCTGCTAAATCCTCGCCGAGCTGTGACGCCAAAGTTTGTCGCAATGTTAAGTCTATGGGATTTTTCGCCGCTTTTTTGCCCCTGGGGCAATTACCGCACTCCGATCGCTTATAAAAGTCATAGCACACGTGTCCTCAATAGGTCGCTCGATTTGACACCTCATTCGTGGGTCTACGCCAAACGGTGCGGACGAAGTTAGGTGCCAAGTTTTGTACGGAGATAGAATAATAATAAAAAAGAAAATAAAAATAAAAATAAGTATGTGAGATTACAATAGTGATGCTTTGCAAGCACCACTAACTAGATAGGTACATTTCCTGAAGAAAATGTGAGTGGTGCTTGGCGTGGCAAAACTCGTCAAACAGCATGTTATAAATTGAAAAGAACAAAAATTATGGTCATAAATAAATCAACCCAGAAGTCTGTAAATAAATCAACCCAGAAGTCTGTACGATTTTCTGGTGCAGAAATATGTGATTTGTTACTCGGTTGCTAGGGTAACCCCATCTGGTTGCTAGGCAGTTACCATAGTGATACTAATACAAGTCTCCTTGCCATCCTGAGTGAAATAAGTCAACCCAGAAGTCTGTACTGTTTTCTGATGCAGAGATATGTGATTTGTTACTCGGTTGCTAGGGTAACCCCATCTGGTTGCTAGGCAGTTACCATAGTGATACTAATGAAGTGTCCTTGCCATCCTGAGTGAAATAAGTCAACCCGGAAGTCTCTACTATTTTCTGATGCAGAGATATGTGATTTGTTACTCGGTTGCTAGGGTAACCCCATCTGGTTGCTAGGCAGTTACCATAGTGATACTAATCAAGTGTCAAACTTGTAAATAGCATGCTTGAAAGAATATGGTCATAAATAAATCAACCCAGAAGTCTCTACGCTTTTCTGATGCAGAGATATGTGATTTGTTACTCGGTTGCTAGGGTAAGCCCATGTGGTTGCTAGGCAGTTACCATAGGTAATACTAATACATGGCTCCTTGCCATCCTGAGTGAAATAAGTCAACCCGAAGTCTCTACGTTTTTCTGATGCAGAGATATGTGATTTGTTACTCGGTTGCTAGGGTAACCCCATCTGGTTGCTAGGCAGTTACCATAGTGATACTAATCAAGTGCTCCTTGCCATCCTGATTGAAATAAATCAACCCAGAAGTCTCTATGTTTTCTGATGCAGAGATATGTGATTTGTTACTCGGTTGCTAGGGTAACCCCATCTGGTTGCTAGGCAGTTACCATAGTGATACTAATCAAGTGTCCTTGCCATCCTGAGTGAAATAAGTCAACCCGGAAGTCTCTACGATGTTCTGATGCAGAGATATGTGATTTGTTACTGGTTGCTAGGGTAACCCCATCTGGTTGCTAGGCAGTTACCATAGTGATACTAATCAAGTGTCTTTGCCATCCTGATTGAAATAAACCAACCCAGAAGTCTCTATGCTTTTCTGATGCAGAGATATGTGATTTGTTACTCGGTTGCTAGGGTAACCCCATCTGGTTGCTAGGCAGTTACCATAGTGATACTAATGAAGTCTCCTTGCCATCCTGATTGAAATAAATCAACCCAGAAGTCTCTACGCTTTTCTGATGCAGAGATATGTGATTTGTTACTCGGTTGCTAGGGTAACCCCATCTGGTTGCTAGGCAGTTACCATAGTGATACTAATGAAGTCTCCTTGCCATCCTGATTGAAATAAGTCAACCCGAAGTCTCTATGTTTTCTGATGCAGAGATATGTGATTTGTTACTCGGTTGCTAGGGTAACCCCATCTGGTTGCTAGGCAGTTACCATAGTGATACTAATCAAGTGTCCTTGCCATCCTGATTGAAATAAGTCAACCCGAAGTCTCTATGTTTTTCTGATGCAGAGATATGTGATTTGTTACTCGGTTGCTAGGGTAACCCCATCTGGTTGCTAGGCAGTTACCATAGTGATACTAATCAAGTGTCCTTGCCATCCTGATTGAAATAAGTCAACCCAGAAGTCTCTACGCTTTTGTGATGCAGAGATATGTGATTTGTTACTCGGTTGCTAGGGTAACCCCATCTGGTTGCTAGGCAGTTACCATAGTGATACTAATCAAGTGTCCTTGCCATCCTGATTGAAATAAGTCAACCCGAAGTCTCTATGTTTTTGTGATGCAGAGATATGTGATTTGTTACTCTGTTGCTAGGGTAACCCCATCTGGTTGCTAGGCAGTTACCATAGTGATACTAATGAAGTCTCCTTGCCATCCTGATTGAAATAAGTCAACCCGAAGTCTCTACGATTTTCTGATGCAGAGATATGTGATTTGTTACTCGGTTGCTAGGGTAACCCCATCTGGTTGCTAGGCAGTTACCATAGTGATACTAATCAAGTGTCCTTGCCATCCTGATTGAAATAAATCAACCCAGAAGTCTCTCTGATTTTCTGGTGCAGAGATATAGTTACTGCTAAACGGTTGCTAGGGTACTCTGTTTAGTTGCTAGGAGTGGCTTGGCAGCTGCCAATCATGAATCTCCAAAGGCTGCTTGTCAGTATGAATGATATAAACCAACTCCCATGCCTCTGTGACATTCAGAATGGAAGATATCCCTCTATGGATTTTGGTTGTTAAGGTGCTCGACAATGGTTGCTAGGAGGGGCTAGGAAGTGTTGATGTGATGCATGATTGGCTGTTTGCTGTCCCGAAGTCAAACGAGACCACCCTTGTGTTTCTATGACACTTCTATCCGGAGATATCCCTTTGATCTGTTTCAATAGAAGTCTATGGGACTTGTTGCTAAGGTGCTCTTAATGGTTGCTAGGGCGTGGCTTGATAGCTTCACAATGATCCTGAGAGACTGATTGGTCGCCTGAGTAAAATGAGCCCACCCCTCGTCTCTATGACACTGTGATCCAGAGCTATGTTCAATACAAATCCCTATGCCTTTTCATTTCATGGGCCAGCCCTACACCATTATAAGTCAATTGGGGCATTTTTGGGCAGCTCCTGCCCCCAGGGGTGCAACTTTTACCCCATATTGAGGTATGCTCTTACAGAGCCTGCCAGCCTCTTCAAATGTGGCAAATCACACGCTTCTGCTAAATCCTCGCTCGGAGCTGTGACGCCAAAGTTTGTCTCAATGTTAAGTCTATGGGATTTTTCGCCGCTTTTTTGCCCCTGGGGCAAATACCGCACTCGATCGCTTATAAAAGTCATAGCACACGTGTCCTCAATAGGTCGCTCGATTTGACACCTCATTCGTGGGTCTACGCCAAACGGTAGCGGGACGAAGTTAGGTGCCGGGTTTTGTTAAGAGATGATAATAATAAAAATAAGAAATAAAAGTATAACTAGATAGGTACATTTCCTGAAGAAAATGTGAGTGGTGCTTGCCGTGGCAAAACTCGGCCAAACAGCATGTTGTAACTTGAAAAGAACAAAAATTATGGTCATAAATAAATCAACCCAGAAGTCTGTACGATTTTCTGGTGCAGAAATATGTGATTTGTTACTCGGTTGCTAGGGTAAGCCCATGTGGTTGCTAGGCAGTTACCATAGGTGATACTAATACATGGCTCCTTTCCATCCTGAGTGAAATAAGTCAACCCGAAGTCTGTACTGTTTTCTGGTGCAGAGATATGTGATTTGTTACTCGGTTGCTAGGGTAACCCCATCTGGTTGCTAGGCAGTTACCATAGTGATACTAATCAAGTCTCCTTGCCATCCTGATTAAAATAAGTCAACCCGGAAGTCTCTACGATGTTCTGATGCAGAGATATGTGATTTGTTATCTGGTTGCTAGGGTAACCCCATCTGGTTGCTAGGCAGTTACCATAGTGATACTAATGAAGTGTCCTTGCCATCCTGATTGAAATAAATCAACCCAGAAGTCTCTACGCTTTTCTGATGCAGAGATATGTGATTTGTTACTCGGTTGCTAGGGTAACCCCATCTGGTTGCTAGGCAGTTACCATAGTGATACTAATGAAGTGTCCTTGCCATCCTGATTGAAATAAATCAACCCGAAGTCTGTACTCTTTTCTGGTGCCGAGATATGTGATTTGTTACTCGGTTGCTAGGGTAACCCCATCTGGTTGCTAGGCAGTTACCATAGTGATAGTAATCAAGTGTCCTTGCCATCCTGAGTGAAATAAATCAACCCGAAGTCAGTACTATTTTCTGGTGCAGAGATATGTGATTTGTTACTCGGTTGCTAGGGTAACCCCATCTGGTTGCTAGGCAGTTACCATAGTGATAGTAATCAAGTGTCCTTGCCATCCTGATTGAAATAAGTCAACCCAGAAGTCTGTACGCTTTTCTGATGCAGAGATATGTGATTTGTTACTCGGTTGCTAGGGTAACCCCATGTGGTTGCTAGGCAGTTACCATAGTGATACTAATGAAGTGTCCTTGCCATCCTGGTTGAAATAAATCAACCTGGAAGTCTGTACTCTTTTCTGGTGCCGAGATATGTGATTTGTTTCTCGGTTGCTAGGGTAACCCCATCTGGTTGCTAGGCAGTTACCATAGTGATAGTAATCAAGTGTCCTTGCCATCCTGAGTGAAATAAATCAACCCGAAGTCAGTACTATTTTCTGGTGCAGAGATATGTGATTTGTTACTCGGTTGCTAGGGTAACCCCATCTGGTTGCTAGGCAGTAATCATAGTGATAGTAATCAAGTGTCCTTGCCATCCTGATTGAAATAAGTCAACCCGAAGTCTCTACGCTTTTCTGATGCAGAGATATGTGATTTGTTATTGGTTGCTAG